>NC_134358.1:289656109-290003192 GCF_048569485.1 Anomaloglossus baeobatrachus
ATGACAGGAAATCTAGGTGATGGCAGTGACAGGGAATCTGAGGGATGACAGGGAATCTAGGTGATGGCAGTGACAGGGAATCTGAGGGATGACAGGGAATCTAGGTGATGGCAGTGACAGGACATCTAAGGGATGACAGGGAATCTAGGTTATGGCAGTGACAGGATTTCTAAGGGTTGACAGGAAATCTAGGTGATGGCAGTGACAGGGAATCTGAGGGATGACAGGGAATCTAGGTGATGGCAGTGACAGGGAATCTGAGGGATGACAGGGAATCTAGGTGATGGCAGTGACAGGGAATCTGAGGGATGACAGGGAATTTAGGTGATGACAGTGACAGGGAATCTGAGGGATGACAGGGAATCTAATCTAGGTGATGGCAGTGACAGGGAATCTGAGGGATGACAGGGAATCTAGGTGATGACAGTGACAGGACATCTAAGGGATGACAGGGAATCTAGGTGATGGCAGTGACAGGGAATCTGAGGGATGACAGGGAATCTAGGTGATGGCAGTGATAGGGAATCTGAGGGATGACAGGGAATCTAGGTGATGACAGTGACAGGACATCTAAGGGATGACAGGGAATCTAGGTGATGGCAGTGACAGGGAATCTGAGGGATGACAGGGAGTCTAGGTGATGACAGTGACAGGATTTCTAAGGGTTGACAGGAAATCTAGGTGATGGCAGTGACAGGGAATCTGAGGGATGACAGGGAATCTAGGTGATGACAGTGACAGGACATCTAAGGGATGACAGGGAATCTAGGTGATGGCAGTGACAGGGAATCTGAGGGATGACAGGGAATCTAGGTGATGGCAGTGACAGGATTTCTAAGGGTTGACAGGAAATCTAGGTGATGGCAGTGACAGGGAATCTGAGGGATGACAGGGAATCTAGGTGATGGCAGTGACAGGGAATCTGAGGGATGACAGGGAATCTAGGTGATGGCAGTGACAGGGAATCTGAGGGATGACAGGGAATCTAGGTGATGGCAGTGACAGGGAATCTGAGGGATGACAGGGAATCTAGGTGATGACAGTGACAGGACATCTAAGGGATGACAGGGAATCTAGGTGATGGCAGTGACAGGGAATCTGAGGGATGACAGGGAATCTAGGTGATGGCAGTGATAGGGAATCTGAGGGATGACAGGGAATCTAGGTGATGACAGTGACAGGACATCTAAGGGATGACAGGGAATCTAGGTGATGGCAGTGACAGGGAATCTGAGGGATGACAGGGAATCTAGGTGATGGCAGTGACAGGACATCTAAGGGATGACAGGAAATCTAGGTGATGGCAGTGACAGGGAATCTGAGGGATGACAGGGAATCTAGGTGATGGCAGTGACAGGGAATCTGAGGGATGACAGGGAATCTAGGTGATGGCAGTGACAGGACATCTAAGGGATGACAGGGAATCTAGGTTATGGCAGTGACAGGATTTCTAAGGGTTGACAGGAAATCTAGGTGATGGCAGTGACAGGGAATCTGAGGGATGACAGGGAATCTAGGTGATGGCAGTGACAGGGAATCTGAGGGATGACAGGGAATCTAGGTGATGGCAGTGACAGGGAATCTGAGGGATGACAGGGAATTTAGGTGATGACAGTGACAGGGAATCTGAGGGATGACAGGGAATCTAATCTAGGTGATGGCAGTGACAGGGAATCTGAGGGATGACAGGGAATCTAGGTGATGACAGTGACAGGACATCTAAGGGATGACAGGGAATCTAGGTGATGGCAGTGACAGGGAATCTGAGGGATGACAGGGAATCTAGGTGATGGCAGTGATAGGGAATCTGAGGGATGACAGGGGATCTAGGTGATGACAGTGACAGGACATCTAAGGGATGACAGGGAATCTAGGTGATGGCAGTGACAGGGAATCTGAGGGATGACAGGGAATCTAGGTGATGACAGTGACAGGATTTCTAAGGGTTGACAGGAAATCTAGGTGATGGCAGTGACAGGGAATCTGAGGGATGACAGGGAATCTAGGTGATGACAGTGACAGGACATCTAAGGGATGACAGGGAATCTAGGTGATGGCAGTGACAGGGAATCTGAGGGATGACAGGGAATCTAGGTGATGGCAGTGACAGGATTTCTAAGGGTTGACAGGAAATCTAGGTGATGGCAGTGACAGGGAATCTGAGGGATGACAGGGAATCTAGGTGATGGCAGTGACAGGGAATCTGAGGGATGACAGGGAATTTAGGTGATGACAGTGACAGAGCATCTAAAGGATGACAGAGAATCTAATCTAGGTGATGGCAGTGACAGGGAATCTCAGGGATGACAGAGACTCTAGGTGATGACTGTGACAGGAAAGTTGCAAGATGACAGGGAATAGTATGTGTGTGGGGGACAAGGAATCTAGGTGACAGGGAATCATCTGTGTTTGGGGTTAGGGTGGATAGGGAATCTAGTTGATGACAGCGACAGGTCATGTGAGGGATCACAGCAATTCTAGGTGATGACACTGACAGGGCATCTGAGGGATGACAGGGAATTAAGGTGATGGCAGTGACAAAGTGTGTGAGGGATGACAGGGACTCTAGGTAATGACAGAGAAACGTATGTATGGGGGGGGCAGGGAATCTAGGTGATGATAGAAGTGTGTGTGTGCAGGAGACAGCGAGTCTAGGTGATGGCAGTGACAGGGCAACTGAGGGATGACAGGTAATCTTGGTGATGACAGTGACAGGGAATCTGAGGGCAGAACGATCTAAATCGTTTAAAATCACTCCTGGTCTCTCTATCTCTCTCGGTCGGTCTCTCCCTACACCCCCACTCTCATACTCACCGATCACCGGCGCGGCGCTGCACGGCGTTCACACTGCTCTGGCGGCTTCTCCTGCTTTTGAAAATGCCGGCCTCTCATTTTTCCATCTCGTATTCCCTGCTTCCCCTGTCCACCGGCGCCTATGATTTGTTGCAGTCAGACCCGCCCCCACGAAGAGTGACAGCTGTCTCACTGCAACCAGAGCCGCCGGTGGGCGAGTCTATGTAGTGCAGTACAATAAATAAATAATTAAAAAAAAGCGGCGTGTGGTCCCCCCCCAATTTTGGTACCAGCCAAGCTAAAGCCACACGGCTGAAGGCTGGTATTCTCAGGAGGAGCCTAAATATATCAGCCAGCAGCCGCCCGGAATTGCCACATTAGATGCGACAGTCCCGGGACTCTACCCGGCTCATCCCGAATTGCCCTGGTGCGGTGGCAATCGGGGTAATAAGGATTTAATGGCTGCAGCCCATAGCTGCCACTAAGTCCTAGGTTGGTCATGACAGGTGTCTATGAGACAACCCCCCATGATTAATCTGTAAGTGAAAGTAAATAAACACATACACTCGAAAAAATCCTTTATTTGGAATAAAAGACAAAAAAAATACCCTCTTTCATCACTTTATTAATACCCAAATACCCCTCCAGGTCCGGCGTTATCCACACAAGGTCCCGCGATGCATCCAGCTCTGCTACATGAAGCTGACAGGAGCGGCCGTAGAACACGACCGCTCTCTATCAGCTCCATGCAGGAACTGAAGTGAGCCTCGCGATCAGCTGTGCCCTCATTCAGGTCACCTGAGTTACGGCACCGCTGATCGCGCGGCTCACTGCGCTCACTCAGGGGATTTGCGGTCACCTCTCTCTCTCTCTCTCCTCCCGACCGCAAATCTCTTTTCCTGTCGAAGCATTAGAAAAAAACAAAAAAAAACGCAAAACGTTCTTTCACAGGAATCCGTTACCTTTATTAGCACACTATTTGCAACGCATCCGTCACATGCGTCACACAACGCACTGTGACGATGCCTCACAGCGCAAGTGTGAAAGCAGCCTAAGGCTACTTTCACACATCCGGTTTTTGCTCTGCGGCACAATACGGCGCTCTGCAGAAAAACCGCAACCGTTTTTTTTTGCCGCCGGTTGCGGTTTTTTTTTGGCATAGACTTACATTAGTGCCGTATTGTGCCGCATGGGCTTGCGTTCGGTCCGTTTTTTGCCGCATGCGGCAGATTTAGCCGATGCCGCGGCCGGATGGAACGTTGCCTGCAATGTTTTTTGCTCCGGCAAAAAAAACCGCATCGCGCCGCATCAGGCCGCTGCAGCACATTTTTCAATGCATGCCTATGGACGCCGGATGCGGCGCGATGCGGAAAAAAATGCATCCGGCCGCCGCATGCGGTTTCTTCCACTGCGCATGCTCAGTAGCGTGCCGCAACCGGAAAAAAACGGACCGGCCGCATGTAAAAACTTATGCAAAGGATGCGGTGTTTTCACCGCATCCGTTGCATAGGTTTCACAGCCGAATTGAGCCGCACTGCTCAAACCGGATGTGTGAAAGTAGCCTAAGACGACACAGAATTTTGAGGAACCAGAGGGACGCTGTATCTGCGGTGACACAGGGAATTCAAGGGTGATAGAATCTGATCTGAGGGGTGACAAAAGGACTGGAGGTCTGAAGTCTGTTAGTAAGACAGTCTGAGTGTGGATAGAGGGACAGAGAAGTAGAGGAAATCTGAGAGGAGATGGTGACATGATCTAGGGGCAGCAGAAACACAAATGGGTTGAGATTTAGGGATAGGTAATCTGCAAATTCTAAGGAATATGGATTCTGGGGTAGAAATCAGTGATAAGATAACAGCTCAAAGAAATAGTGCTGTGTAAAAGCGAACAGACCTGAGGGCTCCTTATAGAGGCACTTTTTTCATTGAAACAAAAAAACCACTAGGGGGCATATATGCCAAAAGTTGTTTGTGTTCTTCAGTCTGTGATCACTGTAGGAGTAAAGTCCAAAGTTCTGAAGAAAGGGGATATGTAGTAAACTTCTAATATAACATGGTGATCTGTTACCCTGACAGGTTTCTTGCTGCCTCTTATCAAATCCATCTTTATAAAGATTTGCATGTGCGAGCATCACATACATTGCTGTTAGTGTATGAAAACCAAGGCTAAAGGGAGGCTTGAAGCTTCTGTTCTCAAGTGAGAATTGTGCACCAGTTTTCATTTCCCAGAATTATCTTCTGTTTTCTGCAGTGTACTTTCTGTGTAGGAAAAGGATTAAACTTTTGCAAACCTATGTTTATGTATTTTGCGTTTCATTGTTATACTGATACAGTAAATGGGCTTATTGAAATTGCTGTCACATAAAAGGAACTTCATTAATCTCTAGAATGTCATTGTATGCTGGAACATTAATATTTCTCTGCTTTGGAACAACACCATGAAAGACAGTCCCAAACTATTCATCCAATCCTAGACTTGGCAATATACAATCGGACAGCCAGGAAATGATGTAGCAGGAACCAAACCCAGATTCATCGGTCAGACTGCTGGGTGGGGAAGTGTCATACCCTGCCATGTTCAGTGATCTTGTGGCCAGACCAAATGTTCTGCTGCCCAGTGCAGCTCCAGGAGAGCAAAAATGTGACAAAATGATGTGTTGGAAGGGTATTATGGTGTCATGCCAAATGAGGTCATTTCAGTAAAAAAGTGTTCATGCTAATCATATGAAAATGGCATGTCTATATGTATTTGATGCTATTAAAAGTCCAGTGAGTCCATTTTTATCTTTTCGTTTTATTTCAATCCTTTTTTAACATTAATGTATAAACAATGCTTTGTTTTTGGACCCAGATCTTATTGTATGCTGACATTTCCCACTTGAGCAGTTTATAACTCCACTGCTGTTGTACATAATCCACCTATGTTGAAGTTTGCTAGGCTTCTAGCTTGGTTGGGTATGTGCACATGTAGTGCCAGCAAATTCAATAAGATTCTTGAAGTCTCATGCACATGCTGCTTAATTTTTCCTAGCAGATATAAATCTGCAGCATGCAGCATGTTCCTTCTTGCAGTGTTTTTCCGGCAGATTTCACCCTAACTAATGAATGTGGAAAAGTCTGCAACAAAAAAGTGCATTTTTTATGCTTCATTTTCCTGGCAATACATCAAGATTTGCAGCAGAATTTTCTTCTGCAAATCCACATTCCATGGTAATTTTTGTGATGTCCAGTGATACACTATTAACAGAAATACAGTTTTCTATGGCTACTTTGTAGCAATTGTGCTTATCAATAACAGTGTAGATGTCCTATAAGAGTGACTTAGATTTACATTTGGCTATAAGTTTGACACGTCCTTAGGCTATGTGCGCACTGGGAAATGGAATTTTCTTGAGAAAATTCCGCATGCTCTCAAAGATTACCGCACCCGCATTAAAAAACCGCGGAAAACCGCACCCGAAAACCGCATGCGGTTTGCCGCGGTTTGCTGCGGTTTTACCGCGGTATTGTTCGCGGTATTGCCGCGGTTTTGCCGCGTGCGGGTTGGGATGTGCTTTATTGCATTCAATGCAATAAAGCACATTGAAGAAAAAAAAAAAAAAAAAAGTCATTTAATCCTGAGATAGTAGATAGATAGACAGAAGAATAGATAGAGGGATAGATAGATAGACAGACAGATAGAGGGATAGATAGATAGAGGACAGATCGCTGCATTTCCCACGGTCGGCAGTGAGTTCACATTACCGGCCGTGGGAAATGACCGGTAATTACCTCTGCTGTCTGCTGCTTTCATTCAGCGCTGTGTCTGTGACAGTCGCGGCTGGATGGAAGCAGCGCAGGACCTGTGGATTACGCCGGAGCTTTGGTGCGGGAGGGGTTAATAAAATGGTGAATGAGGCTTGTTTGTTTTATTTAAAATAAAGGATTTTTCGGTGTCTGTGTTTTATTCACTTTACTTACGGGTTGATGATGTCAGCTGTCACATAGACGCTGCCATGATCAAGCCTGGAGTTAATGGCGGTGGTCCCCCACCATCATTAACCCCTTGTATTACCTTGCTGCCACTGCTACACGGCGGCAAGAAGAACCGAGGACACGCCGGTGCTGCCGCATAATGCATGCGACAGTGCCGGGGCAGCTGCGGCTGATATTCTCGGCTGCGGGAGAGGGAGTGAGGCGGGGGACATTAACCCTGCCCCTCTCCCTCCCCAGCCTGAGAATACCGGGCCGCCGCTGTGTGCTTACCTCGGCTGGACGATAAATATACAGCGGAGCCCACGTGCTTTGTTTTCTATATTTCCGTTTTCTTTCTATGTGTGTTCTATGTGTCTGTGTCTGTGTTCTATGTGTCTGTGATGTGTTTGTGTTTACTCTCTGCACGGCTTCCTCTTCCTGTAATGACATCACTTCCCTTCAAACCGCAGACAAGCGATGTACATTACCGGAGGTAAACCGCGAAATACCGCAGGGAATAACGCAGGAAAACGCAGTGAACCGCACAGAATTTGCTGCCTGGGTTATTCCCTGCGGGATTTCATGATTAACATTGGAGTCAATGGAGTGAAATCCCGCAGCGATGTGCGGAAAAGAAGTGACATGCACTTGTTTTTGCTGCGGGATTCCCGCAGCAAAACATGCAGCTGTCAAATTCCGCCTAGTGTGCACAGGATTTTTTTTCTCCATAGGATTTGCTGGTGATTCCCTGCAGAGATGTTATGAACATTTTCTGCAGCGAAACGCTGCAAATCCGCGGAAAATCCGCGGCAAAATCCGGTAAGTGCGAACATAGCCTTAGGCCATCCAAGATGATTGGCTAGGTGGTTCCCAAACTCCAGTCCTCATGACCCCCAACAGGTTATGTTTTCAGGATTTCCTTAATATAGCACAGGTGATGTCTTGATAATGATTCCATCACCTGTTCAATTGTAAGGAAATCCTGAAAACATGACTTGTTGGGTGCCATGAGGACTGGAGTTTGGGAAATCCTGGGCTAGATGAAGGCATAGGTACAATACTGAAACCCGCAGCTTTGTAACCTGATTTAGTTGATCCAGTAGAAGTGGTGAACTATAACCTGCCTGGACTGATTCACTGATGACTTCAGCAATGATTTTATTCCTACTTTTATTACCTTTTCCTTAAAGGGGTTATCCACTACTACGACAACCCCTTCTCCAGCCATTCTTTTCCTCTTTTAAAATAACACTTATACTAACCTCTGGTGCAGGCCCTGTTTCAACGATGTTGGAACTTGCTCTTCTGGCGATCGTGTAACAGTCTTACATCACACACAAACTTCACTCTCCCTGACATTGGACAAATCACTTATATCTAGAGGAAGTGAGAGCTGCTGCTCTGTCCAGATGTGAGTGGACAAACCCTTTTACTACATACAGTGCTGGCCAAAAGTATTGGCACCCC
The DNA here is from genome assembly GCF_048569485.1 of Anomaloglossus baeobatrachus. Lineage (NCBI taxonomy): Eukaryota > Metazoa > Chordata > Amphibia > Anura > Aromobatidae > Anomaloglossus > Anomaloglossus baeobatrachus. Next base: position 289,664,323 of record NC_134358.1, read on the forward strand.
TGCAATTCTGTCAGATAATACTCAATTTCTTCTTGAAAATGATTGCAATCACAGATTCTTTGGTATTATTATCTTCATTTAATTTGTCTTCAATGAAAAAAAAAATTGTCATAAAGCCAAATTGGATATAATCCCACACCAAACATAAAAAAGGGGGTGGACAAAAGTATTGGCACTGTTTGAAAAATCATGTGATGCTTCTCTAATTTGTGTAATTAACAGCACCTGTAACTTACCTGTGGCCAGTTGACATGGATTAAAGTTGACTCAACCTCTGTCCTGTGTCCTTATGTGTACCACACTGAGCATGGAGAAAAGAAAGAAGACCAAAGAACTGTCTGAGGACTTGAGAATCCAAATTGTGAGGAAGCATGAGCAATCTCAAGGCTACAAGTCCATCTCCAAAGACCTGAAAGTTCCTGTGTCTACAGTGCGTAGTGTCATCAAGAAGTTTAACACTAGAACTACTGGACTCGTGACACCTATATAGAAATACATGGTGCAAAGTAGTCAAAATGACTACCTCAGTAGTTCTAGTGTTAAGCCCATGGCACTGTGGCTAACCTCCCTAGATGTGGAAGGAAAAGAAAAATTGACGAGAGATTTCAACACAAGATTGTGCAGATGGTGGATAAAGAACCTCGATTAACATCCAAACAAGTTCAAGCTGCCCTGCAGTTTGAGGGTACAACAGTGTCAACCCGTACTATCCGTCGGCGTCTGAATGAAAAGGGACTGTATGGTAGGATACCCAGGAAGACCCCCCTTCTTACCCCGAGACATAAAAAAGCCAGGCTGGAGTTTGCCAAAACTTACCTGAGAAAGCCTAAAGCGTTTTGGAAGAATGTTCTCTGGTCAGATAAGACAAAAGTAGAGCTCTTTGGGAAAAGCCATCAACATAGAGTTTACAGGAAAAAAAAGAGGCATTCAAAGAAAAGAACATGGTCCCTACAGTCAAACATGGTGGAGGTTCCCTGTTGTTTTGGGGTTGCTTTGCTGCCTCTGGCACTGGACTGCTTGACCGTGTGCATGGCATTATGAAGTCTAAAGACTACCAACAAATTTTGCAGCATAATGTAGGGCCCAGTGTGAGAAAGCTGGGTCTTCTTCAGAGGTCATGGGTCTTCCAGCAGGACAATGACCCAAAACACACTTCAAAAAGTACTAGAAAATGGTTTGATAGAAAGCACTGGAGACCACTAAAGTGGCCAGCAATGAGTCCAGACCTGAATCCCATGGAACACCTGTGGTGAGATCTCAAAATGGCAGTTTGGAGAAGGCACCCTTCAAATCTCAGGGACCTGGAGCAGTTTGCCAAAGAAGAATGGTCTAAAATTCCAGCAGAGCATTGTAAGGGTATGTGCGCACGTTGCTTTTTACCTGCTTTTTACCTGCTTTTTACCTGCTTTTTTGCTGCTTTTTCTTCTGCGCTGTTTAATTGCAAAATGGATGTGTTCTTCTATTCAAGCAAAGTCTATGGGAATTTGGGTTTCTTGTTCACACTATGTTGTTCAAAATGCTGCCTTTTTGTGGCAGAACTTTGGTCAAAAACTCAGCTTTGCAGTGCAAAACCCAAATGGCAAAAACAATTGACATGTTGCTTCTTTGAAAAGCTGAGTTTTTGACCAAAGTTCTGCCACAAAAAGGCAGCATTTTGAACAACATAGTGTGAACAAGAAACCCAAATTCCCATAGACTTTGCTTGAATAGAAGAACACATCCATTTTGGCATTAAACAGCGCAGAAGAAAAAGCAGCAAAAAAGCAGGTAAAAAGCAGGTAAAAAGCAACGTGCGCACATACCCTAAGAAACTCATTGATGGTTACCGGAAGTGGTTGTTCGCAGTTATTTTGGCTAAAGGTTGTGCGACCAAGTATTAGGCTAAGGGTGCCAATACTTTTGTCTGGCCCATTTTTGGAGTTTTGTGTGAAATGATAAATGATTTGATTTTTGTTTCATTCTCTTTTGTGTTTTTTCATTACAAGCAAAATAAATGAAGATAATAATACCAAAGATTTTGTGATTGCAATCATTTTCAAGAAGAAACTGAGTATTATCTGACAGAATTGCAGGGGTGCCAATACTTTTGGCCAGCACTGTACCTACGAGATGATAGTGCCCTACCTAATTTGTGTGTATGGGATCATCATCAGCTGAGATCCTAAGGACGAGGCCTTAAACCAGCATTGTGCCTTATCTCTTAATAGTGAGCATGCTACTTTAATACCCTGTTTGCCTGATTGCTAAGCCAGAGATTCTGCCCTATGGAGCGCCCTGTGTTTTTTTTTCTTCCCTAGATGGTCCCATATAGAGAAACGTTGGCTCAGCTGAGCGTTCCTGTGTTCTCCAGGTAGAAATAAAAGGATCTTCTGCTGAAATTGAGCAGACCAGATTCCTCTCTCCCTTTAGGGGCACTTTGCACACTACGACATCGCAAGCCGATGCTTGCGATGCCGAGCGCGATAGTCCCCGCCCTCGTCGCAGCTGCGATATCATGGTGATAGCTGCCGTAGCGATAATGTTCACATGCACTCACCTGCCCTGCGACGTCGCACTGGCCGGCGAACCGCCTCCTTATTAAGGGGGAGGGTTGTGCGGCGTCATAGCGATGTCACACGGCAGGCGGCCAATAGAAGCGGAGGGGCGGAGATGAGTGAGACGTAAACATCCCACCCACCTCCTTCCTTCCGCATAGCCGGCGTGAGCCGCAGGACGCAGGTAGGAGATGTTCCTCGCTCCTGCGCCTTCACACACAGCGATGTGTGCTGCCGCAGGAGCGAGGAACAACATCGTATCATTGGTCCTTCCGAAATTATGGAAATGACCTACGCTACACCGATGATACGATTTGGACGTTTTTGCGCTCCTTAATCGTATCAAAAAGGATTTACACACTCCGATATCGATTGCGACGCCGGATGTGCGTCACCTTCGATTTGACCCCACCGACATCGCAGCTGCGATATCGTAGTGTTCAAAGTGCCCCTTACAGTCAAAAACCCCCAATACTCATTAGACTGTTAGCCAATCCTGCCAATATTGGCGGATTTGGCTGACTTTAGTGTAATGTGTATGGACTTTAGTGTGTCATATATCTTCAAATGTCTGCCTCACATAAACCCTATCCATATTCTATTTGGCATTCTCTGTAAAACCAGAGCAAAATCATCCCCATTACATCGAGGGCCCAATAAATTCAGGGGAAATAAGGATGCTGGGAGCTACTGGGAAAAACGTATATAGGGTCTTTCCTCCTATCTATAGGTGTACAGGCAGCCAAATCAGTAGAGTGTCTGCAAATTGGGATTCTGATCTGGCTTATATATCCTGAGTCATATTGCAAAGGATTGTTGAAAATCCACTTGTGACTTTTAGGATCGCTACTTCCAATAGGTGGCGCTGTGCTAGAGTTTGTCTCCTTTACTGGAGAGACGATTTGAATATTTCTTAGAGGGGCGTGGCAGCTATAAGTCCCCTTACCTGGCAGCCAGACTGGCTTGCAAAGTCTCCTTAAGGAGAATAGTGTTCTCTCGTGGTCCCCACATAGCTTTCTCATGAGCCAGATCAGACACCCCCATACTTTGCACTGACGAGGGGCAAGCACCCCGAAACACCGTGTCTGCAAATTGGGATTCTGATCTGGCTTATATATCCTGAGTCATATTGCAAAGGATTGTTGAAAATCCACTTGTGACTTTTAGGATTTCTACCTCCAATAGGTGGCGCTGTGCTAGAGTTTGTCTCCTTTACTGGAGAGACAATTAGAATTCTTTAGGATTTTCAATTGATACCGTGTCCTTAGTAGAGGCTGTGAATGCATTTTAGTGAGTGTCTAGCCCCTGAAACTAAATTGCGATTAGCAGCAATCCCATGATTGTTTGACACATTATGGCAGGGGTCCCCAGCCTGGGAGGCACATGCATACATTTGAACATAAAGTTACTGGTATAAAATTTAAGAGGAGGAACAATAAAAAGCCTTTAGCGACGCTGTGGCTTCCTCCTCCTAGCTGGTGACATCACCCTGCTCAGCGGCTGCCTCCTACTTTTATATCTGTTCTCGCGCTGCTGGGCGACTGTTTGTTGCTGCTGCTCCTGTATCTATTACCTAATCATTTTTTCTGCTCCTGTAAATTAGATTTATAGCAAACATTTAGCCACAATGGTTTACAGGTCTAAGAACACCTAAAAGCATGGAAATATTGTACGTGACATGCATGAAAATAAGTACTGGTATGCTGCATATAATAAGTAATAATGAATATACTAGGTTTCCAGAATTAGGATAAGAAAGTTGTTGCTTTTTCAGCTAGAAGTGCCAATTTAGTCCATGGGGTGTAACTGGTATACACAGCCCAAGATACGTAGCCGATAAAGGATACTTTTTTTTACTAATCTTTTTTAATTTGCTAAGTCATCTTTCTGTCAAATCTACTTCACTCGCTGTATTCGGACTATATCCAGGCCCCAAACAAAGAGCTTTATCTCACAGCCAAAATGTAAAGACTCATCAGCACTGCCGATCCTGACTTCAAAGCGGCAAACAGAAACTTGTATGGGAAATTCAAAATGATCTGATTCAGGTATTTTCCATTGATCTGAAAAAAAGACATAGCTCAGCTCAGACAGCAGTAAAAATTGTCACAGTCGAAAAAGATGCATAACAGTGACACTTCATCATAAAATCCAATTTATTTTCATCATCATAATTAAAAGAAGAAACAGAAGCGTTGAACCCACATTTTAACCCATGACGGCATAGTGCATTGAGAACGGCAATCTTTGAGACTGTGATCTCAGCTCTTTTCAGGTCATTGACCAGGTCCTCCTATGTAGTTATGGGCCGATGCCCATCTGACATGCTGGAGGGCTCCTCAATAGTATCTAGTGCGATTGCTGAATACTGCACCATAATCCTATTGACTTGCTGGAGGGCTCCTCTATAGTATCCAGTGTGATTGCTGAATACTGCACCATAATCCTATTGGAAAGTGGATCAATTTCTTTTGGATTATTCCAGGCTTTCTAACCTCTGAACCAGGTGAGAGTTCCACGATTTCAACACTTTTATATATAAAAAAAACCTCACTACACTCAGATTGGCGCCGCGTTTGTCTCTTTCTATCTTTCCCTGTCTCCAGGGTATTTTTTAATTGACTTCATCTTGTGTTTTCTTCCCTTTTCTAATAATTGTGCCAGCAGTTGTGGCCTTCTAACCAAGCTGCTTGCCAATTGTCCAGTTGCCAATCCCAGCTTTGTGCATGTATGCAATTTTGTTCCTGGTGTCCTTAGACAGCTCTTTGGTCTTGGCCATGTTGGAGAGTTTGGAATGTGATTGATTGATTGTGTGGACAAGTGGTTTTTATACGGGTAATAAGGTCAAACAGGTGCAATTAATACAGGTTATTAGCGCAGAGCAGAAGGGGTTCTTAAAGAAAAAATAACAGGTCTGTGAGAGACAGAATTCTTGCTTTTTGGGAGGTGATCAATTACTTATTTCATGCAATTAAATGCAAATTAACTATTTAAAAATCATACAATGTGATTTTCTGGATTTTTTGTTTATTCTGTCTGTCACAGTTGAAGTGTATGTATGATAAAAATTACAGACCTCTCCATTATATGTAGGTGGGAAAACTTGCAAAATCGGCAGTGAATAAAAACATCTTTTCCACTCTTTATATGCCTCTCATCATGGGCCCATCCTGATATATGGTATATGCCTCCTGTTCGGTACGTCATAGGTTGTAAAGGGGTTAGAGGCAATCTGTCCTCAGCACATCAGACTCTCCACTACCGTGGAAAGCTTCAAGAGGAACCTCAAGACCCACCTCTTCCAACAAGCCTACAAACTACAATAGCCCTCAGTCCAGTAGACCACTGCGCAACCAGCTCTGTCCTCACCTATTGTACCATCACCCATTCCCTGTAGACTGTGAGCCCTCGCGGGCAGGGTCCTCTCTCCTCCTATACCAGTCTGTCTTGTACTGTTAATGATTGTTGTACGTATACCCTCTTTCACTTGTAAAGCGCCATGGAATAAATGGCGCTATAATAATAAATAATAATAATAATAATAATAATAATCTGTCACCAGATTTTTGTTATGTAATCCGAGAACAGCATAATGCAGAAGCAGAGATCCTGATTACAGTAATGTGTCATTTACTGGACTGTTTTTTGCTGTTTTAATACAATCAGTGTTTTATCAGCAGGAGATTATTATTATTATTATTATTATTAAAATTTATTTATAGAGCACCATTGATTCCATGGTGCTGTACATGAGAAGGGGTAACATACAGAATACAAATACAAGTTACAATAGACAGACTGGTACATAGGAAAGAGAACCCTGCCATTGCGGGCTTACATTCTATAGGATATTGGAGAGGAGACAGTAGGTGGGGTGTTGGTCGGGCGGCAGTTCTGGCATGGTGGTGAGGTGGCAGCTCCGGCGGTGGGGATGCAGTGGAGTCATTAGAGATTATAGGCATTTCCGAACAGTTGAGTTTTCAGGTTCCGTTTGAAGCTTGGAAGTGTAGCAGATAATCTGATGTGTTCAGGCAGTGAATTCCAGAAGACAGGGGATGCTTGGAGGCGGTTGTATGAAGAGCGAATGAGAGAGGAGGAGAGGAGATCTTGGGAGGACCGGAGATTACGTGTTGGAGTGTAGCGGGAGATTAGTTCGGAGATATACGGAGGAGACAGATTATGGACGGCTTTGTAGGTTAGTGTTAGTAGAATTGAATACGGTGGAGGATTTGGAGCCAATGGAGGGATTTGCAGAGGGGAGAAGTGGGGTAGTATTGAGGAGAGAGGGGGATCATTCGGACAGCAGAATTAAGAATGGACTGGAAAGGTACGAGAGTTTTAGCAGGGAGGCCAGACCTCTGTCCGCATGCATCCTAGTCCAACCACTCCCCCAGCACTGACAAGCAGCTTTCTGTCACTATACAATGTACACAGAAAGCTGTGGTGTTGGTGGAGTTATACACAACTCAACAACTCAACTCTTCTTGATCTTCTTCAGAGGAAACAGTGATGATATTATAATTGCTGCACCCAGTAAACTAGATGATACAATGCTGGAATCTCTGTGTCTACCTCACGGCACTGTCAGTTTACATAGAAAAAACCTGCTGACAGATTCCCTTTAAAGCATCACTCCAGCGTTTGTTCTTTTTTCATCTCTGGAGTGGTACTTTTAATGTAAATCCCCTGATCCCTGTCTTATACTCATCTGCCTCCACTTTCATCTGTTTCCAGTGTGGGTCTCTAGCGATTTGTGATCTTCCGGCAGCTCCAGTGTTTCATGGCGTGAGGACAGAGGTCTTAATTAATTAAACTGAGAGCCTCGTTCTGGCTCTTTTAGACTTGCATTTAGCCCTTGTGACGTTACTTCTGACTTCCAGCCAGTCAGTTACGGGAACAAGGAGCGATGAAGGCGCTGGAGGGTAAGTATAATACAGAGGGCAGGGGACTAAGGCTACTTTCACTCTTGCGTTGGACGGCTTCCGTAGCATTGCGTTGTGTGACGGATGCTACGGATCGTACAAAACAACGCAAAGCTTTTTTTTTTTTATTTATTTATTTTTTTTTCTTCTTTACAGTTTTACCTGCAGCAGACTATTGTGAACGATCAGCTGATCACTCTCAATAACCGGCTGCCGGTCGATCAGCTGAGCGCTCTCACATGCGCTCAGCTGATCGTTCGGCCGCCGAGAATGTGTGCGGGGGGCCGGAGTGAGGAGTGGGTGGAGCCGAGCGGGCCATGGCACTGAGGACAGGTGAGTATGCGTGTGCGTGTGTGTGTACATACATGCGGAGTGGAGTGCGGGAGGGGGAGGAGCCAAGCGGGGAAGTGTCGGGCTCCCTGCACATGTAGCGAGGGTAAATATCGGCAAAGCACTTTGCTTGGTTACCCGATATTTACCTTGGTTACGGGTGCAGGGAGCCAGAGAGAGCATGCGCAGTGAAATCCAATGGATTGCGCTGCTCAAAAAAAGTTACATGCTGCGTTCCTCCCGCCCTGCGCAGCGTCAAAATAACGACGCTGCGTTGTCCAGCGGATGCAACGTTGACACTTGTGTTACAGTGCGTCGTCCATACAAGTCTATGGAGAATAGCGCAGTGCGTTAATGGACTGCGCTATTCTCCATAGTGACGGACTCCGCTGAACACAAGTGTGAAACTAGCTTAACATTTAAACCACCAGTCCAGAGCTGGTAAAAACTACCTGCTGGAGTGGCGCTTCAAGGATAGAAGCCACAGTAGTAGTGTAAATAGAGCCGAAGGCTGAACAAATAATAATCCATCCAAAACAATCCCCACCATGACTACTACTGTATGTGAGCAGGAATTACTACATTCACATTTACATACAAGGATTTTGGAACAAAGTAAATACAAAAAAAATGCCTCTTCTAAAAGTAGATGACCTTGTAAGTGCGGCCTGAAGAGAAGTGGACATACGGTATGTGAAAGTAGTCATGATTTACAGCATGGAAAAGTGCTCTACCTTGGCTTGTATGTGCAGAGTGCTGTATATTCATTTCATATACCAAATTTGGAGCAAGATATTTCAGTGGTCTACTAAGAGAATAAAAGCAAAACTGTGCCAAAAAAAGTTTCTGAGGTGATTATATATCCCACAATTCCTAAATATAATGCACAGATCCTGCCTGCATTCCTTCCAGCCAGCGATAGACAAAACCCCTGGAGAGAGAGGGTGGAAGTAATGTTTTCCAGCTGCTTTGTGGAAGCGCTACCAATGTCGTCTCTGCTCACTTTAGGCATACATTTTTGGGGGGATCAAATGCACATTTCTCTTTTTCGAAGAAGAGATCTCTAAGATCTGCAGAAAGTATGTTTGACTTCTACTTTCAGTCAAACTTTCTCTTTTCTAAGTAATAAGGTATATGTGTTTACATTTATGTGGAACTTGGCGTTTACCTGTAAGAAAGAGATCAATTTACTTATTTGCACTTTTAATTTGATTAAAGATTTCTATACTGTTCTTCAACCCCAGGCACTTCCTGCATTTGTAACTTTGTGAATGGCAGGCATTTATACTGGCACCATCACTGCAAATAAATGCATAGTTTAGTACAGTATTAACATAACGGTACACAGATGGATTGTATAGTAAACATGAATACACAGGAGCATACACTAACACAAATGAAAGAACATAATTAATACATCTTTGTGTTTGGTTGTGGATGAAGGAAAAAATGTGGCTGATGAAGTTTGTGGTTTGTCACTGTGGATGACAATCTTTCCTTTGGCCAATGTACAGATGTGTTTCATTAACATTATTATGCTATGAGAAAGTTTCTAAGTAATAGTGTACACTTGTGTGACACAACATAGGAAACTACATACACTTTAGTATTTGGCTGATTTTACATTGGATTTTATATTAACACTTAAAGCATACCTCCCAACTTTTCAAGAAAGGAAAGAGGGACAAACTATGCGGCGCGCGCAGCGCGCCGCGGCAAATTTTGACCATGCCCCCAGCCACACCCCTAGCCACACCCCTAGCCACACCCATTTAGCAGTAAGGGTCATTCAGCAGATGTCCTGGACTGTTCATTCATATTTATAGCAGTCAGAATTTTTTTATATTTCTGTGTCACTATATAACATGTTGCTTATTTGTGCCTATCAATCCGTGTTCACATGTTGCATAAATTCAGTTTCTTTTTGTTTCTGTCTGCACCAAACTACACAATAACAATCTTCTCTGTTTTTTCCATTTTTGCTGCATTTTTTCTGCCTTTTCTCCATTATTTAATGCGTTTTTGGTTCAGATGTGAATCTGCGTTTTTAAGTGTTTTTATTGTACAGAGAAGCTTTTTCCTGCATTTTTTTAAGCTCCACATAGAAACCTCCAGAGAAACCCCCTTTCCCCGAAAACCGCAGAATTCAGCAGCGTCTTTTCATGGAATCACATCCACTTTACTTGGACAATTAAACACAGCAGAATACATGTGCAAAGAACCAGCAGAAAAATATGCAGCATTTACACTACATGTGAATATGGACTAATTGTCCAAGCAAAGTGGATGAGACGTCCTGAAATCTCCGCTCCTGGCGCGTGGAAAGACGCCGCTGAACTGTGCGCATTTGGTGTTTCTTTCTTTATAAGCTTCAGGATTCACATCAGCAACAAACATGTATCAAATAAGGGGGACAATGTATAAAAAATACCGCAAACACGCAATAATCAGAGAACATTGTTATTTCACTCGTTTAGCGGACACCTGCAGAAAAAATGCCGCATTTACGCTATGTGTGAACACGGCCTCAGTGATCCATTTTTATTACATTTTTTATGGGTTTTAATAAAGAAAAATAATAAATTACGCCTTTTTTTTCCCGCCATTTACCGATCCCCATAAATAATCTGTTCGCTGTGTTGTTCAGGTCATTACGATTACAGGGACACCAAATATGTCCATGTTATTTGCTGATTTGTGATGTTTATTATTTTATAAAAAAGTGCAATAAAATTACATTATTCTATTTTTTTTAATTATTTTTAGTAACTTTATTAGAAGAAAAAAAATCCTCTTTTCCTCTCCCTCTAGAATACAGGACATAGAGATGCTGCTCTGTACAATGTAGCTGTGTCCTGTGTAATCTGCTGTGTAAGAGGCTGCATTGTAGGTTCATTTATGTGAAATCCTCCCTCTGACATCATCAATCCTAGTGGCTCAACAGCTAGAGCAGCTAGAGCAGCTAGGAAAGCCAGGAGGTTACTGGACACAAGTTTTCAATGTTGCTGGTTTGAATCCAAGGTGGTGAAGATAAAAAAAAAAATTGTATTTGTATTTTTTTTCCTCATTTCTTTATAGTAGTTTTATGGGAACAAATGAATCTGACTCTTTCACCAACATTGAGATACAGTATTTATTTATCTATCTATCTATCTATCTATATCCCTCTATCCCTCTATCTATCCCTCTATCTATCCCTCTATCTATCCCATCTATCCCTCTATCTATCCCTCTATCTATCTATCTATCTATCTCTATCCCTCTATCTATGATTCTATCTCTCTATCTATCTATGATTCTATCTATCTATGATTCTAGCTATCTATGATTCTATCCCTCTATCTATCTATGATTCTATCTCTATCTATCTATTGTCTGTCGTGTATCTATATATCCCTCTATCATCCATCCCTCTATCATCCATCCATCCCACTATCATCCATCCCTCCCTCTATCCCTCCCTCTATCTCTCCATTCATCCCTCCATTCATCCCTCTATCCCTCCCTCTATCCCTCCATTCATCCCTCCATTCATCCATCCATCCCTCCCTCTATCCCTCCATTCATCCCTCCATTCATCCCTCTATCATCCATCCATCCCTCCCTCTATCCCTCCATTCATCCCTCCCTTTCTCCCTCCATTCATCCCTCTATCATCCATCCATCCATCCCTCTATCCCTCCATTCATCCCTCTATCATCCATGCATCCATCCCTCCCTCTATCCCTCCATTCATCCCTCCATTCATCCCTCTATCATCCATCCATCCCTCCCTCTATCCCTCCTTTCATCCCTCTATCCCTCCATTCATCCCTCCTTCTATCCCTCCATTCATCCCTCCATTTATCCCTCCATTCATCCCTCTATCATCCATCCATCCCTCCCTCTATCCCTCCATTCATCCCTCCATTCATCCCTCTATCATCCATCCATCCCTGCCTCTATCCCTCCATTCATCCCTCCCTCTATCCCTCCATTCATCCCTCTATCCCTCCATTCATCCCTCCATTCATCCCTACATTCATCCCTCTATCATCCATCCATCCCTCCCTCTATCCCTCCATTCATCCCTCTATCCCTCCATTCATCCCTCCTTCTATCCCTCCATTCATCCCTACATTCATCCCTCTATCATCCATCCATCCCTCCCTCTATCCCTCCATTCATCCATCTTTGCAGCTGAATAACCTGCTTCTGGTGTCTCACCTGCAGTATATAGGTCAAGATAACAAAATCTTCCTATTGCTTTCAATAGAGGCAGTAGCTCAGTGGTTAGAGCTGCTGCCTTTGAAACAATGAACTCACAGCTCCACGAGTTCGAGTCCCGGCCGCCCCGAAAATCCAGAGCCGATGATAATTTAATTTAATTTATTCACTCCACTGAGGGGAGGAGCCGGGACATCAGCTGTGAGCCGCGGGAGTGCGGGACAGCCCTGATAAATCGTGCAAGTCCCGCAGAATCCGGGACGGTTGGGAGGTATGCTTAAAGCAGTGGTCCGAAGGCTGTAAAAATTTTCATCTAAATCCCTATGTATTTATTGCCCTAATCTAAACTAATTTCTTTTAAATATATACAATTTGTTATCCTTCCTTCACTACACTACTGTTAATTTTTTTTTCTCTACTTCCTGTCTGATGATGCTTGGTTTAAGGCTAGTTTCACACTTGCATTGAACGGTATCCGTTGCATTACGTTGTGTGACGGATGCAACGGATGTGTTGCATATAGTGGCACAACGGATGCAACAGATGCTGCAAAACAACGCAATCCATTTTGTTTTTTTTTACAGTTTTACCGTCGGCAGACTATTGTGAACGATTAGCTGATCGCTAACAGTAGCTGGCCGCCGGGTGATCAGCCGATCACTCACAGTAGCCGGCCGCCGGGTGATCAGCTGATCACTCACAGTAGCCGGGTGATCAGCTGATCACTCACAGTAGCCGGCCGCCAGGTGATCAGCTGATCACTCACAGTAGCCGGCCGCCGGATGATCAGCTGATCACTCACAGTAGCCGGCCGCCGGGTGATCAGCTGATCACTCACAGTAGCCGGCCGCCAGGTGATCAGCTGATCACTCACAGTAGCCGGCCGCCGGGTGATCAGCTGATCGTTCGGTCGCCGACAATGTGTGCGGGGGGCAGGAGCGGGGGGCGGAGTGCGAAGTGGGTGGAGCCGAGCAGGGCCATGGCTGAGGACGTCAGTGCCGCGGGGACTGCATCGCTGGGGGGCAGGTGAGTGAGTGTGAGAGTGTGTGTGTATGCGATTGTGTGTGTTTGTGTATACATACGGAGTGCGGAAGGGGGCGGAGCCGAGCGGGGAAGTGTCGGGCTCCCGACACACGTAACCAGGGTTCCTTGGTTACACGATGTGTACTCTGGTTACGGGTGCAGGGAGCCAGAGAGAGCATGCCCAGTGAAATCCAAAGGATTCCGCTGCTCAAAAAAACGTTACATGCTGCGTTCCTTCCACCCGACGCAGCGTCGAAATAACGACGCTGCGTCGTCTGGCGGATGCAACGCTGACACTTGCGTTACAGTGCGTCATCCATACAAGTCTATGGAGAATAGCGCAGTGTGTTAACGGACTGCGCTATTCTCCATAGTGACGGACTCCGCTGAACGCAAGTGTGAAAGTACCCTAAGAATCCCAGTTCATGCTGGGATACTCAAACAAAGTGTTATCAGGGGGCAGAGGTCACTGCCTCCTCCATGAAATGACAAATCATCAGTGACGCTTGTTTCAGGGACTGGTCTGGTCCCTACTGTGTTTCTGCACGCTGTCATCGTGCAATTTTTCACAGTAACAGCACACTTTGTGTTGACGGCCCAGATAAATAGAGCTGACAACAGAGCATTGGGCACTAACAGTGCTCATACCCAGTAGCGTACAGAGACCGCCACCACAAGTTATGTCACTTGCGAGGGTGACGCTAGTCTCTCGACGGGTGCATGTTGCTCTGTTGCTGGCCCTACTGATCTGAGTTGGCAACATAGAGTACACTGTTACTGTGAAAATCACACTTTGACAGTGTGTAGAGACACAGCAGATGTCAGACCAGCCCCTGAAACCAGCATCACTGATGATGTTTTGTTTCAGTAAGGGGCAGAGGCTGTCAGTGACCACAGTCTCTGCTACCTGATGGTGCTTTGTTTGAGTATCCTAGCATGCACTAGGGTTCTCCAGCAAAGCATCATCAGACAGGAAGTAGAGAAAAAAAACTAATAGTATTTAGCTAGTGTAGCCATAGAAGAATAGGACATTTTTTTCATGCAGCCATATTAAAAATTAGTTTAAATTAGGGCAATAAATAGATAGAGATTTAGATAAAAATGTCATTGGCTTCTGACCACTCCTTTAAGGTTCAGATTTTGTTTTCATGGACAGAGATTTGCAGTAGATTATACGATTCTTGTCATCAGGTCTGTGTGTGTTATTCTTCCACTTGGTGTATCTTTTACCTGTATTCACGCAGTGTTTTGCATATTTCTGTGGCAATTTTGTTGATGCTTTTTAATGGTTTTTTTTATGCTAAAAACACAGCATTCTGACTGTTAAATCTCAAGGACTGTGTGCACTGTATATTTTTTCGGGTTGGTTTTGACTTTTCTTCCCCTTTTTTAATTTTTTTATGGACAAAAAAATATGAGAGGGCTCTCTGGTGAGTCTGGGAACAGACGGTCACAGTGCCTTATTGTGCGCAGGTTTGCATCTTATGTTTGAACCTATTTGCTTTAGGGGTTAAGGACTCTTTCCTACATGGCTATGCTTTGGTGTCTTAATCTCAGGTGCAGCTCTTTGTGACCACGCCTCTTTCTCTATAAATAGTGACGTGTCTTAACATCTGATGTCGGTTATAGATTCTCATATGTAAGCTGTCCACTTTGGAAGGAGTCAATCTCTGGAATAAGCTGTAGTTTAATGACAATTGCAGCTGTGGTATGAGCTGCATTGGAGTTGTTTGGAGTGTTTTCCTTTTATGTCCATTTTCTGGCTTCCTACACTTGTGTTGCAATGGTGAGACTAGTGCTCTCGCCAGTCTTCTTACTAGCCAGGATGAGTTCAGGGCAAGCAAGGGCCTAGACATTTCATTGGCAACGGGATCAAAGAACCCGTATAGGGACTTTAGGGAGTGCAGAGAACAGCCTCAGTTGAGTGCAGGAGGTTACCCCACTTCCATCTCCCCAGTGACAGGGCCCACCATCATCTTGTGTTCCTCGTGTACCCTGTTTATTGCAGCGCTCGTTGGGGGTTGTCTTATTCCTGGCAAAACCTCAATAGTCACTGTGTGACATATACTTTTTTTCCCTATTTTTTAGCTCCTTTGGGGAACTTGAACCTGCAATACTTTGTTTCGCTTCTTTATATGTTGCACTAATGTAGTATATATATATATATATATATTATAAATCATACTCCCCTATAGAGCTCATCCTGTGGCTGGGCTTTACAGCGGTGCTAAAATTGCAGCCACTGGGGCCTTCAGCAGACGGCTATTGATAGGAGCCGCTATGTGTGCTCTTTGTAACACAGCTGGTATCCTAAGACTGATCCATAAAGGCCAGCCAGCACCATGGCAAATATATTTGTCTTGGAGCGTTAAAGGGGTTATCCGGTCTAATTTAATAAGTCTGCAATCACCCTATGTGACTGCAGACTTGTGAATCCTCACATCGCATGTACTGTGCACTGTGAGAATTCTTCAGTGAATGAACTAGGAGCGGCAGTCACGTTGCTGCAAGTATGCGATAGACATACTCTCGGCCACATTCCTACTAGATGGCTGCAGCCTTGCTCACTACACATTCACTGAGCGAGCCTGCATCCATCTAGTCGGAATGTAGCCAGGAGTATGCGCATCGCATACTCGCGGCCATGTGACCGTAGTTCCTGGCTCTTTAAAAGGGGATCTTCACAGTATAAAGATTGACAAGTCTGCAATCACATAGAGTGACTTCAGGCTTGTGGATTTAGATCAGACAACCCTTTAAGAGGTTTATGGTCCCAGGGAGAAAAATAGAAAAAATTGATACCCACCTCCTACACCCACACCTGCATAGTCACATGCAGTAACTTCAATGCTGCAGTGTTCACAGTTTGTCTGGGCAAAGTGTGAAAAAAAAAAATAGGGGAGTAACCAGCCCAGGAGGGGAAAATTGTTTTTTATTTCTGTCGCCTCTCTTTTTCCCTTTAATAAGCGTTAGGCCAATTAGATAACATCAACTTGGAATTGGCTTATAAAATGTACCTTTTTGTTAAAGTACTGCAGACTGCTTGTTGGATTTAGCGCATCCCGCATGAAATTAAAAGGTTTTTTTTCATCCTAAGAAATGAATACGGTCGGATAGTGCTTGAAAAAGAAAACATTTTTGCAATTTACTGGGTTTTTTAAATTTGCCATGGTTGCTGTCTTGTGTGTAAGCACAGCGCTGAAGCTGGCCATGATTAGGATGTAACTGCACGCTCCAGAGATCCTGGCCAACTTCAGCACTGCTGTCTATCAGCGGTTATTGGTCTCCAAGGCAATGAGCTATATACAATATATACAAAAAGAATAGTGCTAATATCTCAGGAATGGCTGAAGATTGTAACAAACAGTAAGTTAAACAATTGCTTGTATTTGCAAGCTCTCTCTGACAATACACATCTATGATAAGATGAGAATAAAATAAGCCGTCAAGGAAACTCCTAATTGATTTACTGCAGGCCATTAATTTAATCATCAAGAGAAAAAAAAAATAACATGTTTTTAGACTCTCCTAACGCTTTTCCTTTTTGCAAACTTTTCACTTCATTTCACTGTGTATATATATATATATATATATATATATATATATATATAAAAGCAGCAGTCACTGTCCTCTCCTAGATACATATATATATATATATCTATATATATAGATAGATATATATATATATATATATATATATATATATATCTATCTATATATATAGATATATATATATATATGTATATATATATATATATATCTAGGAGAGGACAGTGACTGCTGCTTAACTCAATTCCTCTGTGTTAAGGCTGCTTTACACGAGTCAATCCATCGTGCGATTTATTTGGCAAAGTCTTTTTTTTTTTTTTTGTATCGCTGATAGGTATTTGTCCATGTGTCACACGTTGAGTGTTGTCAAACGACCACAAAGCGCTCATCGATATATTGATTGGCCATGGCGGACGTCCAAAAGGCTTCACACATGTTTTCCTTTGGTCAATCTGTCTTTTGTATGGGCGTAATTAGGCAAACTATACAGCCCTCCGTGACGTTGTCTGGATTGTTGCACGCCCTGAATTCTTCTGACCTGCTCAATCCAGTTCTGCTAATGTGGTTGATTGGTTACATACCATATATATAGTTTCGCTTCTGCGCCTGTCTTTTATAACAGTAATAACCTATCACAACGCATCTGCTACAACCAATCAGATTAGATTAGGCGTGATTATTTAAAACCACAAATACGCCCTGAACGTTTACTGACGTCACAAACAACTACGAGGATGGCCGATTACACGGTGTCACACTTTGCTATGTGTCGTTCATTAAGACTAAACTGAACGATTTTATGGAATTAAACGATGAGTACACGATGGCCGAATTTCAAACGATTAGGCATCGGTTGAACTCGCAAGGAGCTGTCACATGAGGAGATGTCGTTACGAATGACGGAAGTGCGTCACAAAATCCGTGACCCCAACGATGCATCGCACAATAGATCGACTCGTGTAAAGCAGCCTTTAGTTGTTAAAACCTTACAAAATGTCATGCACAGTATATCCGAATTTTATTTATTTATTATTTTTAAATGGCTGTGGTCAACCAATGCTCAATAAAAAATTTTTGTGGCACATGGAAAGCCTAAAATAGGCACCAACATTTTATAAAAGACTTACATCTCTCAAAAAAATTTCACCACCGTATTGTATCGGGATGTGTCTGAAATGCTATTCTTGGTAAACTTAGGGTACCGTCACACTTTATCGATGCAGCAGCGATCCCACCAGCGATCTGACCTGGTCAGGATCGCTGCTGCGTTGCTACATGGTCGCTGGTGAGCTGTCAAACAGGCAGATCTCACCAGCGACCAGTGACCAGCCCCCAGCCAGCAGCAACGTGGAAGCGACGCTGCGCTTGCACGGAGCCGGCATCTGGAAGCTGCGGACCCTGGTAACTAAGGTAAACATCGGGTATGGTTACCCGATGTTTACCTTAGTTACCAGTGCACACCGCTTAGCGCTGGCTCCCTGCACTCGTAGCCACAGCACACATCGGGTTAATAAGCAAACCTTTGCTTATTTACCCGATGTGTCCTGCCGGCTCGTGTGCAGGGAGCAGGGAGCCGGCACTGGCAGCGTGAGAGCTGCAGATGCTGGTAACGAAGGTAAATATCGGGTAACCACCTTGGTTACCCGATGTTTACCTTGGTTACAGCTTACCGCAGGCTGTCAGACGCCGGCTCCTGCTCCCTGCACATTCAGGATTGTTGCTCTCTCGCTGTCACACACAGCGATGTGTGCTTATCAGCGGGAGAGCAACAATAAAAAAACGAACCAGGGCTGTGTGTAAGGAGCAGCGATCTCGCAGCAGGGGCCAGATCGCTGCTCAGTGTCACACACAGCGAGATCGCTAATGAGGTCACTGCTGCGTCACAAAAAACGTGACTCAGCAGCGATCTCAGCAGCGATCTCGCTGTGTGTGAAGTACCCCTTAGTTCACTGCGTTAGATACATACAGTTCCTTCAGTGATGGGAGAAACCATTCAAGATCCATTCAAGAACCACTAGCTACATAGCACAGGAATTAAATAGACATGGAAAAGAATCCCTGAGATTAATTAGAAGGAAACAAAGCAAGATAACATGTGGTTTGGATCCCAAGAGATATGTAATTCCCATTTGGCAGACATACTGTATGAATTGTAGAACATATTAGAGAAATGAGATGAATTTGCGTCTAATACTCTATGCAACATGTAACCAGAGCAAGACATAATCCACACTGATGTCATACTACCTGTACTCATGTGACATCATTCATGCACCTGCTATAGTTTTGTAATATATGACATAAGATGAATACTCGGCTAATAACGCTGTTTAGCATTGTTGTCGATTCAATTATGGATTAGATAAATCAAAACTCAAGATCACTGGCATATCCTCCTCTGTGTGTAAATAAGTGATTTAGTGAGTAGCACAGTTTCTGTAAGAGCAACCTTTTACTATTTACTTCATTAGCAAATAGGTGCTACATCAAAGGTGAAGATTGCACATTTGTGGATTCAAGCTCTCTTATTTTCGGCCTTGCGAAAACACAAATTTAATACCAAGCCGAATTATGGATATAACATAGTCATGTCTGGTGTGCCTACGATGGTAAAAGTATGCTCAGAAATATGGCAGTTATATTGCATTCAGAGATTCCTATGGGAAAATATGACATAATTTAGAATTATATCCTGCTTCCATCTCTCCATGCAAACAACTAGCCTTCATCCTTTCACCTGACCAAGTGAAGTGGTAAGGAGTGTAGATAAGACCCCTTATAATATCCACAAAAAAACTCTTTGTCAGTTGCAGGAGACACATGTGAATTGTAGATCTATCCAAATTTCTTCAGTGACTCTTCTGCAAAGAAACGCTCATGCTTGTATCTATAAGTGCTTTCTTAATCTTTTTTTTTTTTTGTTCTGTTTTTCCTTGTGTCTATGTGGCGCCCCTGAGGCTTCAGTCGCCACATGGTGTTGCATCTCACTTTAGGTGCATCATCTCTACTCATCCCGGGTAAGGAAGGTGTTAACCGCTGGTGTTTTCCACATTCACACACAACATATAGTTAGGTGCTGTCCCACTGGGCTTGGCCTAGGGTAGACAGGGGGTGGCCATCACGAGGCATGAGACTTTCTGGTCACTAGGACAAACACCTGGGGGGCGGGCACCACTGGGGGGAAAAGAAGGAGCATCTTCTCACATAGTCAGTCAACCCCAAACACAGCTCGGGGTAGGGAGACAACTCAGAACCTCAGCCCAAAGCAACTACCTTTCATACTTCTGGGAGCACCGCGGGGCCCGAGGCTTGGAGCAGGAAGCTAAGTTCGGGCTCTCCACAGCCACAGGGGATTCCAGGGTCTTCGGGGAGTGCAGGAAGCACCCGTGGCCTGTTTCATAAACCATACATTGGACTGGAGGGACCCCCGACCAGGAAGGAACCAGTGGGAACACCGGTATCCGGGATTGGCTGGTGCACATCATAGTAGAAACTGGCACTCCAAGCGTGACGATAGTGCAGTGAGTAAAGAGAACTTTGAACCGCAGCCCCTGTGTTGTCCCTGTCATTACCGACGCCGACGTCCCGCGCTCCGGCGCCATCGGCCAGTACCACCATCATCATCCTCCCTGGGGCCTAGCTTTACCTGTGGAGAGCTAAAACACCCAAGTTGCGTTATCATCCGCCCAGAGGAGAGCGACATCCCGCAGCTGCGGCTTCCCTCATAGCCGCATACCACAGGTGGCGTCACGAGACAACTACTCCCAACATCTTCCCCATCCATCAACATTCCCCCTTCCTTCATCCCTCTTTCCTTTCATGGACACCTTGGGGCCACGAAACCGGGCTAGGCCGCTGTGACATCCCACAAAGACCCCCTTCATCATCGGCCCAGTGATGAGTAAAGAAACCCCAGCCCCGTGGGGTGCCTCATGTATGTCTATTTATTATTTCTTGTTGTCATTTTTGTAAGCACTGTATTTTTTCATATTTTAAATCTAAAAAATAATAAGTTTGTTCCTTGGTGCTGTAGACCATACTTACAACCTTGAAGATGGAGAGTATAACCTAGTTGTGTTACCTAGTGTATGCCAGAGTCCAAGAAGAGTACCTATCAAGTGCTAGGGAAATTTGCAAGTGCACTAATATATCATTCAGGGCAGGTGTCTCACTTGCTTATCAAAGCATCAAGTAGTTGCAGCAAAACGTTTGGTATGTATGTGTGAACTGGCAGTGGGCTGCGCTTAGTTCATTATCAGCATAGTATGATAGGCAAATGGATGAGCGAGGTTGAATAGCTGAATTACAGTCCCCTCGAAGTTATGTGTGCAGCGAGTGGGAGATTGACATTACCAGACTACAGCTTACACTCAGCCCAGACTAGCTAATCAGTGTAACCCGGCCCCCATCACTGAGTAGCAGCTAGCTCAAAATGCAGTGTACAGAGGAAGCTGCCAGTAAGAGCTGTGGTTATACATAATTTAACTCTCAGACAAAAGAGGTATTCTATTAAAAATACACCAAGCAACCCACTAAGTGATGAATCCCTGAAATCAGGGTTTCCTGCCCTTTCTTATGCTGCTATCAGATTGTATAGCAAAAATCTGCTGACAGATTCCCTTTAACGGCTGATAAAATCCTTGCAAGGAGCACTCCAGTCAACAAGGAAAACTCAGTGCATAATTTTGTCTTCATTAAGACATACCATTCCTGCCCGTATTTTTGTTTTTTTGTTGTTTTTTTATATATAAATATCTTATTTTGCGAGTAACATTTAAGAAGGCAGGCACTTATAAGAAGTAAGAAAAAATTGTGTTGATTCGCCATTGTGAATATAGAGGACTCTTTGGGGTAGATAAATCCAATGATTTGTTCCTTGATCAAGGACGATGTCAAACACCATCATAATATACTACCACAGCCAGTTACTGGTTCCACAGCTGTCTAACTCAGAGGGTGCCAGAGGACAACCACAGCTCCTACAGTGGAATAGACTCTTACTTGCTACTAATTTCTCAGCAATTAGGAAAATGTAACTCCCAAGTACATATCTGTGCTACTTGTTTTATGCAAACACTAAAAAGAGAAAGAGCTAGCAGAATGCCAGGCAAATCAGCAGGCCCAGACTGAGAATAAAGCCCGCTTTACACACTGCGACATCGCTAGCCGATGCTAGCGATGTCGAGAGTGATAGCACCCGCCCCCGTCGCACATGCGATATGTGGTGATCACTGCCGTAGCGAATATCGCTACGGCAACGTCACACGCACATATCTGTCTAGCGACGTCGCTGTGACCGGCGAACCGCCTCCTTTCTAAGGGGGCGGTTCATTCGGCGTCACAGTGACATCACTAAGCGGCCGCCCACTCAAAGCGGAGGGGCGGAGATGAGCGGGACGAACATCCCGCCCACCTCCTTCCTTCCTCCTTTTCCGGTGGACGCAGGTAAGGAGATGTTTGTTGTTCCAGCGGCGTCACACGTAGCGATGTATGCTGCCGCAGGAACGACAAACAACATCGATACTGCAGCAGCAACGATAATTGGGAAGAGGGGGGCATGTCACCGATGAGCGATTTTGAACGTTTTTGGGACGATTCAAAATTGCTCATAGGTGTCACACACAACAACATCTCTAATACAGCTGGATGTGCGTCACAAATTCCGTGAACCCAACGAGACCGCTTTAGCGATCTCGTAGCGTGGAAAGCCACCTTAAGGCGACAGAGTTCTAAGCAGAGAGAGTTCTGGCTATAGCATTACCACAAATGCAACCTTTTTTGGAGCACCTTCCTGCTACGAAAAAAGGAGAGGACCTGGATACTTCCTAAGATTATTTGAAAAAACCTGCTGACGGTACTAGTTGATCAGTGAGCAATGGGGCAGTTACCTGACACAAGGCTTTAAAGGCAAAGCCCTGGAAGTGTTTGCAGCTCTTTCTCCAGACAAGAATGGAGATTATGAGGCCATTAAACATGCCGTGATATGGAAATAAAACCTCAACACAGAAGTAGACCTCAAAAGATTTTGGACACTCCAACGAGCACCTAACTATAGTTAGAGGCTGGAGACCCAACCTTTATCACTGGATATAAGATTTATCTATGGCCACCTTTGAGCATTTGAAGGTTAAAGATACATTTTTTTGCCGTATGGAAGTATAACATTTAGTCATGGACTGGAAACCCAATGATGTAGATGGCAGATGCCTTTGTTGCTAATCGTACACCCGAGGAACGGACGCCTGTAATTGCCAGTTGAAATGGTGGTGAGCTGAACCAGCTGAACACAACACCCTTACCACTGCCCACGGATCCTCATCAGGTCCTGTCCCATCTCCCACCACCAGTTTTGCATTTGAGTCCTGGAGGTGTTTTGTATGCAAAAAAGTGGATCATTTAAGCACTTCTTACCATGACAAAGAAAACAGCACCCCTTCACCTAAGCCCCCCCATCTCCTTTCCAGCTGTTTTTTTGTGAATAGGATAGAGGCAACCAGTGACAATTTGCAGTTTATTACTGTTGGCGACACTTTTACTTTGGACCTGAGAGACACCAATCCCGAAATGGCCATGGTCCATCTGATACTGGTTTTACTCGAGGCTATCATACTTGGAAAATTCCAATCTGTCAACAGACAATCAACACGGCCCGGCCTATAGCACTGGTTTATCTTGCTTGTGGTGCCAGACTTAACAAAAGTAGGGTTATCAGAAAATTATCCCCACCAATGTTTTACCAGTTACTCATTTTGGTGGTTGTATCCTAGTATGTTGTTGATGATCCTTCAAATACTCTGCAATGCATAATGATGACAAGATAATTTATTCCTTTCTTAGCTGTACTGATCCCTATATAGCTGTTGAAATGTCTGAGGATGTTATTGTGATTTGTGATCAAGTGGGACCTGGTAATGTTGCAACATTGTGTGATATTGATAAGGTAATGTAGTAACCTGGAAACTAGTAATGCCCCACAGACATGTCATAATTATCATAAACTAGTGTGCAGCCAGGGAGAACCACCCAACGTAGCAAGTCAGTGGCCTCTTTTACTTTTTTATCAGCTGTGACCTATAGCCAGAATGCCCATAACTCAAACAGCATTCTGCTGTCTGAATACTGACCTTTGACCCATGTGAAGAAGTACAAGCCACGTGAGATACATTAACTTCCCCCAAAGTCAATCAGAGCTATGAGTTTGTAGCTGCTTTACATATCAGTCAGTTTAAAGGAGCAAAGGGACCAAGGAAAGTATTCTGAAACCCTGAGAGGCTGTATTCCTATGACCCCTGGGAGGTGGGATTAAAAGAAAGACTGCTCATTGTGACCTACCAGTTTTAGGAGCAATTACAGAGGGTAGCCCACAAGATTCCTCTAGCTGGACTCTTTTGGGAAATTCTGAAGTCAGCTAGGGCAATTGGATAAAATTGCCGTTTGGCCCAGTCCTGAAACAAATCCGGGTTATATGATTTTTGGGTGCTGATGAGTTATGTCACCAGGTAGAAGATAGTGATACCGGCTTGTGAGATAATATATGAATCAATCTCCCTTGCCATCTCTAAAAAGGAGGAGATGTTATAAATTGAATTATGGATCAGATAATAGCTTTGTAACATATGATAAGATGAATACCTATAAGAATGTATTTTTTATCTGTGTGTAGATAAATGAATTAGAGAGTAGCTGACAGTTTCTGGAAGACCAAATTTTACTGTGTACTTCCTCCTTAGCAAATAGGTGCTACACTAAGGGTGAAGAACATTCATCATAAGGCAGACTGGACATTTCCAGCCACATACAAAAAAAAGCATTTCCATGCCATATTGTCACAAGAAGGTTTTTACAAACATTGCCGACTGTCATGGCAGCGTCAGGATCTATGGAGGCTATCAGTTCTGGCACCTTGCCTGCTAACTTCTCTGATGTCTGTGATCATCTCAGGCAGATCCGGGCATCAACTCATAGACCTATAGTTCATAGGCAAACTAGCAACAGTTAATCTCTGCTGGGCTTCCTGTTAGTCTTCTTTGATCACACGCTGTGGGGTAGCCACTCACATTCACTCCTCTTCCATACATGCTGGCTGGAGGCTTCTGCTTCCTTTAATGCCATATATAGCTTCTCTATGCTGGTCTGGTGAAGTGGTGTGATCCAGAATTACTAGTGGTTGTAGTACTTAATTGTTGTGAGCGGTTGGGGTGTTACCCCTTGTTATCCTTTTGTTGCTGCCTCACTTCTCTTGCTTTTCTCCTTAGTTTCTTATGGTTTGTTGCTGTGAGTTTAGAATGTGTTTGAGTTTTGTTTTTGGCCTCTCTGTCTTTATCTGTGTTGCCATCACACTCCTGCTCCTTCCTTCCATGGGGGGGAGGGGTGGTACACCGTCTAGTTCTGGTCAGGAAATTAGTAAGGCACAGGATTCTGGTATCTCCACCATCAGGGTAATCCAGAGGTTATGATAAGCTAGACTCCCCTAGCATGAGGGAAAGTATAGAAGCCCCCTGTGGTTTCAAGCACTAGCATTTTCATCCTTGGGAAACCACAAAGATGTAATATCAACCGAAGTATGGCCCTGTGCGCACTAGAAAATGGAATTTTCTTAAGAAAATTCCGCACCCTCTGAAAGATTACCGCACCTGCAGTAAGAAAAACGCAGCAAACCGCACCCGAAAACCGCATGTGGTTTTACCACGGTTTGCCGCGTATTGCCGTGAATTTTCCGCAGGAGAAGTTGATAGCACAGAGAGGTACTCACCTGTCTCCACTCCTGCTGTCCGTGGTGCTGAAGTCTCCCGCAATGCTGTGTCCCGTGTGGCTGTCTCCGGCGCTCTGCTACTTACGAGTCGGCTGTGCAATGCATAACTGCATATGCATGAGCCAGCCTGGAAGCAGGAGACCAGTGTCCGGAGGCAGCCTCACTGGAGAAGGTGAGTATAAGATCAGCTGTGACTTCAGTCAGCTCATGTGCAGTGACAGCTGGAGTCCTCCACCTGTCACTGCAAAGCACGAGTGAAGTCACCGCTGATGTCGCGCGGCTCACTTCAATTGCGGCCTGACTCTCACAGTGAGCAGTCATTGTCTATGGTGCTCGCTGTGAGTGTCAGGTGTAGCAGATCTGGATGCGTCGTGGGACCTCGTGTGGATTACGTCGAACCTGGAGGGCTGTTATTAGTGGGGTTAATAAGGTGGTGAAAGAGGGGGCTTTATTGTCTTTTATTTCAAATAAACCACACCAGGGCATTTTGGGATAAGCCTGTAAAATTCCCGGGACTGTCACATCTAATGGATGCGGCAATTCCAAGTGGCTGCTGGTTGATAGTTTTAGGCTGGAGGGCTCCCCAGCCTGAGAACACCAGCCCCCAGCTGTCAGGCTTCATCCTGGCTGGTTATCAAAATTGGGGGGGCGCACGCCGTTTTTTTTTTAATTATTTATTTATTTGTTTTACTGTACACTATAGACCCGCCCACCGGCGTCTGGGATTGGTTGCAGTCACACAGCTGTCACTCAAGAGTGGGGGTAGGTCTGACTGCAACCAATCACAGCCACCGGTGAGCAGGGAAGGTGTGAATATGTTATGAGACTAATGAGCGGCCGGCTCTAGAAGATGAAATAGCTGCTGCGGCAGCAGTGTGACAGCCGACTGGTGATCTGTGAGTATGAAGCGCTTGCTCCTACCCCTTTGCGCCAGTTTGTGTTCTCCATAAACTTTATATGGGGAGCAGCATCTGGCCAGATACCAGGGATCAATCCTCCGCCGACCCAGAGTTTGAGAGAGATTGAGCCAGCCCTCTAAAACGCAGGGACCTGTGGAAAAGAAGTGACATGCACATTCTTTTCCGCAGTGGAAATTCCGCAGCAAAACCTGGTGGTGAAAAAAACGCAGCGTGCGCACAGCATTTTTTTTTTTACCATAGGTTATGCTGGGGAAGGACTGCAGCAAGGTTATGAACATTTTCTGCAGCAAAACTGCGGCAAATCCGCGGTAAAAATAACGCAGTGTGCGCACAGGGCCTATAGCTGTATGATAGTCATGTCTTTATGTGCCTAGGATGGTAAAACCATGCTCAGAAATATGGCAGTTATATTTCACTATGGTAAAATATGATATAATTTAGAATTATGTCTTGCTTCCCTGCATACACTTAGCCATCCTCCTCTCAAGAGGAGGGGTGTGGATGAGACCCTTTCTAATATTTCATCCAGTAAAACTCATTGTCAAATCCATGAGAGACCATATAAACTGTAGATCTGACCAAATTTCTGCCTTGACTCCTTTGCAAATAAACGGTCATAGATGTTTTTAAGACGGTTATCCCTTTTTGTTTAGTTCTGTTTGTGTCTTGTGTATGTCTTTCTACTATTTCATCTTTTTTTTCGCTTTGTAACCACTGTACTTTTTCATATGTTAAGTCCAAAATTTAATACGTTGGGGTTTTTTTGCTGCTGAAAACATACCCACAACACCAAAGAACTAAAGTTGTTTTATTGTATGAATGCTAGAGTGCAAAAAGAGTAACTATTAGGAGTTTAGGGAATTTGTGCATGTACTAGTGTGGCACCCAGGGCAAGCATCGCGCTGGCCTATGAAAACGGTGTGTGGTTACAAGGGGTGTGTTGTTGATGTGTGAATCGGCTGTGGAGTGCGCTTAGCTCATTGTCAGTCCATTGTGAGTGGACGTGAGAATTTGATAAGTCACTTTAGAGTGAATTGGGCAGTTTTCGAGACAAGCAGGATCAGTGCTTCCCAATGAAGGTTTCATGGCAGTCTTCAGAGTTGCTTGGCATGGGAGTGGGCAAAACATTGTGTTTCAACCAGAAAATATTTGCAGTCTTTTTGAGATAGTTGTAGCCAATGCAACTAATGTTTTGGTGAATAAGTCTCAATTGAACAATATATCAAGGAGTGTGAAATGTGTGTGGGGTCTGAGAGATCAGCTATAAACAGCAGAGATGAGCGGACCCGTGGAAGTTCAGTTTGGCAGGGTCAGCCGGACTTTAGAAAAAGTTTGGTTGGGACCCAGACTTGACCTGAACCCCAATGGAAGTCACTAATTGAGCGGTTTAAGTCTCTGCCCACATAAACAGAACACTTACGGGGCGGGGGTGTCCCATTTTTGGTTTGGTGCACACTACCTCCACTCTTGCTGTTGTTACCTCAGTGCAAGCCGATTAAACACTGAAAGCGGCAAAGCACTAGGCTAAGCATCAAGCGTACCCGAGCCAAGCGATGATCGGGCAAGGGTTTAGTATACGTAATGCACCCAAAATTGCATCAATTGTAGCGTGCCTTTAGATGTTCCCATCATTCCTAAACTACATTTCTTTTTCTGCTTAACCTTTTAAACAGTGTTTTCATGTTTTAGTGTTAGAGCTCAATACTCAGCACATAACAAGGAAATATCAGTGTTAAAAGAAATCTGTTGCTTTGTTTATGTAACCCTCACTGATAATCAAGAGTTCATTCCTGTTCTTCACATTCCCTGCCCCAGATACATGGTCTGACTTTTAAATAGCTGGCATTTTTGTCACTTGGTAGGCTATATCAAGTTTTCTAAGCTATGCAAACCATTTTCCTTTTTATATTAAATGCATGGCTTTTCAATATACAGAGATGACCACCCAAACTTGTATTAAAAAAATGATCCTCTAGAAGGGTGGTCAGAATGCATTTTACATGATGGAATTGAAATCGGTAACAGCAGATATGGTCTGGATAAAAGGGGTGTCTAGTCAAAGTAATGGTCTTGCACGGAGGTTTCAATCTATCCATTATTCTTAAAGTGATTTTAGTTACTGATAATTTTAGGTTTTTACGTATAAATCTAATTTGTTACATTCTTACATTCTTACATTTTTTTTAACAGTTAAAAAGTTACCATTCTGCTATCTGTTGTACTGTGTGTTTCTGACTATACTCTATTCTTTGTATATAATCAATTTTTCTGTCTGAAATTAAAAATAGATAATAAGTTTCAGCAGAAAAAAGCTTCATGAAAAGTTTAATCCCTTCATGCCAGGTCCATTTTCCTTTTTTGCACTTTTTTTTTCCTCCCCTTCTTCCAAGAGTCATAACTTTTTTTAATTTTCTGTCAATATAGCCATAGGATGTCTTGTTTTATGCGGGTTGAGTTGTATTTTACATGAATGTAAAATGAATGTACACATCATTCATTTTATCATATACACTACAGTTCAAAAGTTTAGGGTTACTTAGATATTTCCTTATTTTTTAAAGGAGAATATATTTTTTTTCAATGAAGTTAACATTAAATTAAGCAGAAATACACTCTATACATTGTTAATGTGGTAAATGACTAATCTAGCTTCAAACGTCTAGTTTTTAATGCAATATCTACATAGATGTATAGAGGCCCATTTCCAACAACCACCACTCTAGTGTTCTAATGGTACATTGTGCTTGCTAACTGTGTTAGAAGGCTAATGGATGTTTAGAAATCCATTGAAAACCATTGTGCAAGTATGTTAGCACAGCTGAAAACAGTTTTGATGATTAGCGAAGATATAAAACTGACCTTCCTTTGAGCTAGTTGAGAATCTGGAACATTACATTTGTTGGTTCCATTAAACTCTCAAAATTGCCTGAAAAAGAGAACTTTCATGTGAAACTCGGTAGTCTATTCTTGTTCTTAGAAATGAACGATATTCCATGCGAGAAATTGCCAAGAAACTGAAGATGTCCTACAACGGTGTGTATTACTCCCTTCAGAGAATAGCACACACAAGCTCTAACCAGAGTAGAAAGAGAAGTGGGAGGCCCCGCTGCACAACTGAGCAACAAGGCAAGTATATTAGAGTCTCCAATTTGAGAAATCGATGCCTCACATTTACTCAACTAGCAGCTTCATTAAATAGTAAAGGCAAAACGCCAGTGTCAATGTCTACAGTGAAGAGGCGACTCTGGGATGCTGGCCTCCAGGGCAGAGTGGCAAAGAAAAAGCTGTATCTGAGACTGGCTAATAAAAGGAAAAGATTAATATGGGCAAAAAAGCACGAAACCTATTCTAATATATTTTTTTGCACGTTTGTATTGCTGAAAGAATAACTTGTATTTGTCAAAACAGTTGTCTCCTGTAAAAGCTAAACATGTATGTAGGTTCGTGACTAGGGATGAGGGAACCCGAACACTAAAGTTCAGGGTTCGTAGGAGACATCAGATGTCCTGAACGTCCGGATTTCCGGTTTTAAAAATGTCTTTATTCCAGTTTGGTCTTCGGCTATTGTTTTAATGCTAATAAAGTTTGTTGAAAGGCTGCAATCCAGCCAATCAACAAGCTTTAATACATGCGGAAGATGCCTGTACGCTGCTGTAAACAATAAAGTAAAAAAAATTAGACATGGGCTAAGGTCTATTTTTGATAACCAGCCACGATAAAGCAGATAGTTGGTGGCTGTTTTTTTTTTCATTATGGGAAGGGCCATGGTTAGTGGGTCCTTCTCAGCCTAAAAATAGCAACCTGCATCTGCCCCAAAAGTTGCTTATCCATTAGATGCGCCAATGCTGGTGCTCTACCCAATTGCCCTAGTGTACTGGCAATCTTGGTAATACTTTTGGGGTAGATGTCAGCTGAGAATTGACAGCTAACAGAAAGCACAAGAGAGAGGTGTTCAATGCCGCGCCAATAGATCACTTCAGAAGATGTTCAGATCAGTGTCACTTTATTGTCATTCAGGTCGACGCGTTTCTGGAGCATCTGCCCCCTTCATCAGGACCACCAGAAATAGAAATAACATCCCATGGGATGTTATTTCTATTTCTGGTGGTCCTGATGAAGGGGGCAGATGCTCCAGAAACGCGTCGACCTGAATGACAATAAAGTGACACTGATCTGAACATCTTCTGAAGTGATCTATTGGCGCGGCATTGAACACCTCTCTCTTGTGCTTTCTGTTATCTACCATATTGGTGGCTGCAGCCCTGGATCGTTTGATATATGCGATTATAGTAGTTGTGGCTTCTCACAACTACAATTGGTGAGTAGGTTTACTCCCCCTCCCCCACCCCTTACATATTGGGGTAAGACCCTATTGCGCTTGTTTTTCCACAGCTGTTTTTTCTGAGAATTGACAGCTGGCAGCAAACCCATGGGTTAGTAATACAGAGGCATCTATGAGACACCCTCATTACTAACCCAGTAAGAGTACAGTTAACACACACCGAAAAAAAATAGTTTATTTGAATAAACACTCCCCCACACTCTCTCATTCACCAGTTTATTGAATAAAAAAATCCTCAAAGTTCTGACATAGTCCAATTGGTGAATAAGCACTCCTCCACACTCCCTCGTTGAGCTATATCTTTACAATATAGTAATAAACAATTTTTTTCATTATCATTTGCTAATTGTACAGTAATTTGTGAAATGCCTGTGGGGTAAAAATATCAATTGCATCTCTAGATAAAGTCCTTGAGGGATGCAGTTTCAAAATGACGTCTGTTACAGTTCTACGGGGGGAGGGGGGGTTATACCAATACATCAAGGGTTCAGCAAATGTAATATGGTGAAAGAAAACCAATCCAGTAAATTATGCCCTCCAAAATCCAAATGTCCCTCCTCTCTCGAGCTACACACCAAACGAGTACGATCACATATAGGGTATTGCCATGAACAACAGAAATTCGGTATCTAGGGTAAAGCATTGTGGGGGTCTTTTTTGCTCCAATTACATTTTGAGAAAAGGAAGAAAGGTCTATATTGATAGAAAAGAATAATTTTTATATATATTTTTTCTACTTTGCAAAAATATATGTAAAGCACCTGAAGGGTTAACAAACTTGAGAAATACTATTTAGAATTCTATAAGGGGTGGACTTTTTAAAATAAGGTGATTTGTGTGGACCATCAAAGTCCCTTGAGAGCTGAATTGACCCCTAAAAAATGTGGTTTCTAAAAGTTTTTTGGTGATAAAGAAAAGGTCTCTCACGTCTCGCTTCCTTTTTCAATTGCCTGTTTGGGTCACTTTTAGCCAATAATATACATTTTTATGGATTTTTTTTACAAAAAAATAATTCCATTTTAAGGCAAAATTGGCTGAAGTTGCCTGAGTGTATAAAGTGCTTTTTTGATAATATACCTCATGTTTAATTAAAAAAATATATAGGTATGGGAGTCATATTTTTTTTTATTTTGTAACTATTTTTTTTATTAAAAAGATGAGATAATGTGCCTGAAGCAGGAAAAAATAGGAAAGTGAAGAAGAGTGACTTTTTACTGTCATGGGTCTACCATTGGGTTAGAGCACCTCCAAATTTGTAGGTCTTCTGTGGTGGTCCCAGTATGCAGTACCTAGTACCTACAAAAAATGGTCCATGAATGAACAACTGGTGGGACATGGCCATCAAAATCTTATTGATGAGACTGAAAAGCTAAAGTTTGCCCATCTGGTCCATTCTCACAGAAAAGCTACTGTGGCTAAAATGACTAAAAACCTTAATGCTGGGCAGGATGGAAAGGTTATAAAAAAAGACACAATCAACCACTTGTGGACACAAACTACAAATGGCTCCTGTTCAGCAACAGTACATGGGCTCATTTCAGTCCAGTAACTCATCAAAATGCACAATTCCACCTGCTTTGGAGGTAGAAATGGGCCCCCTTAACTCTTGGTTGCACCAATGATATGTCCACCCCCGCATTCGACACTTGTTACTCTCTTCTTTCAAAAATAACTTCTTATATATTGTACAAAGGTAGATTCTAATAACGATACTGAGCAAATTCCACCGTATTGTCTAAAAGTGCAAGTTGCATCCAGGTATTGGCAGTGCGGTGTTCCACACATGGAAGCGACTTACATGTTGAGATGCCGAATACGAGGAATTAAGCATCCTCACACCTTCAGTCATAGGCAAAGCATCTTGGATTCAGCTTAAATACAGATAACTTTGTGATGCCTTTCACATCGAAATACAAAATGTTAACAACCAGATACAATATTGTGATTAATAAGAACTACTATACATATATATATAAGTATATATATATATATATATATATATATATATATATATATACACAGTACAAACCAAAAGTTTGGACTTACCTCATTCAAAGGGTTTTCTTTATTTTCATGACCCTGAAAATTATAGATTCACATTGAAGGCATCAAAACTATGAATTAGCACATGTGGAATGAAATACTTAACAGAAAAAGTGTGAAACAAGTGAAAATATGTCTTGTATTCTAGGTTCTTCAAAGTAGCCACCTTTTGCTTTGATTACTGCTTTGCACACTCTTGGCATTCTCTTGATGAGCTTCAAGAGGTAGTCACCGGAAATGGTCTTCCAACAGTCTTGAAGGAGTACCCAGAGATGCTTAGCACTTGATAGCCCTTTTGCCTTTACTCTGCGGTCCAAATCACCCCAAACCATCTCGATTAGGTTCAGGTCTGGTGACTGCGGAGGCCAGGTCATCTGGTGTAGCACCCTATCACTCTCCTTCTTAGTCAAATAGCCCTTACACAACCTGGAGGTGTGTTTGGGGTCATCGTCCTGTTGAAAAATAAATGATGGTCCAACTAAACGCAAACTGGATGGAATAGCATGCCGCTGCAAAATGCTGTGGTAGCCATGCTGGTTCAGTATGCCTTCAATTTTGAATAAATCCCCAACAGTGTCACCAGCAAAGCACCCCCACACCATCACACCTCCTCCTCCATGCTTCACGGTGGGAACCAGGCATGTAGAGTCCATCCGTTCACCTTTTCTGTTTTGCACAAAGACATGGTGGTTGGATCCAAAGATCTCAAATTTGGACTCATAAGACCAAAGCACAGATTTCCACTGGTCTAATGTCCATTCCTTGTGTTCTTTAGCCCAAACAAGTCTCTTCTGCTTGCTGCCTGTCCTTAGCAGTGGTTTCCTAGCAGCTATTTTACCATGAAGTCCTGCTGCACAAAGTCTCCTCTTAACAGTTGTTCTAGAGATGTGTCTGCTGCTATTGAGGGGGAAGATGGGACATCTCATTCACTTACTTACAGCTATACTCTGCTCTCCTGACTAGTCCCTATACAGGTTCAGCACCTGAGAAGATACCTAAGACTCTGGCAGACCCTGTAATAGTCCTGGCTAGTGAGCTGGCAGGTGAGCCCTACCGTTGCACTAATATACACAAGGTGAAAGAAAAACAGACGGGAAAACACAACAACAGACAGCTGCAGTCAGCACAAGGACTGGAGTCTACACAGCAACTTGCAGAGAGCGCTCTGCAAGCTCCTTCCACCTCCAGACCAAGCATCCAAATGAATGAGAATAATTGGCACCTTCTACAGAAAACAGAGGGTATATATAGGACCTGGGAGTGGTCCAAACTAAAAACACCTGAGAAGGTAATAAGAATGCTTGCTGGCAAGGAATACCTACATTAACCCATACAACGCCAAAAAAAGGTAATACATAAAATGTAGAGAGTTTAGTATGGAAATGTCTCTCATGTCCTCAAGTAACGAGTATTACAGAAAGTCAATGATTGGCCTGTTCAAGTCTCTGCTCACATACAGTCGGCCATAAACAGAGCGTTTTCAGCAAGAGGGTGACCAGGGCTTTTTTTTTGTCTCACACTACATCCGAGAACGTTGTTTTATCGCCTGGAAAATCCATTCAGAGACTGTGAATGGCTCTCCCTGGGGTGCCTGCACACATCATGCAGTGAAGCAAACCTGTGCGTTGTGGTTATTGTTTCACGGATGAAATATCCGAGTACCCGCGATACTCGGCCGAACTCTGTGAGGACCCAAGCACCCCGATGCCCAATCGAGTATCGAGCAGTGCCTGGCACTAGATATGATCAAATTTACCAACCCCAGAGATTACTGTGCCCAGAATAAACCAGAAAAAGGCCATCTCCCTTTGTTTATACCCCATAACTGCTGAAATCAATATTGATTTAAGTGGTGAAATGTCCAGAACAAGAGTATGTTTGTCTGATCCTAACTGTTACAGTTGGAGCGTAGCTGTCAGTCACAGCTTCGTTGGGTGAGTGCGCAGGAAGAGTTTCTCTTATCAGAAACATGGCATTTAACCTTTCCATGTAAAGGAAGTAAAAATGCTTCACCTGATTGTGATACAAGTAAAATATATCTTTGTACCGTGTTAGCCAGTAGAGATAAAAAAATTGTTTAAAAGAACTGAGAGTCCTCAGTGGTTGATACCTTTTAATGGCTAACTGGAGGATGGCAAAATGGAGGATACCAGAATGTACCGCATCTTTATGGAACTAAAGACACTTCAATTATTACCATCTTTTCAGTTAGCCATTAAAAGGTATCAACCACTGAGGACTCTCAGTTCTTTTAAACAATTTTTTTATCACCTGATTGTTAAATATGTAACATCTACCACTGAAAAAGATTCATGTAATATTCTTTTTTGCTTATAAAATGGTAGAATATTGGTAAAGGTGTGGCTACATCAAGAGGAAAAGTAGCGAGGTTCTCATTCCTGTGCTGCTTTGTCACTCTTTGTGCGTTGCTAAGAAAAAGCCTAAGCAAACAGGAAACCTTTTCTCCTACACATGATTAAGCCAGGAAATAGTTGCAAAAATTTGACTTGGATATAATGTTTGTGTGACATTCTTCATCCTTAGGGCTTGTAGAAAGCACTTCACGCTGGCCAGAGAGCTGGAGCAGCATCAACATTCTTTCTTTGTTTTCTAGCTTAGGGGAGGATTTATTAAATACAGTATATGTTGTTTGTTTTTTTTTTGCTAGTAGCAGTTTTCTTTCTAATTCACCGGTCTGGTGGGTGTAGTTTGCTCGAATTCATAATGATCCGTTACAATTTGTTTGTTTATAACTTTTATAATATTTTCTTTTCCCACGTTTAGTTTTGTTTGGATTTCAGGAGAGATTTTTGTGTATGAGTGAAATTCTTGGAAATTATTAACCAAAATATTTATGAATATAGAGTCTTACTTGAAATCTTTGGCACCACCTTACACAACCTCAGCCACTAACCAACATAAATAATGACGTTTTAAACCAACTGTTAGGGTTTATTCATATTACACCGTCATACCGCATTTTTTGGTGTGAACTTAAAAAAAAAAGGTTGCAACTCACAAGTTGACTGTATTATATGAACTACAGTTTTTGTTTCTAAATTTATTATGGTGTAAAAGTGTAAACATTGGGTCATCTGTCAGCCAGTAGTAACGCCTAACCTTGAAACATATTTGTAGCTTTCACTGCTCTGTTTGGGCTTACCTTACCTGTATAGTCTGATCACCCAAGTATCAGCACAAACTGTCCAAGGGCTTCTTGATGTCCAAATCCTGGTCTGGAAGGCAAAACTCCAAGACACCATACGTCATCTTATCAGGAGCATGGCCAGACACAATAGTTATTCACATTACCAGTTGCTGTGATGAAATTCACATAAATGATCTGCCTACAATTTCACTGTTTTACTTTCATTTTCTGGGTGATTTAACCCCTTAGTGACGGAGCTAATTTTCACCTTAATGACCAGACCAAATTTTGCACTTCTGACCAGTGTCACTTCATGAGGTTATAACTCTGGAACGCTTCAACGGATCCTGGTGATTTTGAGATTGTTTTTTCGTCACATATTGGACTTCATGTTAATACCAAATTTAGGACAATATTTTTTGCGTTTATTTATGAAAAAAAATGAATTTTGGCAAAAATTTTGAAAATTTAGCAATTTTCAACTTTTGAATTATTATACCGTTAAACCAGAGATTTCTGTGACACAAAATAGTTAATAAATAACATTTCCCACGTGTCTACTTTACATCAGCACAATTTTGGAAACAAAATTTTTTTTTGTTAGGAAGTTAGAAGAGTTCAAAGTTTATCAGCGATTTCTCATTTTTACATCAAAATTTACAAAACCATTTTTTTAGGGACCACATCACATTTGAAGTGACTTCAATAGGCCTAGATGACAGAAAATACCAAAAAGTGACACCATTCTAAAAACTGCACCCCCCAAAGTACTCAAAACCACATTCAAGAAGTTTATTAACCCTTCAGGTGCTTCACATGAACAAAAGCAATATGGAATGAAAAAAAGCAAAAATTAAATTTTACCTAAAAATGTTGCTCTAACCCAAATTTATTCACTTTTAGAAGAAATAACACAACAAAATGGACCACAAAACTTGTTCCAGACTTTCTTATGAGCGCGCCGATACCCCACATGTGGTCAGAAACCTCTGTTAGGACAAATGGGAGGACTCGGAACAGAAGGAGCAATATTTGAATTTTGGAAAGCAAATTTGGCTGAAATAGATTGTGGGCACCATGTTGCATTTACAGGCCCGCTAAGGTACCTAAACAGAAGAAACCCCTCACAAGTGACGCCATTTTGGAAACTAGACCCCTCAAGG
Organism: Anomaloglossus baeobatrachus; assembly: GCF_048569485.1. NCBI lineage: Eukaryota > Metazoa > Chordata > Amphibia > Anura > Aromobatidae > Anomaloglossus > Anomaloglossus baeobatrachus. The sequence continues at coordinate 289,701,255 of NC_134358.1, forward strand.
CTTCTATCTAGGGGTATAGTGAGCATTTTAGATCCACAGGTACTTCACAGATTTTGCTAACTTTACGTTGTCATATTGAAAATTTTAATAATTTTCTCAAAAATGTTGCTTTAGCATCAATTTTCTCACTTTTTCAAGAGGTAATTCCAAACATTTGACCTCAAGGTTTGCTAACCACTTTTTTATGAGCGCGGTGGTACAGACATGTGGTCTGAAACCTTTGTTTGGACAAATGGGAGGGCTTGGAACGAAAGGAGCAATATTTGAATTTTGGAAAGGAAATTTGGCTGAAAAAGATTGCGGGCACCATGTCGCATTTGGAGGTCCCCTAAGGTACCTAAACAGCAGAAACCCCGCACAAGTGACCCCATTTTGGAAACTAGGCCCCTCAAGGAATGTATCTAGATGTTTGGTGAGTACCCTGAACCCCCAGGTGCGTCACAGAATTTTATAACGTTGAGCCATGAAAATAAAAAAATAAAATTTTACCACAAAATTGTTATTTCAACCAGGTAGCTTTTTTTTTCACAAGGGTAACAGGAAAAAAATCACCATGAAATTTATTGTGCAATTTCTCCTGAGTTTGTCGATACCTTATATGTGGTGGAAATCAACTGTTTGGGCGCATGACAGGGCTCGGAAGGGAAGGAGCGCCATTTGACTGCAAAATTGTCTGGAATCAATAGCGGACGCTATGTTGCATTAGGAGAGCCCCTGAGGTGTCTATACAGTGAAGCTCCTAAACATGTGGCCATATTTTGGAAAATAGACCCCTGAAGGAATTTATCTAGATGTTTGGTGAGTACCCTGAACCCTCAGGTGCTTCACAGAAGTTTATAATGTTGAGCTGTGAAAAAAAAAATACATTTTTACCACAAAATTGTTACTTCAACCAGGTAGCTTTTTTTTTTACAAGTGTAAAAGGAAAAATTCAGCATAAAATTTATTGTGCAATTTCTCCTGAGTATGCTGATACCTTATGTGTGATGAAAATCAACTGTTTGGGTGCACAGCAGGGCTCGGAAGGGAAGGAGCGCCATTTGACTGCACAATTGGCTGGAATCATTAGCGGACGCTATGTTGCATTTGGAAGCCCCTAAGGTGCCTAAACAGTGGAGGTTTCCCACAAGTGACCCCATTCTGGAAACAAGACACCTCAAGGCTTTTATCTAGGTGTATATTGAGCAGTTTGAATCCAAGAGTACTTCACAGAATTTGATAAGCTTAGGTTGCCATATTGAAAATTTTCATTTTTTTCACAAAAATGTTGCTTTAGCATCATATTTCTTACTTTTTCAAGAGGCAACAACAAACCGTGGACCCCACAGGTTGTTATCCAATGTCTTATGAGCACAGGGATACCCCACATGTGGCCAAAAATCTCGGTTTGGATAAATGGGAGGGCTTGGAATGGAAGGAGCACCATTTGAATTCTGGAAAAGTTGAAATAAATTGCGGGCACCATGTCATATTTGCAGGGCCCCTTGGGTACCTATACAGCAGAAACCCCCCACAAGTGACCCCATTTTGGAAACTGGATTTTATTCAGGAGTATAGTAAGCATTTTGAATCCACAGGTACTTCACAAAAATGTTGCTGTAGCAACAAATTTCTCGCTTTTAGGCTATGTGGCCATGATCCAGCGACACGGCATCTAGTACACAGTGTCAGCCTTCCTGAAGAGATGTGAGTGTTGTCCACGGGAGAACGCAGCTGCCCATGCCCACGATTTGGGTTCAGGCTGCTGTGGAGCTCTATGCTACCTGCAGACAACACTCTTGTCTCCGCAGCATAAATTGACATGCGGAGGCTCGGGAAGCTGCACCACAGGTCAGTGTATGCTGCGGAGAAAAGAAGCACATTGGGCATGAGATTTCTAAAAATCCTTCCACTGTGCTTCTACTGCACAACGCAGCGCTATGGATGCAGGGAAAACACTCTGCGCCCAAAACGCTGCAAACCCTGATTGTGGGCACACAGCGTAAAATGCTACAATGGATGAATGGATAGATGTCAAACATATATAACGTCCCACCCCCTGCATATTCTAAGCTGGCGCCCTTTAGTGCCTTTCATGTGGCACTAAAGGGTGCCTAGCCTTGTATTTAGCCCCCCAAAAAATTAATAATTAAAATAAACGACGTGGGGTCCCCCCTATTTTTGAAAGCCAGCTAGGGTAAAGCAGACAGCTGTAGCCTGCAAACCACAGCTGACAGCTTCACCTTGGCTGGTGATCAATTTGGAGGGCTCCCCAGGCATTTTTAAAAAAAAAAAAAAAAACAAACGTGGGGTTCCCCCCAAATTAGATCACCAGCCAAGGTGAAGCGGACAGCTGGGGTCTGGTATTCTCAGGGTGGGAAGAGCCATGGTTATTGGACTCTTCCCAGCCTAAAAATAGCAGGCCGCAGCCGCCCCAGAAGTGGCGCATCCATTAGATGCACCAATCCTGGCGCTTCGCTCCAGCTCATCCCGCGCCCTGGTGCGGTGGCAAACGGGGTAATATACGGAGTTGATACCAGCTGTAATGTCACCTGGCATCAAGCCCTGGGGTTAGTGATGTCACGGCATCTAAACAGATACCCGACATCACTAACCCAGTCAGTAATAGAAAAAAATAAAGACAAAAAAAAATGTATTTGAAAAAAAAACTCCCCGAAACATTCCTTTTTCACCAATTTATTGAAAATAAATAAATTTCGGTCGCTGTAATCCATTTTGGAGGTCCCTCGGCGACTCTGGACCTTCTAGAATATGGGGGGCACGTTCAGGAAACGTATCCCCCATTTTCTGGAAGAGCAAGCTCTCCATGAGCAGTGTGGGTGCAGTAATCTGAGAATACTGCACTCACACTGCCCCGGTCCAACCTAGGGCAGAGAGACCTGCAGTAACCTCATTCCAGAATATGAGGGGTACGCTTACAGAACGTACCCCCCATTTTCTGGAACAGCAGTCTCTCCATGTGAGGAGTGTGGCTGCAGATTACTGCACTCACTCTCCCCCGGTCCACAGTGGAGCAGCCTGTGCAGCAGCGACGTCAGCGTCCCTGCTTGCAGGGATCCAGCTGGCAGCCGCTGTCTGCACATGCGCCGCCAGCTTTCCAGAGGGAGTGATCGCGGGGACGGAGCAGTAACAGCCGCCAGGTAACGTAAGACCGGGGGCTGGGGGGGAGTGACAGGGGGTGACGGCGGGACCTGGGGACACCTTTCTGCCGCATGTGACGTGTCACATGCGGCAGAAAAAGCAGGATGAATGCGGCCGCGCTCTGCACGCTGACATCCTACATGCTCCGGAGGGGGGAAGGGGGAGCGCTCTGGAGAACCGGAGGGGGCTCCGGGGACCAGAGATCTCCGGTGCACCGGAGGAGGGGTCAGGGGGAGGACATTTCCCTCCGATATGAAATGTTTGATCATTTCAGATCGGAGGGAAATGAATGCAGAGCCGGCGGGTGGCGGCAGTTTTCGGCGCGCGGCGGCGCCATTTTGGATGTCCGGTGGGGGTGGGGGGGTGGGGGTTGATTTCTCCGGTACCGGGGGCTTTGGGGGCACTAAAGGATTATATTTCTTTCTCATCAGACATGTTTGAGCATGTCCGATGAGAAAGAAATCAGTATTATTTGTCATTTTTTTTTTTATGTGTACGTCGGTATACGGTGTATACCGGCGATCACATTATCGGGGTCCAAAAAAAAAACCCCGATTCATAATCTTGGGGGTCTCAGCTACCTCCGGTAGCTGAAACCCCCGAGAATTTTCGTCACTGGGGGGCGCTACAAGCTTTTTCCGGCCTGACGTCTCAAGACGTCGGAACAGAATAAGTACCCTGTTTTTCCGACGTCTTGAGACGTTAGGCCGTCGCTATGGGGTTAAAGTCCAGTCCTCAATTGGTTGATGATTCTTTTTTCCATTGATTATTGGCATATCATTTCGTAGTCAATGAATGACAAAGTTTGTCAGAAAACATTTTCAATTTGAATGTTTCTTTCATCAAGATTCAATGTGTGATAGAAAAAAGCGGTTGTGTCACAAGACTAATGCGGTCAACCAGGATTCCATCAGCTCATTTCCATTCTGATGAAATAGTAAAGGCTGCAGCCAGCAGACGCTGATTGACTGTAGTGGTCAGGTTACAAAAAAGTGCCCCATCACCCTCCGGGAATAGCAGAATTAATATTGCTGAAATAGCGCTGCTGCGGGAGCTGAGTATCTATTGGATTTCTGTTTAAATAGGGCAATAAAGTGGGGTTATTCAGTTGCGGTAACCACCTTTTAAAGGGAACCTGTCAGCTGCAATATGCACCCAGAGCCACGAACAGTTCTGGGGACATATTGCTATTCCCTGCCTAACCGTCCCTGTATATGCTAGCATAGATAAAGAGATCTTTACAAAAAGTATTTCTAAAGATCTTATATCATATGCTAATGAGCGAGGGCACTAGCCCCCTGGGCGTTAGTTTCTCGGCCAGTCGCCCCTCATTAGCATATTAGTACACCCCTGTGGGTGTGCTATCATGCTAATGAATATGCAGCATCACCGGATGGTCTCACTCACCTCTCTGCCGCCATCGCTGGATTTAGGCTCAGTGCACATGACCCCGGAGTTTTGGTCATGCGCACTATGAAGCCGGGTGTACGCGTCCTGGCTTCAAACTGAAGTAGTGCGCATGACCCACACTCCGGGGTCATGCGCACTGACCTGAAATTTAGCGTCGGACGGTGATGGCAGCGGAGAGATGAGGGAGATCATCCTCTGACGCTGCGTATTAGCATGTTAGCACGCCCACAGGGATGTACTAACATGCTAATGGGGGCGAATGGTCGAAGAACTAATGCCCAGGGGACTAATCCCCTTGCTCATTATCATACGATATAAGATCTTTAGAAATACTTTTTCTAAGGATCTCTTTATCTATGCTAGTGTATACAGGGACAGTTAGGCAGGGAATAGTAGTATGCACCCAGAACTGCTCGTGACTCTGGGTGCATATTGAACCTAACAGGTTCCCTTTAAATGTTGCCTTAATTATTCAAGCAGTGTATTTTTCATGTGTGTTATTTCTGGATGACATATTTAAAATACTTACAGTACGTTTGGGAATACTGTTATTTATTCTATGTATTTTGTACAGAATATTTCTAAGGCAAAATACAAGGCTAGGTTAATGATGTGCATGTTTGGGGCTCTTATGCCCTATCATCCAGCCGTAAAGCAGATACATTCTCTAGCCCCTATAAACCTCCAGCACTGTTTGTTTTTAACATCCAAGTATGTGTGTGTGAGAATGGACACAGATAAATAGGCACATTCTTCCCTGGTGTGGTACAGTATAGTAGAAAATGAAAGCATTTAATGTGTCGTATAAAAATATAAAATATATAATATAATAAAATAAAATAATATCATAAAATATATAATATAAAATATAAATGAAAGCATTTCATGTACTCTTGATTTAGCATTACTTAGTAAACATTATGAACTCCTTGTAAAGACTTTGAAAGACTTGTGTGACCTATAAAAAAAAGCTTTTCATTTTAAGCATTTTTAACCCACCTTTATTTTTTCTCAACCCCAAAAACATTAAGGGAGATATTTAGATCGCCTCTGAAATTTTGCACAATTTGCATCATTTCCGTATATGACTTAAAAATTAGAAAAGGGAACTTGTTATACATTTTAGCCTAAAGTATAACTTATATATTGGTACATTTTTATGTAAAAGTTGAAAACAGGCACATCCAAGACAGGTCATATCTGTCTTATAAACGTGGGACAAGACAAGTATTTTTATTTAGCCATCTCAGTTTTTAGCATCAAATCTATAGAAACTATGTACATATAATTTTTTATAGTTGACAAGAATCTATAATTTTATTCGACAAAATTAAATAAAACACCTGGTTAAAGGAGTTTGTCAGCCCCAACTGACAGAATAAACTAAGCACATAGGTAGGGTATATAGCTTGTATAAAGATCACACCTTTAGAAGCTAAAATTGAATCATATATGCTTTTTAGGATGCTCATTGCACCCTTGATGTGGCCAACGACTCACTGTTTTGCCCACTGGTATTCCATGCCCCCTTCTCCAACGCTGTTGATTCCCAGGAGTGGCTTGTCTGGAGTGAGCGTTGACTATGAAGAATACTCAGACAAGCCAGGGTTGGGTTGATGTAGGGGCATGAAAAAATAGTGGGCATAACAGGGCGCTGAGACTCTTGGCCATGCAAAGGTTTCACCGAGATCCCTTAATAGCTTATTTGAAAATAATTATTCTGCAGAATGGAGGCAGTAACACACAATTGTTTACACTGGCTGTCACTCCTACAAGGCTGTGTGTTTAGTTTAAACTGTAAGCTGGTCAGACAAACTCCAGTTAAAGGGGTTTTCTGGTCTAAATCCATAAGTCTGCAGTCACTCTATGCAGTCCATGTATTAAGTATCCCCCTATTTTATTGAGCATAAAAGAAAGCAATACTTTGCAGATGGTGCTCTACAATAAATGAAAGCGACAAGTCCCTTTTGACAACGAGTAATCTATTAGTAGGTTGTTAGCTCTCAACCTGTGAAAGGAATCAAATGAATGTAAAGTCGACATGTGCCACATAGAAATGTTTTGGAAGTGAACATAACTAAAATAAAATAGCAAATCTCACATTCTTCAAGTGAATGTTATTCTAAACGTCATGGTCTATAGGCTCAGATGTCATAAATTCCACTCATAATAAAAGCCAAGGGATTGTCAGAGTTTTACATCTTTACAGAATTACCATAAAACTCAAGCCACTCTTTATTCGCCAGCCGGCTATCAACATTAACACAAGCCAGCATTTTCATAGGGTCAGAAAGCAAACCCAAAATCCAACATACAGCCGGGCCTATTATTTTATATTCCATCAGTATAGCATAGAATCTCATGGTTTTTATAGTGTTTGAACTTGATCCAGAAAATCCATTAAGGTTATGCTTTGGTGGGCTACAATTAGCATGTAAACTCTTTTCAGTCAATATGTTGCACTGACGAGATAAAACTATTGTAATGTAGCCACTATAAACTTAAGGTGGTGTCACACACAGTGACAACGACGTCGCTGCTACGTCACCATTTTCTGTGACGTTGCAGCGACGTCCCATCGCTATCGCTGTGTGTGACATCCAGCAACGAGCTGGCCCCTGCTGTGAGGTCGCCGCTCGTTGCTGAATGTCCAGCTTCATTTTTTGGTCGTCGCTCTCCCGCTGTGACGCACAGATCGCTGTGTGTGACAGCGAGAGAGAGACGAAATGAAGCGAGCAGGGAGCAGGAGCCGGCATCTGGCAGCTGCGGTAAGCTGTAACCAAGGTAAACATCGGGTAACCAAGGTGGTTACCCGATATTTACCTTCGTTACCAGCCTCCGCCGCTCTTGCTGCCAGCGCCGGCTCCTGTTCTCTGCACATGTAGCTGCAGTACGCATCGTGTAATTAACCCGATGTGTACTGTAGCTAGGAGAGCAAGGAGCCAGCGCTAAGCAGTGTGCGTGGCACCCTGCTCTCTGCACTGTGACATGTAGCTGCAGTACACATCGGGTTAATTAACCCGATGTGTACTGTAGCTAGGAGAGCAAGGAGCCAGCGCTAAGCAGTGTGCGCGGCTCCCTGCTCTCTGCACTGTGACATGTAGCTGCAGTACACATCGGGTTAATTAACCCGATGTGTACTGTAGCTAGGAGAGCAAGGAGCCAGCGCTAAGCAGTGTGCGCGGCTCCCTGCTCTCTGCACTGTGACATGTAGCTGCAGTACACATCGTGTAATTAACCCGATATGTACTGTAGCTAGGAGAGCAGGGAGCCAGCGCTCAGTGTGCGCGGCTCCCTGCTCTCTGCACATGTTGCAGCACAGCGACGCGTGTCATTATGATCGCTGCTTCGGCTGCTGTTTGACAGCTAAGCAGCGATCATAACAGCGACTTACAAGGTCGCTGCTACGTCACAGAAAATGGTGACGTAACAGCGACGTCGCTGTCGTTTAGTTTGACCCCAGCTTTAGTTTGTACTTTATCAGCAAAAATGCTTTCATTTGCATAACCTGATAGCATAACATCTCCATCCTCTGATTTTAGGGTCTGTAGATAATTCAGATGGTAAATTGATAGCATAAGGACTATATGCTATGATTTGAGGTTCTTTAGGATAATATTCTGGTTACTGATAGGATAATTACTGCATTACAGTACTGTAGTCTTCAATTTTAGTTTCTGTTTATTTGTGGCACGTAACATATAGAAAAAAGGCTGTAATATCTGATTTTAGGTTTCTTAGGATAAATCAGGCAGAAATGGAATGTATCCTTAAATTTTAGGTTCTTTAGAATAATTGGGAAATGAATCACTGGAGATGAGCAGACCCATGGAATTTTAGGTTCGCCGGGTTTAGTCAGACTTTAGATAAAATTCAGTTTGAGACTCAGACTTAAGCTGAACTTAATCCCGGAGCCAAAACCCCATTGTAAGTCAATGATTGGGCAGTTCGGCTCACCGCTTACATGCAGCCAGCCATGAACAGAGCATTTCTGGAGAAGGGTAGATGGTTTGGTTTTTTAGACACAACATCCGAAAACTTTGTTTTTACCCCCCCGTGAGAGTCATTCAGAGACTTCAAGCGGCTTGCACTGGGCTGAGCACCAAGTGCACCAGAGAATATCGATGCTCGATCGAATGGTTAGCATACTGTTAAAGTATAGCAACTCAGACATTGAGGGGTTTTTTTACAAGCCCATGTTAGATACGAACCACGAAATTAACAGTTTGGGCTCTCGCCTCTCTACTAGTAACCAAAAAAAACATGCAGGGACTAAACTAATAATCTAATATATAAAGCTGAATGTGTGTGTGTGTGTGTGTCCGGGATTGGCATCTGCACCATCGCAGCTACAGCCACAAAATTTTGCACACTCACACGTCTGGACCCCGAGAGCATCATAGGTTATGTTGTGAGTTGAAATTTTAACCCCGCGCGTTCCAATTTACCAATCAATTTTGCCCCCATCTACATAATATGGAAAAAGTGAAACGAAAAGTCTTGGAGGCAAATTGACAGCTGCCAGATGTGAACAAGGCGGACTTAAAGAATGAGAGCGATTGCGCCAAAGAGTATAAACCATACAGTTGCTAAGGTGGGGCCCCGACATGGGATACTCACCATACTCGGGGATATGAACGCAAACACAAAATGCGCCACACACTACCACGTGCTTGACCATATATACCACCATCAGCACACATTTCACCACACATACACCAACCTCACCCCATAATCGCCCTAAAACACACACAAGTCTGGTATTATCCTTCAAAAATAAAAATCTGATTAATAAGCAGGCAAACTACAAGAACAACAAATGTACCATATAAGAAATACGGCAGCTGTCAGTCACATGACCTGTCTATTATGTGTATGGGTGAGCTTATATATACTGTCAGGGGGAGGGCTTTCTGTTACCTGGGGATTTGTCAGGCTGCCAATAGCAACCAATCACAGCTCAGCTTCTATTTTGCTGCAGTTAATTAATCTGAGCTCTGATTGGTTAATATAGGCAACAAAGTACATTCTCAGTATAACAAAGCTTGTGTGAGGTAATAGGATGTCAGGGTGTGTTGGTGGAAAGGCTGATGTCAGTCACATTACCTCTATGTGAGAGGATATAGAAACTGTCAGTTACAGACTATTTTTAACACAATAATGCCTCATAAGAAAAGGAATTACTTGGCACGAATGTCAGCTGATGCAAAAAAAAAAGCTGCATTACGGGCCAATGAAAAATGTGAAGAAACAAGGCTGACACACATGAGAACAGCAGCTGCTTCCTCAAGAGCCAGTGAACTTTCTGAGGAGAGGGAAGCGAGGTTTGTAGACAAGAGAGCAAGAGCTGCTTCCTCAAGAGCCAATGAACTTTCTGAGAGAGAAGTGAGGCTTGCAGATATGAAAACAAGAGCTGCTTCCTCAAGAGCCAATGAACTTTCTTAGGAGAGGGATGCGAGGCTTGCAGACATAAAAACAAGAGCTGCTTCCTCAAGGGCCAATGAACCTTCTGAGGAGAGGTAAGCAAGGCTTGCAGACATGAAAACAAGGCTGACACACATGAGAACAGCAGCTGCTTCCTCAAGAGCCAATGAACTTTCTGAGGAGAGGGAAGTGAGGCTTGCAGATAAGAGAAGAAGAGCTGCTTCCTCAAGGGCCAAGGAGTCATCTCAGCAGAGAGAAGGCCGACTTGCCACTAAGAGAAATGATATTTCTTCCACCAGGGCACAGGAAATGGTTGGAGATTTGAAATATGCTGCCTTTTGTAGCAGTCAGACATAAACTATCAGGATCATCCTAAAGTTCAGATAGGAAAAATTGATGGGGTCTGCATGTACTGCAGTGCCCTGAAATGTAAAGATGAACCGCCATGTTTATGCTGTGCAAATGGCAAGATAAAACTTCCACCTCTCCTGTCACCACCAGATCCCCTAAAGTTTCTGATGACAGGTACCAGTACAATATCAAAGCATTTCTTGGACAACATTAGGAAGTACAACTCCTGCTTCCAATGACATCATTTGGTGCAACAAAAGAAATGTTTACAACAGGATTTATGCCGACATTTGAAGTTCAAGGACAGGTTTACCACTCAATTGGGTCACTGCTTCCATTACAAGGAGAAGAACCTCAATTTCTTCAACTCTTCTTTATGGGAAATGCAGAAGCAGAGGCTCAGTGGAGATGCTCTTTAATTCCTAACACTCGCCTTGATATTGTCACTATTTTGCAGTTGTTCCTTCACTCCAACAATCCATATGTTCAACTTTTCAAGACTGCACTTGAATGCATGCCAAATGATGATTACAAGGTTGTCATTCGAGCTGACAAAACACCACAAGGTGAACATCAGCGACGTTTCAATGCTCCCACATTTGATGAGGGAGCCATCTTGAGTGTAGGTAATGATTTTCAAAGCCATGACATTGTGCTTCAGAAAAGGAACGATAGTTTGCAACGAGTAGCAGAAACTCACAGGTCCTATGATGCTCTGCAATATCCAATCATCTTTTGGCAGGGACAGGATGGCTATCACTTTGGAATACCTCAGACAGATCGTACAACAGGCAACCCTTCAGGAAAAAAAGTGTCTGCCATGGACTTCTCTGCATATAGGATCATGACAAGATTTCAAGAGGAAAATCACATCTTGAAATGCAGACACCTCTTCCACCAATTTATTGTTGACATGTATGCAAAGATTGAGAGTGAACATTTTTTATATATCCGACTAAGGGGTACTTTACATGTTGCAACATCGCTACTGATATATCGTCGGGGTCACGTCGTTACCGGCGCCGGTAGCGACATCGCAATGTGTAAACCCTAGGAGCGACGATTAACGAGCGCAAAACAGTCAAAAATCGCTGATCTGTGTTACGTCGTTCATTTTCATAATGTCGCTCCAGCTGCAGATACGATGTTGTTTCTTTGTCGCTCCATTGGGAGACCCAGACAATTGGGTTGTATAGCTATGCCTCCGGAGGCCACACAAAGCATTACACTAAAAGTGTAAAGCCCCTCCCCTTCTGCCTATACACCCCCCGTGCTCACGGGCTCCTCAGTTTTCTTGCTTTGTGCGAAGGAGGCAGACATCCACGCATAGCTCCACTGCTTGGTCAGCAGCAGCTGCTGACCAGGTCGGATGGAAGAAAAGAGGGCCCATAACAGGGCCCCCAGCATGCTCCCTTCTCACCCCACTCTTGTCGGCGGTGTTGTTAAGGTTGAGGTGCCCATTGCGGGTACACAGGCAGGAGCCACATGCTGTTTTCCTTCCCTATCCCTTAATGGGCTCTGGGTGAAGTGGGATCCGGATCGGTCTCCAGGCACTGGGACCGTGCTCCCTCCGCAGCCCCTGGGAATCTGCAGGATAGGAGCTGGATATCGTCAGGGACAAAGCCCTGCTACTATGAGGTACTCTGTGTCTCCGTGGGGACCGCGCATGGAGCGCTGGTCCCATACACATTACAGCACTGCTGGGTGTGTTAGTGCGCCGGGCATGGAGCGCTTGTGCCAGACACTTTCCCTCTGCTGGGGGTGTTAGTGCGCCGGACATGGAGCGTTTGGGCCAGACACTTTCCAGCTCTGCTGGGTGTGTTAATGCGCCGGACATGCTGTGCTTGTGCCAGACACTTGCCAGCTCTGCTGGGTGTGTTAGTGCGCCGGACATGAAACGTTAGTGCCTTACACTTTCCAGCACTGCTGGAGGTGTTAGTGCGCCGGGGGACTACGCGCAGCCGCGCTTATTGCCGGCCGCGCTTATAACTTTAGTCCCTGGCTTCTGCGGCCTAGTGTCGTTCTTTCCCGCCCACAGGCCTGCCAGTCAGGGGAGGGGCGGGACGCTGCACGGATCGTCAGCAGAGGGCTGGAGCATACATTAGTATCCTCCGCCCTCCTCAATCAGTACAGTGGGGCGCTGGATTCCCGCACTTTTCTTGGGCACGCCCACGGTCTCCTCCTCCTCACTGAACGCCGGCAGCCATTCCTGTCGGCGATTCAGACGCTGAGGAGGAGAGGCAACACAGGGAGACCCAGGCAGGGAATCTGGCGACCACACAACCGCTCTGAGCGGTCGGTAAGCAGCACCTGTGGTGCTGGCCCCACTGAGTACCGAAGTGTATATATATATATAGGCTTTTAGGCTATACATTGCACTGTACGGTCGCTCTGTTGATTTTTGGCTATATACCCTCCTGGTTGTTCTCAGAGGAGACAACATGTCATCTGCAAAAAGCAAGGGTGCCACAGCACAGACGTATTTTGCAACCTGTACCTCATGTACAGCTGTACTACCGGCAGGGTCCACTGACCCTCATTGTGTGCAATGCTCGGCCCCGGTGGCGCTTACTCAGCCGGAGCCTCTGCTACAAGTGGCCCAGGTGGATCCACCTGCTACCACTGTCCAGGTGACAGGGACGGAGTTTGCAGCCTTTGCTGACAAGCTGTCTGACACTATGGATAAATGGTCTGCTAAAATACTGGAAGCTTTGCAGTCCAGACCGGTGATTCAGGCCCCGGGCTCTATCCAATCCTTGACCCCTGGTCCCCCTCAATTGGAACAGCAATGTGCCCCGGGGGTAACCCACAGGTCCCAGGGTGAGGCCTCTGACACGGACCGCTGTCCCAGGCCGCCCAAGCGGGGTCGCTGGAAAATTCCCTCCACTTCATCACACTGTTCAGGGTCCCAGCAGGGGGACTCTCTGGAGGATGAAGCGGAGGTCTCAGATCAGGATTCTGATACTGAAGCCGCTCTCAACCTAGATACACATGAAGGTGACGCAGTAGTGAATGACCTTATAGCGACCATCAATCAGGTGTAGGATATTTCTCCCCCAGTTCCTCCAATTGAGGAGTCTGCTTCTCAGGAGAAATTCCGTTTCAGGTTTCCAAAGCGTACATTAAATATGTTTCTGGATCACTCTGACTTCAGAGAGGCAATCCAGAAAAACCGGGACTGTCCAGACAAGCGTTTTTCCAAGCGCCTTAAGGACACACGTTATCCCTTCCCCCCCGAGGTTGTCAAGGGCTGGACTCAGTGTCCTAAGGTGGATCCTCCAATCTCCAGACTGGCGGCTAGATCCATAGTTGCAGTGGAAGACGGGGCTTCACTCAAAGATGCCACTGACAGACAGATGGAGCTATGGTTGAAATCCATCTATGAAGCTATCGGCGCGTCCTTTGCTCCAGCATTCGCAGCCGTATGGGCACTCCAAGCTATCTCAGCTTGTCAGGCGCAGATTCATGCGGTAACACGTACATCTGCCCCACAAGTGGTGTCCTTAACCAATCAGGCGTCGGCGTTTGCGTCCTACGCCATTAATGCTATCCTCGACTCTGCGAGCCGTACGGCGGTGGCATCTGCCAACTCGGTGGTAGTCCGCAGGGCCATGTGGCTACGTGAATGGAAGGCAGACTCTGCTTCCAAAAAGTTCTTAACCGGTTTGCCATTGGCTGGCGACCGCTTGTTTGGTGAGCGATTGGATGAAATCATTAAACAATCCAAGGGAAAGGATTCATCCTTACCCCAGTCCAAACCAAACAGACCTCAACCACGGAAGGTACAATCGAGGTTTCGGTCCTTTCGGACCGCGGGCAGATCTCAATTTTCCTCGTCCAAAAGGCCTCAGAAAGATCAGAGGAACTCAGATGCATGGCGGTCTAAGTCACGTCCTAAAAAGACCGCCGGAGGCACCGCTCCCAAAGCGGCCTCCTCATGACTTTCGGCCTCTTCAAACCGCATCCTCGGTCGGTGGCAGGCTCTCCCGCTTTTGCGACATCTGGCTGCCACAAGTAAAAGACCGATGGGTGAGAGACATTCTATCTCACGGTTACAGGATAGAGTTCAACTCTCGTCCTCCGACTCGTTTCTTCAGAACATCTCCACCCCCCGACAGAGCCGAGGCTCTTATGCAGGCGGTGGGCACCCTGAAGGCGGAAGGAGTGGTGATCCCGGTTCCTCTTCAGCAACGGGGTCACGGTTTTTACTCCAACTTGTTCGTGGTGCCAAAAAAGGACGGATCCTTCCGTCCCGTTCTGGACCTAAAGCTGCTCAACAAGCATGTGAAAACTAGGCGGTTCCGGATGGAATCGCTTCGCTCCGTCATCGCCTCCATGTCCCAAGGTAATTTCCTGGCATCAATAGACATCAAAGATGCTTATCTCCACGTACCGATTGCGCCAGAGCATCAGCGCTTCCTGCGCTTCGCCATAGGGGACGAACACCTTCAGTTCGTGGCACTACCTTTTGGCCTGGCAACAGCCCCATGGGTCTTCACCAAGGTCATGGCAACAGTGGTGGCAATCCTACACTCTCCGGGACACTCGGTGATCCCTTACTTAGACGATCTACTTGTCAAGGCACCCTCTCAAGGGGCATGCCAACACAGCCTGAACATTGCTCTGGAAACTCTCCAGAGTTTCGGGTGGATCATCAATTTTCCAAAGTCAAATCTGACACCGGCCCAATCACTGACATATCTTGGCATGGAGTTTCATACTCTCTCAGCGATAGTGAAGCTTCCGCTGAACAAACAGCGTTCACTACAGACAGGGGTGCAATCTCTCCTTCATGGTCAGTCACACCCCCTGAGGCGCCTCATGCACTTCCTAGGGAAGATGGTGGCAGCAATGGAGGCGGTTCCTTTTGCGCAGTTTCATCTGCGCCCACTTCAATGGGACATTCTCCGCAAATGGGACAGGAAGTCGACGTCCCTCGACAGGAACGTCTCCCTTTCTCGGGCAGCCAAAGCTTCCCTTCAGTGGTGGCTTCTTCCCACTTCTCTGTCGAAGGGGAAATCCTTCCTGCCCCCATCTTGGGCGGTGGTCACGACGGACGCGAGCCTGTCAGGGTGGGGAGCGGTCTTTCTCCACCACAGGGCTCAGGGGACTTGGACTCAGACAGAGTCCTCCCTTCAGATCAATGTTCTGGAGATAAGGGCAGTGTATCTTGCCCTAAAAGCATTCCAGCCGTGGCTGGAAGGCAAACAGATCCGAATTCAGTCAGACAGCTCCACAGCGGTGGCATACATCAACCACCAAGCCGGGACACGCAGTCGGCAAGCCTTCCAGGAGGTCCGGCGGATTCTGCTATGGGTGGAAGCCACAGCCTCCACCATATCCGCAGTTCACATCCCGGGCGTAGAAAACTGGGAAGCAGATTTTCTCAGTCGCCAGGGCATGGACGCAGGGGAATGGTCACTTCACCCGGACGTGTTTCAGGAGATCTGTTGCCGCTGGGGCATGCCGGACGTCGACCTAATGGCGTCCCGGCACAACAACAAGGTCCCGACGTTCATGGCACGGTCTCAAGATCACAGAGCTCTGGCGGCAGACGCCTTAGTTCAGGATTGGTCGCAGTTTCAACTCCCTTATGTGTTTCCTCCTCTGGCACTGTTGCCCAGAGTGTTACGCAAGATCAGGGCCGACTGCCGTCGCGCCATCCTCGTCGCTCCAGACTGGCCGAGGAGGTCGTGGTACCCGGATCTGTGGCATCTCACGGTCGGCCAACCGTGGGCACTCCCAGACTGACCAGACTTGCTGTCTCAAGGGCCGTTTTTCCATCTGAATTCTGCGGCCCTGAACCTGACTGTGTGGCCATTGAGTCCTGGATCCTAGCGTCTTCAGGTTTATCTCAAGAGGTCATTGCCACCATGAGACAGGCTAGGAAACCAACGTCCGCCAAGATCTACCACAGGACTTGGAAAATTTTCCTGTCGTGGTGCTCTGCTCAGGGCGTTTCTCCCTGGCCATTTTCCTTGCCCACTTTTCTGTCCTTTCTTCAATCCGGATTAGAAAAGGGTTTGTCACTAGGCTCCCTTAAGGGACAAGTCTCTGCGCTCTCTGTCTTTTTTCAGAAGCGCCTAGCCAGACTTCCACAGGTACGCACGTTCCTGCAGGGGGTTTGTCACATCGTACCTCCTTACAGGCGTCCGTTAGAACCCTGGGATCTGAACAGGGTGCTGATGGTTCTTCAGAAACCACCGTTCGAGCCAATGAGGGATATCTCTCTCTCGCGCCTTTCACAGAAGGTGGTCTTCCTAGTAGCAGTCACATCACTTCGGAGAGTGTCTGAGCTAGCAGCGCTGTCATGCAAAGCCCCCTTCCTGGTGTTTCACCAGGACAAGGTGGTTCTGCGTCCGGTTCCGGAATTTCTCCCTAAGGTGGTATCCCCCTTTCATCTCAATCAGGATATCTCCTTACCCTCTTTTTGTCCTCATCCAGTTCACCAATGTGAAAAGGATTTGCACTTGTTAGATCTGGTGAGAGCACTCAGATTCTAAATTTTCGGATGCACTCTTTGTCCTTGTCGCTGGCCAGCGTAAAGGGACGCAAGCTTCCAAATCAACCCTGGCTCGGTGGATCAAGGAACCAATTCTCGAGGCTTATCGTTCCTCCGGGCTTCCGGTTCCCTCAGGGCTGAAGGCCCATTCTACCAGGGCCGTGGGAGCGTCCTGGGCTTTGCGGCACCAGGCTACGACTCAGCAGGTGTGTCAGGCGGCTACCTGGTCGAGCCTGCACACTTTCACGAAACACTATCAGGTGCATACCTATGCTTCGGCAGATGCCAGCCTAGGTAGGCGAGTCCTTCAGGCGGCGGTTGCCCACCTGTAGGACGGAGCCGGTTACGGCTCTATTATGAGGTATTATTTACCCACCCAGGGACTGCTTTTGGACGTCCCAATTGTCTGGGTCTCCCAATGGAGCGACAAAGAAGAAGGGAATTTTGTTTACTTACCGTAAATTCCTTTTCTTCTAGCTCCAATTGGGAGACCCAGCACCCGCCCCTGTTTTTTGTGTACACATGTTGTTCATGTTGAATGGTTTCAGTTCTCCGATATTCCTTCGGATTGAATTTACTTTAAACCGATTATAATTTTTTCCTCCTTCTTGCTTTTGCACCAAAGCTGAGGAGCCCGTGAGCACGGGGGGTGTATAGGCAGAAGGGGAGGGGCTTTACACTTTTAGTGTAATGCTTTGTGTGGCCTCCGGAGGCATAGCTATACAACCCAATTGTCTGGGTCTCCCAATTGGAGCTAGAAGAAAAGGAATTTACGGTAAGTAAACAAAATTCCCTTCTTGACGTTCCTGCAGCTCCACACATCGCTGTGTGTGAAGCCGCAGGAGCGACAAACATCTTTTTACCTGCGGCTGCCGGCAATGCGGAAGGGAGAAGGTGGGTGGGATGTTACATCCCGCTCATCTCCACCCCTCTGCTTCTATTGGCTGGCCGCTTAGTGACGTCGCGGTAACGCCGAACGCACCTCCCCCTTGAAGGAGGGATTGTTCGGCGGTCACCGCGACGTCGCCGACCAGGTATGCGCGTGTGAAGCTGCCGTAGCGATAATGTTCGCTACGGCAGCAATCATCACATATCGCATGTGCAACGGGGGCGGGTACTATCGCGCTCCACATCGCTAGCCGATGCTAGCGATGTCGCAACGTGTAAAGTACCCCTAAATCAAAAGAAGCTCAGGGCAGAGGAATATATTCACCTTAGAGATGCTGTGGCAAATGATGCTGAGTCAAAAGAGTTGGGGAAAATAGTTATTCTTCCATCAACTGTCACTTGAAGCCCACGCCACATGCATGAATACACACAGGATGCAGTGACTAAGGCCGGGTACACATATCTGGCTTTTCTCCGGTGTGACGGATGCGGCGCACGCCAGTACAGTATGATACAGTACAATGGCAGCACCGCAACTTCCGGGTCACATACTCCGGTCACATGACAGCATGTGACCGTCGCTTGTTGCGCTGCCAGTGTACTGTATACACTGTACTGGCGTGCGCCGCATCCGTCAAACCGGCGAAAAGCCAGATATGTGTACCCGGCCTTATGTGAGAAAGTATGGCCGTCCAGATCTTTTCATCACATTTACTTGCAATCCTGCCTGGGAAGAAATTGGAAGGCACCTGTTGCCGGGCCAAAAAACAGTGAATCGTCATGACGTTATTGCTCGGGTTTTCAAACAGAAACTTTCAAAAATGATTAATCTTATCACAAAATCACATATTTGTGTGCAGAATAAATTTTTGTTAATGCATTCTATTTTGTTAACAGCAGTTATTAACCCGGGCGAAGCCGGGTAGTACAGCTAGTAATAAATAAAAAAGAACAGTAGTCAGTCCCAAAAGTCAGTACACCACTCACATTTTTGTAAATATTTTTTTTATATCTTTTTATAGGACAACACTGAAGATATGACACTTTGTTACAATGTAGCTTATATAACAGTGTAAATTTGATGTTCCCTCTAAATAACTCAGCCATTAATGTCAGAACTAGTGATGAACAAACACTACCTGGCTCGGATGCTCAGTATTCAAAACAAGCAGGTCGGATGCTCAGACGGGCTTGACTTGAGTACCAAGTATAATGGAAGTCAATGGGAAACTCAAGCATCTTTCCGGGAAAATGCTTGTGTTTTCCAGTACTTGGTACTCGAGTTGAGGCATCCAACCTGCTCGTTTCTAGTACTGATAGTACTCACTCATCACTAGTCAAAATCACTGGCAACAATTGTGCCCAATTAGCCTTTTTCCTCCCCGATGTAGATACAGTGCCTTGCAAAAGTATTCCGCTCCCTTGAATTTTTCAATCTTTTCCCACATTTCAGGCTTCAAACATAAAGATAAAAATTTTAATGTTATGGTGAAGAATCAACAACAAGTGGGACACAATTATGAAGTTGAACGAAATTTATTGCTTATTTTCAAATTTTTAAAAAAATAACTGAAAAGTGGGGCGTGCAATATTATTCGTCCTCTTTATGTTAATACTTTATAGCGCCAGCTTTTGCTGCGATTACAGATGCAAGTCGCTTGGGGTATGTGTCTATCAGTTTTGTACATCGAGAGACTGAAATTCTTGCCCATTCTTCCTTTGCAAATAGCTCGAGCTGTGTGAGGTTGGATGGAAAGCCTTTGTGAACAGCAGTTTTCAGCTCTTTCCACAGATTCTCGATTGGATTCAGGTCTGGACTATGACTTAGCCATTCTAACACCTGAATACGTTTATTTGGGAACCATTCCATTGTAGATTTTGCCTAATGTTTATGATCATTGTCTTATTGAAAGACAAATCTCTCCATCCCAGTCTCAGGTCTTTTGCAGACTCCAACAGATTTTCTTCAAGAGTGGTTTTGTATTTGGCTCCATACATCTTCCCATCAATTTTAACCATCTTCCCTGTCCCTGCTGAAGAAAAGCAGGCCCAAACCATGATGATGCCAGAACCATGTTTGACAGTGGGGATGGTGTGTTCAGGGTGATGAGCTGTGTTGCTTTTGCACCAAACATATTATTTGGCATTGTGCCCAAATAGTTCGATTTTGATTTCATCTGACCAGAGCACCTTTTCCCACATGTTTAGTGTGTCTCCCAGGTGGCTTGTGGCAGACTTTAAACAACACTTTTTATGGATATCTTTGAGAAATGACTTTCTCCTTGCCACTCTTCCATAAAGGCAAGATTTGTGCAGTGTACGACTGATTGTTCTCCTATGGACAGACTCTCCCACCTCAGCTGTAGATCTCTGCAGTTCATCCAAAGTGACTATGGGCCTCTTGGCTGCATCTCTGATCAGTCTTCTCCTTGTTAAAGATGGAAGTTTGGATGGACGGCCAGGTCTTCATAGATTTGCAGTGGTATGATACTCCTTTCATTTCAATATGATCGCTTGTACAGTGCTCCTTGCTATGTTTATAGTTTTGGAAAACTTTTTGTAACCAAATCCGGCTTTAAACTTCTCCACAACAGTATGGCAGACTTGTCTGTTGTTTTCCTTGGTCTTCATGATGCTATCTGCACTTTAAACAGAACACTGACACTATCACAGAGCAGATGCATTTATACGGAGACTAGATTACACACAGATGGATTATATTTATCATCATCAGTCATTTAGAATAACATTGGATCATTCAGAGATCCTCAATGAACTTCTGGAGTGAGTTTGCTGCACCGAAAGTAAAGGCGATGAATAATATTGCACGCCCCACTTTTCAGTTATTTATTTTTTAAAAAAGTTTAAAATAAGCAATACATTTCGTTCAACTTCATAATTGTGTCCCACTTGTTGATTCTTCACCATAACATTAAAATTTTTATCTTTATGTTTGAAGCCTGAAATGTGGGAAAAGGTTGAAAAATTCTAGGGGGCCCAATACTTTCGCAAGGCACTGTATGTATATAATGAACAAGACAGACACAAAGATATGTTGTTGTGCGAGCCAACAAGGGATGATTCCAATCACCATAAAAGCGCAATGTATACGAAGGAATATATGCTCAAGAACATATCATGGTGGCCAATAAGAAAGTGCAACATCAAGGATCCATGTTACAAATACTCATTGAGATTGGACTGTCAACAAATAATGATTCCCCGAAGTAAGTCACAGAAAGTGCAAGTAGTGCAAGTAATAGTGGCAAAGAAGAGATAGGGCTTGTCAGGAACAGCACTACCGCTACCATTGATATGTCATGATCACCACTCGCTCGATACACATGTGCCTTGGATGCTACTGTAAACAGGAACTCTGCTTCCCACTTTTGGGTGAACACTCTGAAATGTTCACTAGTTGTCTCCTCCTGACCTAATTGGTATTGATCAAGTGCATGCATGGAAGAATTAACACCAGACAAAGGGTCAGATGTGAAATCTCTCCTTGATCAGAGATTGGCCCAAGAGAGAAGTTTATTTCAACAGAGCCCCTGCTTATATAAGCTAGGAAAAGGGGCATGATCTACAGTGGGCATGCTCAGATGTGTCCATTGGTCAGTGGGTTGGTTAATGGGTTAGTCCATGGGCTATCCATGGGCCGGTCAGTGGGATGGTCCATGAGGTCCTCATTGGGTTGGTCCTCTTCTCCCATCTGGACATTCCTTGCATACCAGGGCAGGGTGTGGAGAACAGAAAATGGCGGCCATCTTAAAAGTGAGACACACGATGATATATCTAAACTGACTATGTAATGTGAAATAATACGTTTTATCGGTAATTTCCCACAATCTCATACATCTCAAGGTTAATTGAGTATTTGATCCAATGGCCCTCCTTAACACTACTAGTTCACTCACCTATCACAATTGGCTGACAATGAGCTAAGTGCATCCCACAGTCAGTTCACATATCTACACAATATTTTTTGCTGCCACCACCTGCCGTTTTGATAGGCTAGTGAGACGCCTTTACCGGGTCACACACTAGCACACATGCTGTCATACACAGGTTATGACAGCCAAGCTATTCTCGCTCTATTCAGGGTTTGTGGGTATATTTTGAGCAGCAAGGAACAAACATTTTACATTTTCTGATGCTAGTCACTACACAAGCAAGTTGTGAGGCAGGGTAGTTAAATGTTCCATGGTCAGGTACTAGAAGATCGCATCAAGAGTAAAGGAGTAGATACAGACATAGTCAATTCATGCTCCTGAGGGAAAATATCAGGAGGGTAGCTAATCAGAGCAGAGGGACAATGCGAAAAAAATGGTAAAACAGAGTCAGAGGTCAGACAGCAAGAGATCAATTCGTTGACCACAGATAACTGAGGACAACAAGCACCACCCATCAAAAGGCTAAGACTTGTAGTGCTCTAGGATAAACTGCTCAACTGAATAGTTGGACAATTACAGGGAACACCTGCAAAAACCCAGAACCCCCCAGTGTGAGACTGGACAAGAGCTGTCACTCAAAATATTGCATAGAAGAGGACTAAATGTGGAAGTCTACATATGTACAGGGTAGCAAGCAGGTAATCCAGGTACGGGACACCATTTTAGAGAGTACCAATGGCCCCACAACTATGTGCTCTATCGTATACATAACACAGGAGAACTAGGAGCATTATGCAAAACTTGTAAATATATTTTATTAAGTGATATAATAACATACCTCAAAAAATTTTACCCACTCGAATTTTTAAAAAAAAAAATGTTTTGTATGTTATTATACGACATAATAAAATATATTTACAATTGTTGCACAATACTCTTGGTTCTCTTGTGTTAGTTATATATATATATATATATATATATATATATATATATATATATATATATATATATTTCATGGTGTACAAAATTCTTACATGTGTATATAACTGTAACAGATTCAAGCTATATTTTCAAACTACCAGAGATTGAGTGAGCCAGGTGCAATGTCGGGGGCATGGGAAGTTCTAGAAGTTTTATCACCCTGTGGATGTGGTGTGGAGTGTAGTGATCGGTGCTGCACTATCCAGGATCACTACTCTGTTATTTCCAATGCTGGCGTGATGATTGAGGGCAGTACGGGGGCAGATTACTGACAGCCAATGAGTGTGCAGAAGGCGACTTGGGAGTTGATTACAGACAGCCAATGAGTGTGCAGAGAGCGGCATGGGGTCAGATTACTGACAGCCAATGAGTGTGCAGAGGGCGACTTGGGAGTTGATTACAGACAGCCAATGAGTGTGCAGAGGGTGGCTTGGGGGCAGATTACTGATAGTCAATGAGTGTGCAGAGGGCAGAATGGGGGCAGATTACTGACAGCCACTTAAGTGTGTAGAGGGCAGCATGGGGGCAGATTACTGACAGCCAATGAGAGTGCAGTGGGTGGGCAGAGGGTGATGTTGGGTCAGATGGCTGACAGCCAACTTGTGTGCAGTTAGTGGGCACAGGGCAGGGATGGACCTTGAGACCGGACAGGGCCATCTCTGCCTGTAAGGTTAGATAAAAGAAGCACACGGATCTACATAGTTTGGTGGAGCCACAGGTAAAGAAAATTACTGCAGGGAATTAAGTGGAAGTCAATAGGAACAAAAGGTAGAAACAAAAAAATAAATTTTTAATGTGTGCTGTATATTACAATACAGCACATAAAAAAAATGGATATTGGGGTCAGATAACCACTTTAATGATATTTTTCAGAATTATTAAAGCTGCATTGCTCAAAGTACCAGAGATATAAAATCCCCTTGTACTATGGAAGCACAGCTTGGTAATGTCATTGGAGTTGGCCACATGTATTTCCTGGAGTTGCCGGGTGGGCACACGAGTTAGAAGGCTCATGATGTGAGCTGGAACATCTCTGCTATTGGAGGTCTATTATTTTTGTGATGCTATACGCTGACAAGTATAATAGTAGTTACTTTCCGCTCTTGTATGTAAGTGAGTAGGTGCCATATCACTTTAGAAGTCATTATTTCTTTTTTTTGCCATGCTTGTTCCTAAATCTTCTATCCTTAGAATCAGAAGCCACTTTATTCACCAATTGTTAAGTGATACCAGCTTCTAGCATTGCTGGCAGGTAAATCTTTAAGGGGAAGTATAGCTTTATAGCCTAATAGTCCGAGTGAGGGTGCATGCCGAGTCCATTATTTTTCCTTTTTGCATCATAAAAATTGCAGAAAGAGCTGGTACAACTGCTAGCAATTTATACCATTAATGTTTACCTCTAGAGAAAGAAATTTCATATATCTCGACCTCCACATGTATTTTCTTTTTCGATTTCTCATTCAGGTGTTTTCAATATTTTAAATGGGAAAGTTTTAAATCATAAGGTTATATTAAGGAATACCATATTTAATAATGTTTAGATCTGTTCCACCTCAAAAAGAAAATTTTTATGTTGGGATTGCTATTATATTTCAGTGGTTTATGCTTTACATCCAATCTTTAGGCAAGGTGTTGGTGCACAGTTGTATTATTTTATCCCCCAAAACCACCACAAGCAGTGAATTTAGGCAATATTTCTGCACTCACTACCGGTCTTTTGATTTGCATTTTGGTGGTGTTCTTTTCAACAATGACTTCTATGGTAAAAAATCAGTATTGAAAACTCAATGTAAATTGAAAACTCTGTGTATATTTGATGTGTGTCTACAATCTTAAACTGGCGGCATATAGTAGATATCTGATGTGACTATAGTGAGGCTGAAATAACATGATGGGTGATGACCAAAGAAGGTATAGACTATTACGTTTTTTGGCTCAGAAATGTACCCTTTTGAAAAAAATCAGTAGAGTTGCTTTTAAAGCACCACTCCAGCGGGATATTTTCAGCTCTGGAGTGTCACTTTAAATGTAAATCAACTGCCCCTTGTCATAAACTCAACTTCCGCCTTCTTCATCGTTTTTGGCACCGCTTATTCCCGCAGAACCATCTTGTGGCCACCAGAAGTCAGAAGTTATGTCACAAGGTCTCAATGGAAGTCTATAAGAGCCAGAGCAAGTCTCCCATAGACTTATATTGATTTCTGTGATTTCTGACCTCAGGCATACTCCATGAAATACTGGAGATGCTGGCAGATCACAAGTCACAGGAGACTGACCGGAGCTGGAAAAATGAAAACAGCAGCAAGTGAGTATAAGACAGGGGCAGGGGACTTACATTTAAAGTACCACTCCAGCGGTGAAAATATAAACACTGGAGGGGTGCTTTAATATTATAGAATGTACCTTACTTGTTTGTTGTAATTATCCACATTTTCTGTTAGTGTTATTAATCTCAAAAATCATTTATCATGAAAACGGCTAACAATAAACAAGAAAATACCTTTATTTTATAAAATATGAACAGTACTGAAAGACAAGGTAAAAACATCCATCCACACAAATAAAAGGTGGAACATCCCCGTGCCCCAAATAATTATCTTACCTTGTTTTTAGCACAAGGTGAGAAAAACAGAACGAGTGGAATGCGATAAAACATCGCATTCCACCCGCACCCATGTTACTCTATGGGCCCATGAGCGATTTTTTTTTTCAGCCCTAAATGGACCGAGAAAACAAACGCAGCATGCTGCAGGTGGAATTCGATTCATTTTCTCTCGCACCCATAAAAGTCTATGAGTGCGAGAGAAACATCGCACTGCACTTGCATTACAGCGGAGTGCACTGTGATATATGCTTCAACTGACAATGGAGGAGATAGTGAGATTAGTCCCTCCCTCTCCTCCGCAGCGCCCGCCTTCTCCTCCACATCTGTGCTGCAATCGCAGTATCGCATCACAGTGGCATGACACTCGGCTTACACTCCAGCAGAGCAAGAGCTGGGCGTCATGCGATGGACTCTCAGTAGTGCTCATGTGGCCCCAGCCTAATTCTAAGTCATGTCACTAGGCCCTTTAAACGGTCGATATTGACTTTTAGGATTGCTACGTCCAATATGTGGCACTAAAAGTCTAGTTCTCTTCCTCTCTCAAGAGGCTGTTTGAATATTTACATTTTCAGGGGAATTGATCTGCAAATCTCCCTACACCAACTTTGTGCCCTCCACAGGATAAATTTTACCCTTTGGACTCCACTTGTACAACATTGTACCAATGAGGGGCAAACACCCTGAAACACGTGTAGGCAGAGGGAGTTTCTGTTTTCACTTTGTATCCTAAGGATGGCGTAAGCCCTTTAAATTGTTGATATTGCCTTTTAGGGTTCTTGCCTCCAATCGGTAGCACTAAAGGTCCTGTTCTGATCCTCTTGAAATAAAGGCAGCTTCGAAAACTGAAAAAGCACAAATTAAATTTGGCTAAATCATTTTAACTACTAATGGCTTTGTGGATTTGTAGTAAACAGTAGATTACTGCATGGTCATTAACAATCATATTGCTGTTTTCTGAAATTCATCTAAAAACTGATTTTGACTACATAGATGCCACAATGTGTGAACTCAGGCTAATTCATTTTATACAGCTCTTATCTGTATATTGGGGCATTTAGGGGTCTCATCATGCATACTTTGCCTTACCATAAGCAGTTTTTTATTTTTTAAAATAGTGTTAATAGTGTTGACTTTCATGTTGGTTGTCATAAGGACTTTGCAAGATGTGGTTCCCTTATATGATGTCCTTCCTAACATCTCTAAGAATGTTTGATCATCTGGTTCCACATCCCCTCTGACCTCTTGTTGCCATAAACAAACATAGACAAAATTTCTCAGTCAACACTAGTGTAGAGACCATAAGGAAGCTTGGATCAAGGCTGTCTCTCTAAGCTTCCAAGATTACATTGCCGTAGTCTCCGATCCACGGGGATAGGGAATGGTTTATGAAGGACCTTCTTTTGAGGAAGACCTGAGAGAGACTGCTTCTTGTAAACTTTTTTGTGTTGCCATATATTGCTTTTTTGCAATTGGTGGAGGAAAGTCACATACTCAAGCATGTATTTAAAGTAACAAAAAAAGTGGCCTGTGCTCCAAAACTAATCTATTATCGCCTTTGTCATGCACAGTAAGCCAAGGAGTATGTTCCACAGCCTCACCCAGGTCTCTGCCAAGACACAATAGTTCTGAACCCGGATCCTGCAAGTGTGTGTTGTGGATTTCAAAGATGTATGTGTTGATGTCACCAGACTTGAGCGATTAAACAAAGAAAAGAGGCAGACATACCATGGACGCAACCTGTGCAGCCCCACAATGGCCCAAAAGATAGGGGGTCCACTACCACCTCCAAAGCAAGTGTATTTGTGCATTATGATGCAATATAAACTTATCACTCTCACTCACAAAGTTCTCCACAGTTCCGCACCACCCTACATCACGTCTCTCATCTCTGTGTATCACCCCACCCGTGCCCTCCGTTCTGCTAATGACCTAAGACTGACATCCTCAATAATTCGAATCTCCCACTCCCCTTTACAAGATTTCTCATGAGCTGTGACTATGCTCTGGAACACACTACCAAGAACAGTCCGATTGATTCCCAACATTCTTACCTTTAAGCGGGCCCTAAAAACGCATTTCTTTAGACTAGCCTATCACCGCACCTCCCTCATCTAATCTAGTCCAATTCTACTCTTCTTAAAATGTACTTCTAATTCCTTGCCCCTGTATGTTCTGATTGCATTTCTCTTTATGTACTTTTTTACACTCTGTACTCGTGAAAATTCCTGCTGGTGACCGGTCCATGCAGCTGGTTCTTTAATCCCCTATTAAATCAATGGCTGGACGATATATAACAAGCTTTTCTCCCCCCATTCACCTTTTGTGCCTACCCTATTTCCTCATAGACTGTAAACTTACAAGCAGGGCCCTTACTCCTCTTGGTATCCGAATTTTTTTATTTTGTAATGTCTCATGTTGTCTGTACATATCCCCTCTGAATTGAAAAGCGCTGCAGAATATGTTGGTATGGCGACCCTGAGGCTCCAGTCACCACAGAGTATTTCACTTTATTTAAGGTGCGATATTCGCCTCGGGTAAGGTAAGGAGGGGGTTAATCACCGGTGTTCCACATTCACACTTTACATACAACTTAGGAGCCTTTTCACAGGGGAGGTTGGCTCAGGGTAGGCAGGGGTGTGGCCATCACGAGGCATGGGACTTCCGTGGTCACTGAAGCCAGCCACCTGGCGGGCAGGTTCCACTTGGGGTAGAAGTAGGAGCACACACACAATCTTCAGTCAGTCTACCCGGGACACTAGTTCTGGGACACAACACCCTCACCTATTCTTCTCTTCACGGGGTCTGGGGCTTGGAGCGGACCGCTCAGCCCAGGTTCCCCATGGCTGGAAGGGCAACTCTGACAAAGAACTTTCTTTTTTCAAACACCGGTGACTACTTCTAACTTATCCGAGGTCGACGGGGCACATCACAGCGAGTGACCAATACTACCCGGGCAAGCGGCACAAAGAGTGAGTAAAGACACCTGGAACCGCAGGACTTGACTCGGACTCTTACTACCGGTGCTGCCGCCCCGCGCCTCGATGCCAAAGGCCATCACCATCACTACTCCCCTGATCATCCTTCCTGGGGCCCGCTCCGCCTGTGGGTAGCAATACCATCTTCGGCTGCTAATACCATCAGTCCCGGAAGACCGTGACAGCAGCAGTGGCTAATCTCTGGCCACATACCATAGGTGGTGTCACGACAATCTTCCTACTACAATCCCCATCATCCTCCCTCCTTATTAGTGTACACCTTGGGGCACAAAGCCGGACAGGCCACCGCGACATACCGTATTACACCGATGATTAGATCTAACGGTTTTACACACACAGAGGAAAGTTTTAATTTATGAGTATAGAAAAACCACAAGCATATAGTTTAGCTACAAACACCAGTGTAATTATCATGTAATAGTTGTGTACTTGCCTGTAGGAATATGGGGTTAGGTTAATAAGTGATTTTCTGATGTCAGCTTTCCTTTATAGAGTTAAAGTAATGGTGTGGATCGTGTGTATGTTGCTTTTTTTCTTTATGTGCCCCAGTGGCTTTCATTGGTGTATTAAGGAAAGACATTTCTAATCTGACAAACATCCACACTACATCAAAAACATTCAGTACTTTCATCCCTTTTTGTATTTTAATTCAACATTTATTTATTTTTTATGACTGCTTAAATAGTGATACATCACAATATTTATTTATTAATTATAGCGTCTGTCTGCTGTACTCACATTTCTATTATAATCAATACCCCTTGAGACATCTATTTATTCGAGTTTATTTTACTCACTTATATAGCCCTATTAATGCCACATCGCTTTACAGACGTAATGATCACTGTCCCCATTGTGGCTCACAGTCTAAATTCCCTATCAATACATCTTTGGAGTGTGAGAGGAAACTACGCAAAAATGGGAGAACATACAAACTCCTTGCAGATGTTGTCCTTGGTGGGATTTGAACCCAGGACCTGAGCGATACAAAGCAACAGTCCTAACCACTGAGCCACCGTGCTGGCCATAGTTAAAAGTTATTTCTCAGGATTGTTATATATAGGTAAAAAGAGAGGTCCTTTCTAGAGCTCTATAAGGAACTTTACAAAAAGTTAGACTCTTGGTTTATCTGTATTTACTGTATTTTTCGGACTATAAGACGCACTTTTTTCCCCCAAATGTTAAGGGAAAGTGGGGGGTGCGTCTTATAGTCTGAATGTAGGGCATGGCTGCGGAGAATGAGGGTGCTGCGGTGGAGTGGGTCATCGGCGGCATGAGCAGACTGAAGCAGTGCCTGCCCTGACCACGTGGGCCCACTCATTTCATATGCATGCATCCTCCCGCCCATCATCTCTCAGCGCTGAAGCCGGCGCTGACAGGTCGGCGGGATGATGGGCGGAGGATGCGCGCATAATTAGTAGCCAGCTCGCGTGATCACTCCTGGCAACTACAGCCTAGAGTGATCATGTGTGGCTATATTCACTGCCCCCCGCACACATCACCAGCGCGGGGGACAGTGAATAAGTACGGTATACTCACCGTTCCCTGCAGCATCGCGATGTCCTCCTGTCTGCCAGCCCGCTGATCTGTGTAGAGAGCGTTGAGCACAGGGATGGCATCATCGCTGTGTGCATGGCTCCACACACATCAGCGAGGCGGCAGACAGAAGGACATTGAAATGCTGCAGGGAACGATGACCGGCTCCACACAGGTCAGCGGCGCTGCTGGCACAGACAGGAAGAGGAGCAATGCTGCTGGAGTGAGGAAAGGTGAGTATAAATGTTTAATTTTTTTGTGTGTCACAGGATGCAGGCCATATACCAAGATGGGGTATGTAGCAGGATGGGGGTATATAGCAGGACGGGGGTATATAGCAGGATGGGGGTATATAGCAGGATGGGGGTATATAGCAAGATGGGGGTATATAGCAGGATAGGGGTATTTATCAGGATAGGGGTATTTATCAGGATGGGGGTATATAGCAGGATGGGGGTATATAGCAGGATGGGGGTATATAGCAAGATGGGGGTATATAGCAGGATAGGGGTATTTATCAGGATAGGGGTATTTATCAGGATGGGGGTATATAGCAGGATGGGGGTATATAGCAGGATGTGGTATTTATTAGGATGGGGGCTATACCAGGATGAGGGACATATATACAAGGATAGGGATCATATACAAGGCAGGAGGATCATTAAGAGGACGGGGTGCATTAGTTAGAGAATTTGGGGATTTTACCCCCATAACAGTGTCAGCAGCAGATCCTCGCCCCATAACAGTGTGTCATGACCATACTTTTTGCTTAAAATTTTATTTTCCTCCTCTAAAACCAGGGTGCGTCTTATGGTCCGGTGCGTCTTATAGTCCGAAAAATATGGTACTATTAATTCATCATTGTGGCTTCCATAGATTCCTCTTACAGGGAACCTTTCGCCTGTTCTATGCTTTGTAATCCCTTTCCAACACCTTTAAAAGCATGTACATGGGGTTCATAGGTACCCCTGTAAACCTCCAAAACACTTTTTGGAGGTATGCAGGTGCACCTATTGGGTATAAAGGGTTGTAGGAACCACATTTACATTATTTAAATTCTGATGGTCACAGTTTATAAGGCACAAAGATAGTGACAGGTTCTCTTTAAGTAGAGTCACTTTTTTTTCTTTTTGGGTAAGTCATCATAGTATACATTATCCTATGAGCAGACAGTCTTCTTCAATGTTTTCATGCATTCTCCAAGTAATATATACAATATGTTCAGCATTTATGTTTAGAATATGTTAAGAAATAGACTGTTAAATACAAGACGTTTGTTAACAGTGCCAAGTTGATGCAGGATCATTTGTCTAACCGCCTATGTTTTCACAAGCTTAGCAATGGAAAGTGCAAAGCAAAAAAGGACAGCTAACTTCTTTCTACTAAGTAACTCAAATATTACACAAGCAAACGGATTAGTGCAAACAAACAATAGGATTTTGTACCCTGAGCTGAATAGTCCAAGGAGCCAAGAATTAACTTAAAATTAATTTTAATTCTTAGTTAATTAAAATGAGACTTTTAGGGTATGTGCACACGGTGAGCATTTGAATGCAGAAATTTGTGTACCATTTCTTCATTGTGTGTCAGGAAAAACGTAACTGCCAAATCTCCCATTTTTGCCTTCCTTTTTATGCATTTTTGGATGCGTTTTTGGCGCATCTCATTAGATGCACAAATTCTAGTGCTTTGCCTTGGCTGTTCCAAATTGCCCTGGTGTGGTGGCAGTCGGGATAATGGTATTTGGAGTTGATGTCATCTGTGAAATGTCAGCTGGCATTAAGCCCTGGTGTTAGTAATGGATAGGTGTCTATCACTACTAACTCAGTAAGTTAAAGAAAAAAAACACACACACACACAAAAACACTTTTTTTAAATAAACCCCCCCACACTCCCTGGTTCACCATTTTATTAAAAAGAAATGCACATGCAGTCCAGGGTTTCCGACATAGTCCACAAATGGAATCCTGAAAGACATAAAAAGAGAGAAAGAAATACAAGATGATGTCCCTCTGTCACCAATTTATTAGAAAGCAAAGATCCCAGGTCAATGTCATGACCAATGGAAATGATTGTATTACCTGAAATCAGTGGTGGTAGTGGAGATTAGCACAGTCGTGTGCCTACATTGGTCATTTTTCAGCATATGCAGCACATGCAAATCTGTTACATATATAGGTCACCTTGCCTTGATGTGATAACGTTATACTGCTAGTGGGTTTATGTACTCCCTCTGAAGTTACCTCACAGGTTTTAGCATCGATACACCGTCAGTGTTATCCTTATTGTATATCTTTGTGGATGCTTTGCTGCATTGTACAATTTATAATTTTAGTACAATCTTCCTGTATTTATTGAGGCATTATTTTTTTATTATTTGTATCATAATTCAGTGTAAGTCATGTACCTATATTTTGATCTTTTGAGGCACTTTATCTATTGGTTTTAATTGTATTTAATAAAATATTTTTTTTTAAATTCTTTCTAGTTACTGGTTTATTTTCAGCTTATTTCTGCTGAAAATTGAGTTATTTATTGTAATCCACTGCGGTTGTGTATTTTGAGGACTACTTTGTGATGTATTTCATTAATTATTCATGAAGTCACAGATGTACTGCTGTACGTTGAAAGAGAAGATGCTACCATCACTCTGTGTCCTTGGTAGACGTGCACTTTTCTAAAATGTCAATGATTCAAAACACCCACCTCAGCCATTTCTGAAGAAAAAGAATATGATGAAAGTGATTCAGTGGTCAAGTATGTCACCTGATCTGAACCCATCCAAAACTCCTATGGGCAATTCTAGAGAGATAAATTGAACATCACACTCCATCCATCATCTAGTCTCTAAAAGAGGTCGTTCTTGAAGAATGGAAAAAGATAGATTTTGGAGTATGTCGCTAGCTTGTTCATTTCATACCTAGAAGACTTGTTGGGATCCTTAAAGATCATGAAGGTCATACAAAATACTAGATGGAGTTGATTTTGATGAGTGGTGTCCTTATTTTTGTATTATCTAATTTGGGTAAAACTGAAGATTTTGGACTGAAAGTTATATTATTAGCCTTACTTTCCTTTAGGTTAAAAATTGTTCTATGAAACTCAGACTTGTCAACATTTTGGAAAAGTGTTATTGTCTTCAGTGACATATTGATTAAAATCTTACTTTTCAAAGGCGATGTACTCATTTATGATTATGATTAGAAAAAAATACTCTATTTGGATCAATAATGGGGATATATAATTCTGTGGAAAGGATGTGTTTTTACTTTCTGTGCTAGGACATTTATATTTCATGTAAATTTCAAGTTTAGACCGATGTCTCGGTAAAGCAATATCTTAGGAAATGGATCATATAAGTTCCACAAAATTACAAAATAGAAGGGAATATATAATTGTTTTCGTTTATTTGGCACTTAAGGGTACTTTACACGCAGCGATCTCGCTAGCGAGATCGCTATCGAGGTTACCCGCCCCCGTCTGTTGTGCGTCCCGGGCACATCGCTGCCCGTGGCGCACAACATCGCTAGGAACAGTCACACATGCTTACCTGCCTAGCGACGTCGCTGTGACCGGCGAACCGCCTCCTTTCTAAGGGGGCGGTTCGTTCTGCGTCATAGCGACGTCACTAATCGGCCACCCAATAGAAGCGGAGGGGCGGAGATGAACGGGACGTAACATGCCGCCCACCTTCTTCCTTCCTCATTTGCCGGCGGCCGCAGGTAAGGAGATGTTCCTCGTTCCTGCGGTGTCACACATAGCGATGTGTGCTGCCACAGGAACGAGGAACAACATTGGTACTGCACATACAACGATTTTTGGTGTTTGAACGACCTCTCCAACACCAACGATTTTTACCTCTTTTGCGGTCGTTGAAGGTCGCTCGTACGTGTCACACGCTGCGATGTCGCTAACGACGCCGGATGTGCGTCACAAACACCGTGACCCCGACGATAAATCGTTAGCGATGTCGCAGCGTGTAAAGTACCCTTTAGACAAACATCTAATTAATGCACATTTTAGAGCTTTTTGTCTGTTTTTACCTTTTGTACCTAGAACAGTCTGTGCTTTACACTTGAGAAATTTGAAAGTATGTTGATATTTTAATATCTTTTTATGAGGATTTCTTGGCACATACATATCTAAAAGAACTTAAATAGAATGGTTGTTGCATGCTGTGGTAAGTTCCGAGAACTGAGATTTTACACACTTTATGATGGATTTTCTTGCCAGTTTTTCTGGAGTTAAAATCACAGAGATGTTTGCAGGGTATGCTTTACAATACAGTAGCTCAAGGAACTGTAGGAAAATACCAACATCACTCATTCCACAAAGATGAAGCACCTAATATCCAGCTACATCCTTTTACGGGGTTTTCTGGGCAAAATAATACATTTAATAGGGTTTATGTTAAAATAGAACAATCTAAACTACATTCACTCACTGGCACATCCCGGTATTGTCACGTGTATAAGGACAGTCTCAGGTTCAAAGTTCTCAATTACCATCTGAAACCATGCACAATTAAGCTTGCTTTTTTCCTTTGGGCAATTTAGGGTTAATACCTTCCCTGGTTCAGCAGCAGTCTTGCTCCGCTGCCTTCAGTTGAGCACTTCCGGGTTTTATTTAATCCCTCTGCTTCCTGGATACCATGCTGGTTGTTTAATTAATTTGGGGTGCTAACCTGGTGCAGAGAGGACGTGGTGGTTGCTGCTGTGCTGTCTGCTGCTATTTTAGCAAGTTAAGTGGTTTCTTCTTCCTCTTTTAGTTATACCCCTACCCTTACTCCATGGTCATTATCTGGTGTACGTTAGTGATGTATATAGGTTTTTGTTATCCACGTCTGTTTTTGTGTTGGTGGGTTGTTGGGCTCCGTCCAGGTCAATCCCTTGGGTGGCGGAGACTTAGGGGTACTTTGCACGCTGTGACATCGCTAGCCGATGATAGCGATGCCAAGTGCAATAGTACTCGCCCCCGTCGCACATGTGATATCTTGTGATAGCTGCCGTAGCGAACATTATCGCTACGGCAGCTTCACACGCACTTACCTGCCCTGTGACGTCACTCTGGCCGGCAACCCGCCTCCTTCCTAAGGGGGCGGGTCGTGCGGCGTCACAGCGACGTCACGCGGCAGGCGGCCAATAGAAGCGGAGGGGCGGAGATGAGCGAGACGTAAACATCCCGCCCACCTTCTTCCTTCCGCATAGCCAGTGGAGGCAAGTAAGGAGAAGTTCCTCGCTCCTGCGGTTTCATACACAGCGATGTGTGCTGCCGCAGGAACGAGGAACAACATCGTACCTGTCATTGCAGCGAAATTATGAAAATAACCGACACTACACAGATCACCGATTTACGACGCTTTTGCCGATCGTTTATCGGTGCATCTAGGCTTTACACATTGCGACGTCGTTACTGGCGCCGGATGTGCGTCACTTTCGATTTGACCCCGACAACATCGCAGTAGCGATGTCGCAACGTGCAAAGTACCCCTTAGGCTGCTTTCACACATCCGGTTTTTGCAGTGCGGCTCAATCCGGCTCAAAAACCTATGCAACGGATGCGGCGAAAAAAACGGATCCATTGCATAAGTTTTTCCATGCGGCCCGTCCGTTTTTTGACAGATGCAGCTTGATACTGAGCATGCGCAGTGCAAAAAACCTGCATCCGGCGGCCGTATGCGTTTTTTGCCGCAGGACGCCGCATCTGGCGTCCATAGCCTTGCATTGTAAATCGCGCCGCATCGCAGTTTTTTTGGCGCACAAAAAAACGTGCCAGGCAATGTTCGATCTGGCCGCCGCATGGGCTAATTATGCCGCATCTGGGAAGAAACGGACGCAACGCAAGGGCATGCGGCACAATACGGCGCTAATGCAAGTCTATGTGGCAAAAAAAAAAAAACGGTTGCGTTTTTTTCTGCAAAGTGCCATATTGTGCCGCTCAGCAAAAAACGAATCTGTGAAAGCAGCCTTAGTTGTTAGGGCCTGGACAGGAGACAGGGCTACGCTGGTGCCTCGACCTTGACTCTCAACTCTTTGTGATTTCAGCTTTGTATGACACTATTTTTTATTTCAAATGAAACAACTCTGATTTTTTCTACAAAGCCTCCTCGTTTCAGAGACTCAAAAAGTAATGGGACAAATTAACTTCACCATTAATAAAATGTCCAGTTTAAATGCTTTGTAGAGAATCTTTTGCAGGTAATGTGTGCCTGAGACCCCGCCCATCATCACCAGCCTGCCTGCTGGCACTTTTAACATGTCTCAAGTTAAATTGTTATAACCCTTTTTTATGGCATGTTATTGGCATATACTTTGGGAAAGTACTTTATGGGTGATCTATCCCTTGATTCACTGGTCCTTTCTCTTTTCCTGTTGGCTATTTGGCCCTTTTTTGCCATCTGACTTTTCTGTGTCTAGCAGCCGTTTTCCACCTGCTGGTGATGTTTGAGCATATGTTTGTGTCTGGCGACTTTAAGATTCTGCTCGCCATCGCTGTCTGTCCTTATGTCACGCACATTCTATCAATAAATTTTTGTATTTCACTATACATTTGTTTTGGTCTCCTTTCTCACCAGTGATCTCCCTTTTATTCTATATACTGGTATAATCGATCACTGGGATTTCTTTAGGTTTAGTGCTCTCATTGAGACCCTCCCTTTTAGGGAAGTTGTAGGTTTACAATGGGTGCCTGAGGTCGGAAAGCCATGGACATCATCGAATGTTGGGTTTCCTCCTTTGTGATTCTTTGCCAGTCCTTTCCTGCTGCTGACTACAGTGTTGCTTGTTTGTGCCTTAAATTTTGTCTTAAGTTTGTGATTTGTATGCTCAGTGAGGTTGAGATCAACTGATTAACTCTGCCATTGCAGAATATTCCACTTTTTTGTCATAAAAAGCTTCTGGGTTGCTTTTGCAGCATGTTTTCGGTTATTACCCATCTGTACTGTGAAGTGCCGTCCAATCAGCCTTTCTGAATTTGGTCTAATATAAGCAGAGAATATCACCCTGTACTCTTCAGAATTCATCTGGCTGCTTCTGTCTTCAGTAACATTATCAATAACTGCTGAAAAAAAATCTTTAAAAGAACCGAGAGTCCTCAGTAGTTGATACCTTTTAATGGCTAACTGAAAAGATGGTAATAATAGCAAGCTTTCGAGACTACTCAGGTCTCTTCATCAGGCATGGTATAACATAAAATCTGAAGAGTCACATGTTTATACACAACAGGACATAGAATAGTGCAGTAAATAAGACAAGTTATGTGAAGCAGAACTATCACTATGGCAAGGGGGCAAACTGTCGTGGCCATAAATATTGCAGCAGTTCATAGATAAGCAGTGTAAAAGTTTTATTGACCTCTGATTGAGGTCTGGTCCAGGGCTGTGATGCCCCTAGATGCTCTGAGGAGGACATTTCTTAATTGATGTAAAAATACATAAATCCATGGGACACATTCATTCCTGCTCTGAATGTGTCAAAGGTCATCATAAGTTTGTATTCCCATAGTCTCCTATCTCTCTAGGACTTGAAGTTTCCTTTCAATACCAGCAATTTCATGTCCATGATGCTGTGGTCTGGGTTACAGAAATGTTTGGCCACAGTTAGAGCTATCCTTTTTTCTCTAATAGTGTGGCGGTGAGAATTCATCCTTGTCCTGAGCTGTTGTTCTGTCTCCACTACATACAGACCCCCCAGTTGGACAGTTGGTACATATAATTAAGTACACAACATTAATTGTGGTGCAGCTGAAGGTACCTGGGATCTTGTAGTCCTGATGTGTTCTGGGAATCTTTATCTTGTCCGTTGTCAGTATAAATGGACAGGTCTTACATTTTTTCTGGTTGTAGGGAAATGTTCCTGTTGTTGTTGGAGACGACAGGGAGCTTCTGACAATGTTGCTTCTTAGATTCGGGGGCTGGAAACACAGAAGTGAGGGGTCTGGAAAAATAGATTTTAATCGGGCATCTTTTTGCAGTAATGGTTGTAGTTTCCGTGCAGCTCCTCTTAACACCTCCAGATGTGGATTGTAGGTGATTACAAGAGAGACCCGGTTGTTGTCTTCTTTAGTTTTATAATGTAGAAGATGGTTTCTTGATATTCTAGTGGCTCTTGTAGTCTTGTTTTCAATTGCGCTTGGGTGGTAGCCTTGATTCAAAAAGGTCTTTCTGAGGCCCTCAAGGTCATTGTCTCTATCTGTAGTGTTGGAACATATCCGATTGTACCTGATGGCCTGACTGTACACTATAGAGTTCTTTATGTGTTTTGGATGAAAACTGTCCCATTTCAGGTATGTTGGACAGTCAATTGGCTTCTGGTACAGGGATGTCTCTATTTCATTGTTCTGTAGTTTAATGATGGTGTCCAAAAAGTTGATTTTAGTGCATTAGTAGTTGAGTGTTAGGTTCATGGTGGGGTGAAACTGATTAAAGTGTTCATAGAAGGTCTTCAGCTGCTGCTCAGACTTTGTCCAGATGATTAAAATATCATCAATGTAACGGTAGTAGGCCAGAGGCCTGATAGGACAAGAGGATAAAAAGTCACTCTCAAGCTTGGCCATGAAAAGATTTGCATATTGTGGTGCCATATTGTATCCCATTGCAGTCCCAGTCTCCTGTAGATATGTGTCATTGTCAAATGCAAAGTAATTATGGGTGAGGATGAATTTTGTAAGTTTCAGCACAGAATCGGCATCAATTCCTGTATTGTTCAGGAAGACTTTGCAAGCATTTAATCCATCCTGGGGTGGAATATTCGAGTACCAGGATTTCACATCCATGGTGGCAAGGATGGTTCCCTCTGGTAGAGGACCTATTGTTAATAGTTTTTCAATAGGTCAGTAGTGTCCTGGATGTAGCTGGTTGTATCCCTTACCAAGGGCTTAAGGATACCCTTTACCCATCCAGAGACTTGTTCAGTGAGGGTGCCCACACATGAAAATAACTGCTAGTGATCCAGTGTTATTGAAAGCCATCCATGCCTCTGCCCACTGTCTCCACCATATTTTACATAAGATGTGCTGTACTTTAGATTATGAGCCATTCCAAGCCTCCACCATACTGTCTTCTTAACATTATTCTGGTACAAGTTGAACTTATTTTGATCTATCCAAATAATTATTTTTTAGAACTGGCTTCTTTAGATTTTTTTTTTTGCAATTTTCAGACTTTAAATTTTTATGCCCTTAAACCAGATAGTTATATCAAACAAAATAATAACTAAATAACATTTCTCACATGTCTACTTTACATCAGCATCATTTTTAAATAATATTTTTTTTATTAGAAAGATAAAAGGGTTAAAAGTTTATCATCAATTTCTCATTTATCCAACATAATTTACAAAACATTTTTTTAGGGACCGTATCACATTTGAAGTGACTTTGAGGGGCCTAAGTAACAGAAAATACTCAAAAAGTGACACCATTTTAAAAAGTGCACCCCTCAAAGTACTCAAAACCACATTCAAGATGTTTTTTTAACCCTTTAGGTGCTTCACAGGAATTAAAGCAATGTGGAAGGAAATAATGAAAATTGTACTTTTTCCAACAAAAATGTTGAATAAACTCCAATTTTTTTATTTTCACAAGGGTAACAAGAACAATTGGACCATAGTGTTTGTTGTACAATTTCTCCTGAGTACATCGATACCCCATATGTGGTGAAAAATTACTGTTTGGGGGCATGTCAGGGATCGAAAGAGAAGGAGTGCCATTTGACTTTTGGAGTGCAATATTGGCTGGAATAGGTAGTGAACGCCGTGTCACATTTGCAGAGTCCCTGATGTGCTTAAATAGTGGAAATCCCGCACAAGTGACCACTTTTTGGAAACGACACCTCTTAAGAAATGTATCTAGATGTGTGGGGACCACCTTAAATCCACAGGTGTTTCACAGAATTTTATTACGTTGACCCATGAAAATGAAAAAAAATTACTTTTTTCCACAAAAATGTAGCTTTAGCCCAACTTTTTTTTTTACAAGGGTAACCATAGAAAATGGACCATACAATTTGCGCTCAGTACATACATTGTAGTGCCCGTACTTTGTGCCCAGCTTGTGCTTCTAGAGACAAGCACCCTGTAAATTAAGTGGGCTCTTCTCACTGCTAAAGTAATGACAAACTATTCTAAATGTGGTTTAGGCACACTATGGGGCTCAGAAAGAGGGGGACATTTTGATATCAGAGTGCAGGTTTTCTCAATTTCATTTGGGGGGGAGCCAGAGCACCTTACAGAGGCTTTGTGTTACCAGTAACATGAAAACTATCTATATTTCCATTGATAAATGACAGACCTGAGTGGGGATTTGGTTTGTTAACAGTTTTATAGATCAGCTTGACCAAATGTGTGTACTTTTTTTGTTTGTTTTTGTTTTTACAAAAACTCAATTTATTTATTGGTATAATATTTTATTTGTTATTTATTTTGCGACTTTTTAAAAAATATATATTTTTTTAAATACTATTTTTTTAGCTTGTTACTTAGTCTCCCTATGGGAATGTAACTTTTATTAGTCTAATCTCTGCACAAGCATGGCAATACAATTCACCTGTCAGTTTTACACCAACAGATCGTATGTTAGATCCTGCTTCTTGCTGGAGGTCATCCTTTGACTTCTGGCTGCCATGTCACGTTTCCGCCACCCCGTGATCACGTCATAGGTTTGTCCAAGAGGTGAGAGAAGGAGCACACTCCCTCTCTCAAACTTCTATATGCTGCAATCGCTATTGATCTGGCATATGGATGATAGCAAAGGGTTAAAATCATTCGGCAACACGTCCGAGATAGATGTGAATTAAAAATTCATTTTATTGAAAAATTGTTAAAACACCAATCATCAGAATGACATCCAAAAATTTTTTTCTTTAAAAAGAAAGCGTCTTACGCGTTTCTGGCCATTGTGGCCCTTAGTCATAGACATATGTTATCCAAATGAAACACATAATATATAGAAAAAAAAAAAAAAAAAAAAACCTTTTCACTTCCCAGAATGCTACATCCGGTCAAACATACACAGGTTAACCCAATTATGTCAGTAAGGCAGCAGCCTAATACATTGCAAAAAGGAGATCTTCCTGAATCAATTTAACCCTTTGGGATGTGCCAAATATAATTCATTAAATTCCATAAGATCCCATACAGGAAAAATTTATATCCATTAATCTCCATGGATTGACAGTTTTCAAAGAAATGGATCAATTATGAAAATTATGAATAATGATTACAAGCATAAGCATACCTGTATGCAATAAATACCGAAAGCATTCAGAACAATAATCAACATATCAATATATATACATTAAATCACTTTTGATATTCATGCCCATTGGCATGCAGGTATTGTATGTCAAAATCCACCTGGCTTCCCTGTCCCGCAGTATCTGAATACGGTCACCACCTCTTCTAGGGGCTGGAATCTGTTCCACAGCATTCACTTTAAAGGAACTAACATCCCCATTGTGATTATATAAAAAATGCTGTGAAGCCCCTGACAAATTCCTAGAGGCGGGATTCATAATATCATATAAATGTTCCCCAATGCGTCTCCTTAAAGTGCGGCTTGTGGAGCCTACATACTGTTTGCGACATTTTTCGCAAGTTATAACATAGACGCAGTGATCTGAACTGCAGTTGATGAAAGAATTAATTTTATAGCGTTTCCCAGTAGTGGAATTAACACTCTCTTTGGTATTATACATATGAGAGCATGTCCCACACTGCTTTTTGCCGCACTTATAGGAGCCACATGTAGGTAACCAGTTTTTTATTGAACTGCATGCAGGTTTTGCTAGATATGCATCACTAGGAGAGATGAGACTGCCAATAGTAGGGGCACGTCTAGAAACAAATCTACAACCTGTGTCCAGAATATTTTTAAGAGTTTTATCCACAGATAAAATAGGCAAAAACTTGCGTACAATCTCAGTAATTTTCCAAAAGCTATTACTATATTGGGTAGAAAATACTGGAACACTGTTCTGATTTGTTTTTTCCATAGGAATTTTCTGCTTCAAATAGTGTGCTCTGGATTCAAGATTTACTTTAGTCTTGGCTCTATTAATCATTGCTCTATCATAACCTAACCTAACATAGTGATCCAACTATTGGAATACGGACAGACTTACAACTATTACTGCAGAGAGGTGCAGACATGGGATTATTAACTGAGAAACAATTGGAGTATATGGTGCCTGAAACATCTAGGATCCCTTTATTCCATGCACTTCCAAAGACCCATAAGGGTGTTTTTCCTCCACCCTTTAGGCCAATCGTGTCTGGAATAGGGTCCCTGTTTGAAAACATCGGAACATGGCTGGATGAGAGACTCCAGCCCCTTATGAAGTCCTCTCCAGCATACATCAGGGACTCTAAACATGTTCTTACTGTAATGCAGGAAATTGAATGGCAAGAAGGCTACTCAT
Source organism: Anomaloglossus baeobatrachus (assembly GCF_048569485.1). Classification (NCBI taxonomy): domain Eukaryota; kingdom Metazoa; phylum Chordata; class Amphibia; order Anura; family Aromobatidae; genus Anomaloglossus; species Anomaloglossus baeobatrachus. The sequence goes on from NC_134358.1 coordinate 289,743,397, forward strand.
GGATAAGTAGTGATGTTACTGCTTTGTATTCGTCTATACCCCACAGTTTGGCTTTAATTGCATTACAGGAACAGATGCTGGTTTGTACAAGCTATTCGGAAGAATTACAAGAATTTATTTTGGATATAATTTCTTTTTTGCTCAAAAATAATTATTTTATTTTTTTTAATCAGTTTTACATCCAGATCTGTGGCTGTAGCATGGGGGCAAAATTCTCACCATCGCTAGCCAATATTTACATGAATTGGTGGGAGAAGCAGTTCATTTACAACTCTTGGAACCCTTTTCTTTCAGATATATTCTGGTATGGTCGCTTCATAGACGATATTTTGATAATATGGCGTGGATGTGAAGCGGCCATACCAGAGTTTTTTAAGTACATTAATTCTAACATGTTCAATCTGAAATTTGTTTCTTGTAGCCAGCGTGAGTCTATTTCCTTCTTAGATCTCACTCTTGTTGGTGACTCAGTGAACAAACGAGTTAACTCTGAGCTCTACAGGAAAGATGTATCAGGGAACTCCCTTCTTTATGCTACTAGCCACCATCCTAAGCATATAGTAAGGAATATACCTGTGGGGGAATATGTTAGGGCCAGGAGATCTTGCAGTACTGAGACAGCCTATATAAGAGAATGCGAGGTCATTGATGGTAGACTGCGGCATAGGGGTTATGATAGAGCAATGATTAATAGAGCCAAGACTAAAGTAAATCTTGAATCCAGAGCACACTATTTGAAGCAGAAAATTCCTATGGAAAAAACAAATCAGAACAGTGTTCCAGTATTTTCTACCCAATATAGTAATAGCTTTTGGAAAATTACTGAGATTGTACGCAAGTTTTTGCCTATTTTATCTGTGGATAAAACTCTTAAAAATATTCTGGACACAGGTTGTAGATTTGTTTCTAGACGTGCCCCTACTATTGGCAGTCTCATCTCTCCTAGTGATGCATATCTAGCAAAACCTGCATGCAGTTCAATAAAAAACTGGTTACCTACATGTGGCTCCTATAAGTGCGGCAAAAAGCAGTGTGGGACATGCTCTCATATGTATAATACCAAAGAGAGTGTTAATTCCACTACTGGGAAACGCTATAAAATTAATTCTTTCATCAACTGCAGTTCAGATCACTGCGTCTATGTTATAACTTGCGAAAAATGTCGCAAACAGTATGTAGGCTCCACAAGCCGCACTTTAAGGAGACGCATTGGGGAACATTTATATGATATTATGAATCCCGCCTCTAGGAATTTGTCAGGGGCTTCACAGCATTTTTTATATAATCACAATGGGGATGTTAGTTCCTTTAAAGTGAATGCTGTGGAACAGATTCCAGCCCCTAGAAGAGGTGGTGACCGTATTCAGATACTGCGGGACAGGGAAGCCAGGTGGATTTTGACATACAATACCTGCATGCCAATGGGCATGAATATCAAAAGTGATTTAATGTATATATATTGATATGTTGATTATTGTTCTGAATGCTTTCGGTATTTATTGCATACAGGTATGCTTATGCTTGTAATCATTATTCATAATTTTCATAATTGATCCATTTCTTTGAAAAGTGTCAATCCATGGAGATTAATGGATATAAATTTTTCCTGTATGGGATCTTATGGAATTTAATGAATTATATTTGGCACATCCCAAAGGGTTAAATTGATTCAGGAAGATCTCCTTTTTGCAATGTATTAGGCTGCTGCCTTACTGACATAATTGGGTTAACCTGTGTATGTTTGACCGGATGTAGCATTCTGGGAAGTGAAAAGGTTTTTTTTTTTTTTTTTTTTTCTATATATTATGTGTTTCATTTGGATAACATATGTCTATGACTAAGGGCCACAATGGCCAGAAACGCGTAAGACGCTTTCTTTTTAAAGAAAACATTTTTTGGATGTCATTCTGATGATTGGTGTTTTAACAATTTTTCAATAAAATGAATTTTTAATTCACATCTATCTCGGACGTGTTGCTGGATCAGGAAAGGAATTTCCACTACTTGCTGCTTTATATTCCTGAACACGGAATTCATATCCCTGCACCGTTCTGGGTCCTGGAGCCAGGTGAAATAATACTACGGGTGAGCTGAAAAAAACTTTCCTTTCTTAAAATCATTCGGACCTGATCAAATATAGCATTCTACACCAGAATCCTAGCGTTTGCTTGACTCTGGGCTTTCTGATTCCCTCCTGACCATTGACTGTAGAGAAACGTCGAAGCTACACAAAGCCTAGCAAGTGCTGACGCTTATCTGCAGTGGGTGGTCGTGAAGAGGTTAAAGAGCTTTTGGGATAATTGTCCAATTACCTTTGGCCCCTTATAAAAGAGGCAGCTTCATATTAAAGAGCTTTAATTCCTAAACCCTTAGTCCATTTAGGATGTGAACAACCTCAAATTAAAGTTGAGAGTCTGCAATTTAAGCCCATATTTATTATATAACTGTATGTTGAATATGTGTTAGTAAACAGCTAAAATGCCAAAACTTATGTCACTGTCCAAATATTTCTTTACCTAACTGTATGTATCTCTCTATCTGTCCTATACAATTCTATGTATATAATTCATTCTGCGTCCATGAATAGTTAGTCTCACAGATACATGCAGTAACGATTATATTGGTCCTGGGTCTTTTTGCAGATGTTTTGCATGTGTTATTTTAGCTTTTTAGAATGACATAAGTTTCCAAGACCTCAAATCTGGGCTCTTTGACAACCTTTTAGCGCCAGGTATCTTCAGGCGTCTGATAGTTAAACTGTATGATTTATCATACATTACAGGCTAACTCAAGGTCACTCCATATAAAACACAAGTTAAAAATAGATTATATGATATTTCCCTGTTTTTATGGTGGAAACAGTGTTGCAGAGCATGGTGAAAGCACTGTTACCAAATTACTGCCGATAATCCTCTTTGCTAAAATTGTGCAAGATGCAGAGTATTTTTTACAACCCCTAATCTGTTGTGTCGTGTTATGTTGGTGATGCAGGAAAGGGACAAGGATTCAAAAAAAGTTCAGGGATTAAGTCACTCCAATCTTTCTATTTCTTTGTGAATTATGAATACTGTGCAGAAAGTATTAGACTTGGTATAGACCATCCTTTCTCTTTGCTAGTCGATTCCTCTGTCTATTTTATTGCAAACTCTAAACACTAGAAGACTAATAGAAAAATGGCTGAAACATTTTTACCCGGATCCGTTCTTACTGGGGAGAATTAATTCCACCTTCTAAATCCTTCTAAATCAAAGATGGGTTACAGGTAGCACCCACTGGAACCCCGAAGACTGACTGCTGTGGAAATGGCTATGCTTCTTTTCTTTCTAAAACAGCAAAAGTTAAAGAAACTATTGTGTCACATGTAAAACAATTGTTATACTTTATGCATGTCAGGCACACATAACAATTCTTGAACTTGGTAAATAACGCTCATGACCCATGATATCCCTATGGTTTCGTTATTAGGAATAGGTCACACAGCCTTTGTGTTGAGCCTTCTTCCAATGACAGTGAGAGATGTAGGACATTTGAGAACTGTTCCCTTATATTTATGCTACTTGATAAATGCCTACTTATGAAAATGTTAAAAAGCAAGTGCTCCTTTCAACTTCTGGCATGGTGTTGTTGGAGCAAAGGGAGAACCAGAAGAAAGCTAAAGACATAAGTTCCCCTTTCTGGAAATCAGTGGTGATTCGTAGACTAATCCAACCTAATAATCCTATGATCTGGGGATAATTCTAGCCTGTAATTCTCCATGGAACTTGCTTAGAACTGCCACACCTTGTCTGAGCTATAAGGCTCCTTGGTTGCTGTTCATTTATGAACACGGTTTTGGATTTATCTCAGACTCTTTCTTTGGATCCTTACTTACCTTGACCCATGTTTGTTTAAACTTTTGTTAGAGTGCTGAAAAGTCCTACGCTGTTCATCACTTTGGTCTTTTGGCTTAGAAATGGCATCTGCAAACGGTCAGCATCCACTTTAACTTTGTGACCCAGGAATATGCTGCACAAATTCTAAATCCTCCTGAGGAGCATTTAAGAAGAAAAATATTGAAGTCCATTAGGGATTATCCATTTATGGTGCAATTGTGGACGAATTCCACTATATATATATATATATATATATATATATATATATATATGTATATATACATATATATATATATATATATGTATATATACATATCTATATATATATATATATATATATATTGCATACATATGGCTGTACACCGCAGCAAATTGTGTGTATTTTGGTTCTGATTTCCCTGTAGGTTATGTTCCCACATTGCATCTTTGCAGCTTTTTTCCAGTTTTTTCTTACTCCACAGTAAAAGCTGCATTTTACAGTACGAGCAAAAGCTATGAGATTTCAGAAATCTCATGCACACGTTTGGGTTTTTTCCGGACTGAATGGAAAACTGCAGAATTTTTTAAATTTTCAGCATGTCAATTTCAGCAATTTTTGCATTGTATTGTTTTTTTATCCATAGATAGGAATAAGTAAATGAAAAAATGTTGCAAAAAAACCATGTTTTTCACTGCATTTTTGCAGCGTTTTTGAAGCATTTTTGCTGAATAACTTTATTAAACATATACTGTAGGCAAAGCAAACATATAATCCACACCTGAGAAATGTTGCCCAAAAATGCAGCAAAATGCTGAAAGATACATTTTTACTGCCAAGAGAGAAGATTTTGGCTGCAGAAAATATGCAGCAAAAAACACTAACACTAAGTGATCTTAGCCAGAGATATCAGATGATTGTGTATAACAGGAAAAAAATTATTCAGGTTCCTAGACCTCATTCACTTTACTCCTTCTGTATACCACTGTAGAGATTCTGTCCAAAAATCTACAAGTGCATCTCAGTAAACTAGAATATCATCGAAAAGTTAATTTATTTCAGTAATTCAAAACTAAAAGTGAAACGCATATATTATATAGAATCATTACAAACAGAGGGATCTATTTCAAGTGTTTATTTCTGTTAATGTTGATGATTATGGCTTACAGCCAATGAAACCCAAAAGTCATTATCTCAGAAAATTAGAATATTATATAAGACCAACTGAAAAAATGATTTTAAACTCAGAAATGTTGTCCTACTGAAAAGTTTGGTTCACAAAGCCAATAATCTTGCAATAGTCTCAAAGCTAATTAACATAACGTATCATAACATATACATATACATGTACATAACATATCCCTATAAAACATTTCTTTTTTAGTTCAATTAAAATCGCCCGGGTAAACAGATAAATACCAAAAAATAATAAGGGGGACACAATGTGATGTGGGGTAGCCGTAAGTCTTCTGAAGCTGGGCAAGTAGGGTACGTGCCAATTAATATTGGATCATCATTTCCCTATTGATTCCCTGTTGTAGCCCCTGCCTACCAACGGAAGGTATGACACCGTAACTTATCTGGGCGCCTGTGTTCCACGTCGGCTCACCCTCACTCACCCCTGGATCACCCTACCAACATAGAAAACACCAACCACATACAATAGTGACAGATATCAATTCCTATGAAGTGGGGTTATTGAGTCTCTTATACAGAGACTACTTGCTAATGTTCATGCATTACAGTAAAAAGCTGTCACCTTGAAAGATATAGCTCAGGTCCGAGTCCTCTATTAACGTGACCAAATAATAATGTCTTTTCACAGCCCTTAATTGTTGTGTACTTTACACAGGGACAAAACACCAAAGGTGAACAAATGTATGCAATATCCTGGCAATAGAGTGACTAGGTCCGTGCTGATAGTAACAGATAGCACATCAGCTCAAAATACTCCCCCTTAACTCCAGAAAAATGTAACATACACCATAAAGCCAGATAAACACATTAGTCATAATAGACCATAAAGAAGAATCACTTCCCTTGAGATGAGTGCTATAAGCACGGCCTCGACGTGTTTCCCCGCCCCTTTTCGGATCATCAGGAGGCCCGGGGGACAATAAGACAAGAGGAAGATTCAAGTGTCATGCTGGTCACTACCACTTGTCTTATTGTCCCCCGGGCCGCCTGATGATGGGGCTTCAAAAATGTGTTTACTTCTAAGCTCTTCCTGTTCCTGTCCTGTTATCATCCAATTGGTTGTTCTGTGATACTTCTACAGCGGATCTTCGATTTAGTAGACCTCAGATCATCGAGTAATGTCCCTGGTGACCACATGTGGTGCGACACAAATCAATGACATGCATTGTGCCACACATGATGAAGTGGGGCCTAGTGAAGGATCTCACCATAACAAAGAAAATAGAAAAGCTGATCAGAGGGACAATTATAAAGAACATCGAGGAGAGGCGAGTCCAGAATTTGTCATGGCATGGCCCCTCACCTAGCCTGACATTCCAAGCAAGGAGAGCAGTAATTAGAGAAGCAATAACTCTGGCGGAGCTGCAGAGATCCACAGCTCAGTTGAGAGAATATGTCCACAGGACAACGATTACTTGCATACTCCACAAATCTGGACTCCATGGAAGAGTGGCAAGAAGAAAGTAATTTTTGAAAGCAAGTTATAAGAAATCCCGTTTACAGTTTGTAAAAAGTCAAGTTGATGATACAGTTAGCATGTGGAATAAGGGGATATGGTCAGATGAGACCAAATGGGAACTTTTGGGGCTAAATGCAAAATGCTATATATTGTGGAAAAATAACACTGCATATCACTCTAAAAACACCATCTCCACTAACAAACACGGTGGTTGTGCCATCATGCTGTGGGGATGCTTTTCTTCAGCAGGAACAGGGAAGCTTGTCAGAGTTAATGGGAAGATAGATGCAGCTAAATACAGGGCAATTCTGACAGATTACCTGAAGAGGCTTCAAAAGTCTTGAGACTGGGGTGTACGTGCCTCTTCCAGCAGGATAATGACCCTAACATACTGCCAGAATTAAGGGGGCTTTACACGCAACAACATCGCTAACGAGATGTCATTGAGAGTCACGAAATTCGTGATGCACATCCGGCCTCGTTAACGACGTCGTTGCATGTGAAACATACGAATGACCGCTAACAATCAAAATTACTCACCTAATCGTTGATCGTTGACACGTCGTTCTAATCCCACATATCGTTGCTGTTGCAGGATGCAGGTTGTTCGTGGTTCCTGAGGCAGCACACATCGCCACGTGTGACACCCCAGGAACGAGGAAAAACATCTTACCTGCGTCCTCTGGCAACAAGGTGGGCGTCACTTTCTTTCGGCTGCTCTCCGCCCCTCAGCTTCTATTGGACGGCTGCTGTGTGACATCACTGTGACGCCGCACGAACCGCCCCCTTAGAAAGGAGGTGGTTCGCCGGCCACAGCGACGTCGCTAGGCAGGTAAGTACGTGTGACGGGTCCTAGCGAAGTTGTGCGCCATGGGCAGCGATTTGCCTGTGACGCACAACCGATGGGGGCGGGTGCTTTCACCAGTGACATCGCTAGCGATATTGCTGTGTGTAAAGCAGCCTTTACAGTTGGATGGTTTAGATCAAAGCATATTTGTGTTTGAATGGCCCAGTCCCCTTCCAAACATAAATACCATTGCGAATCTGTAACAAACTTGAAAATTGCTGTTCACAGGTACCCTCCAATCAACGCTCAGTGTGCTAGAGCTATTTTGCAAAGAACAATGGGCAAACATTTTAGCCTCTAGATGTATAAAGCTGGTAGACACTCATGATGTTGCTCTGAACCATGATCCTGTGTTGTATCAATTTTCCAAACCTATAGTGTTTATGTTTGGCTTTGTAAACATCAATAAAAATGTTACATTTCAAAAGCTGATAGATACATACCCCAAAAGACTTGCAGCAGTAATTGCAGCAAAATGTGGTCCTACAAAGTATTGACCCAGTCAGGATTGAACACAAAGGCATATTTTTAAAATGTTTTGAAACCCATGTATCATTTCCTTTCTACTTCACAAATACTGTACTTGCTACTCAGTGTTGGTTTATCACTTAAAGTACCAGTTACATATTTAAGTTTGAGGGTGTAACATGTGGAAAAATGTGGAAAAGTTCATGGGGTATGAATATTTTTTTTAAGGCACTGTAAAGGCCGCTTTACACGCAACGACATCGCTAAAGAGATGTCGTTGGGGTCACGGAATTCGTGACGCACATCCGTTCTCGTTAGCGATGTCGTTGCGTGTGACACGTACGAGCGACCACTAACGATCAAAAATAGTCACCTTATCGTTGATCATTGACATGCTGTCCATTTCCCAAATATCATTGCTGTTGCAGGACGCAGGTTGCTCGTCGTTCCTGTGGCAGCACACATCGCTATGTGTGACACCGCAGGAATGAGGAACCTCACCTTACCTGCGGCCGCCCGCAATGAGGAAGGAAGTAGGTGGGTGGGATGTTCGTCGCGCTCATCTCCGCCCCTCCGCTTGTATTGGGCAGCCGCTTAGTGACGTTGCTGTGACGCCGAACGAACCGCCCCCTTAGAAAGGAGGCGGTTCGCCGGTCACAGCGATGTCGCTAGGCAGGTAAGTAGTATGACGGGTCCGAGCGATGTTGTGCACCACGGGCAGCGATTTGCCCGTAACGCACAACCGACGGGCAGGTACGCTCGCTAGCGATCTCGCTAGCGAGATCGCAGCATGTAAAGTGCCGTTAAGGCTTGATAAATACCTTCACCTTATTGTATATATGTGGTGCAATCAAATGAATTGAGCAGAGCTGATAAATTATTATTATTATTATTTATTATTATACCGCCATTTATTCCATGGCGCTTTACAAGTGAAAGAGGGTATACGTACAACAATCATTAACAGTACAAAACAGACTGGTATAGGAGAAGAGAGGACCCTGCCCGCGAGGGTCACAGTCTACAGGGAATGGGTGATGGTACAATAGGTGAGGACAGAGCTGGTTGTGCAGTGGTCTACTGGACTGAGGGCTATTGTAGGTTGTAGGCTTGGTGGAAGAGGTGGGTCTTGAGGTTCCTCTTGAAGCTTTCCATAAATTAGGAATAAAGGTATCACAATGTTCTACACAACCATTTACCCATTGTCCATTACAAACAGAGCAAAGGATTAAAGCAAAAATACTATAGTGCAGTTTTAATATGTAATCAAGTAAAGTATATTGCATGATATAATCAACATATTAATCATTATATTTTTGTATCATGTTGTAAGCCGTATCGTAGACTGAAGACCAGAGGAAATACATGGTCGTGAATGATGTGGGAGTTTGATGCTATCGAATGCAGTATGTTGTTCTGGCGCCAGGGTTACATGTACAAGACATGAGCAATCATCTTATGTAGAGTTTTCTAAGAAAGTGCGATGACGTTTTCCACTCATAAATGAATTCTAGAAATGGCATAATACCTGTAGGCAACTTAGATCTATGTGCAGATGCCTGACGTTCTCCTTTCATGTCCCAAACACATGTAGCCTTTATATGCTGTATCCTACATACGTGCATGCGAGATATCATTGTTATTGTGTATCGTGGGCTGTGTCTTTTATGATAGATGTAGTGCCTTTGCTCTTGTGGTAAGCATAAATACAACGGAGACACAAGTAAATAATTTACTATTCTAGTCTGCCTGAAGTCTTCGAGTAACATAACTATTTACATAAAGACTGGAAATGGAGTTACACAATTAGTGGATTTATGTTATGTTCCCCAATTGAACAAATAACAGGAGAAATATGTGAGTGGAACGTATTTAGTCAGCTAGGACTATGCGTGCAGGTTTATCGTGGACGGTGAATGTTATTGTCTACACTTCCAGTTCATTTGTTGTGTGGTGTTAATGATGAATAATGAGGATTGGAAATGGGTGATCTAGCGCTTGCCCGTTACATTATAACATCATTGAAAAATGTAAAAAGGAGGTTCCTAAGGCAGAATAACTTAGAAATGACAACCTAGACAATTTTTGTGTTTTCTTGTCTGCTATGTAACTGTACACTAGCCTTACTTATATGCCGGACCCAAAGGGATCCTCAGGACTTTTCTGTTTTACAGTACTAAAGATAATTGAAATAGTCTGCCATACTAGAAATGAAATAGGATCTGAAATCATACAAGGTATTTTACTTAGATATAAACATTAATCAATTCTCAAGAAAACAGATGAAATGAGGAGATCTAGGCCGTGAACCCATATGCTGTATGGAGAAAGTTTTGGAAGAACTGCATGCCACACATGGATGGAAAGTTCACTATTGATTCTACTTCATGAAAAATAATTGTAAAATGTACATCAGCCTCTATCAAAAATATCTTTCTTTCTTTAGACCTGGATAGAAAAGACTTTGGCAGAGTTAAATTGCAAAATATTCTGGCTCAAATTCCGCCAAAGAAGTGGCGTACATGTCATGCAACAAATTTATTATATGTTTTATACACTTTTGTTACCTTCCCCATCAGTTTTAAAAAACTATCTAAAATGGTTTGGTTAAGTTATAAAATTCTCAAAATGTATAACCGGTGTATGCCTGTAATGTAGCTCTCTTCATGGTAGCCTGGCAGCTCCTTATAGGATTTACGCGGACAGTCATTGTACAAGTTACTCCATTTAGCAAGTCACATGGAAAAGCTAGCCTTCACCTTTTTACCTCTATAAAAGGATCTGGCATTATGTAGGGCCCCCTGGATTATATCCACAGAGTAGGCTGCTAGATGGTGGAGCGAGCTGGCAGAATAAAGACTCGTCAAGTCAGGTTGTTGCCAGGAAGTCGGTAACAGAATCATAAGGCAGTTGGCTAAACAGAAAAATGAGCCAAGGTCATGAATTAAAAACCAGTAGGTGCAGTATATTAGGACTGGACAAAGCAACAAAATGGGGCTAATAAATTATTATTGGCAGCTAGAAGTTAGCTGCTGGGGATTAAAATAGGGACTGGCGTTGTCCAAGGCCCACGGCAAAGAGCTGACTACAACTAATCTGCAATCTGCACCCTGCAGAAAGACATTGACTTCCAGCCCGACTAGTGTAAAATAGGACCCTGCCGGCATCCCCCAGCGCCATTGGCAGTGCAAGTATAGCGCCACTTAGAGGCAGAGGTTATAGAAGAAGATTCAGACACCCACGTAGTGCTATTTTATTTTTTTACATAAAACATTATGTAAAGTTCACCAGTTATATAGTAGTCTCTTTTATGTATCAAACTGTATCACAGTAGTAATAAGTAATAATTAGGGGATGATCAATTACTTCGATTATTCAGTTTCACAAATATTTTCCAAATACCTCGCCGCTATTCGACTACTCGCAAATATTCGATGCGCAATGTAAATCTATGGGAAACCCGAATGACAACTATTTGGAACTATTTGGGCTTCCTATAGACTTACATTGTGCATCGAATAGTTGAATAGCGGCGAGGTATTCGGAAAATATTTGCGAAATATTCGATCATCCCTAGTAATAATGTCCCATCCACATAAATGCCTCAAATTTTTTCTTTACATTTGATTCACTTAACGGAATTTTTGCAACTGAAGAACCAGGTTCTGCAGAGGAATTCATTAATAGATAACAGGGGGTTACCATTTTAATTGTTAAAGGGATGTGCCACAACAGTCGGCACTTATTAGACTGGACAGTAATGGTGTGTGTAGGGACAAAACCATATGGTAAAAGCAGGTTATTATATATTGTAATATTCATACATTGCCAGGAGTAATAACATAGAAGAGTGAAGGGTATTTTATAAAATTAGGAACTTCAGCACGCATCACACCATACCAGCAACTGCACATTTTCGGACGTGCTACATCAGGAGTGTGGAAACCGTTTGATTGGCAGCCAGTCTTATGAAAAGAATGTAATTAAAACAAATGTTTTAGTTTTCTTTGAAAAATGATATATTTGTAGCATTTAACATGGAGCCTGCAAGGGAGAATTCATGTCGTACTAGTGTTTTCTGCCTTGTAGGGCTTGGAGGAAACACCTGCTGCACACATAGACCTTACACAGCGCGGGAGATAGGGGAAGTCACAGATTTTCCCATATTGAAAAGTTTTACTTTGAATTAGATCTTATGCTGGCAAAGGAGGTAATATGGGGCTTTGGCTTTGTATTTAACAGCACACAGTAAGGATGCTTTTCAACATCAGTGTTTTGTCATTTGTGCTATATGTTATTTTTACAGATAAATTATGGACCCGCTATAATCAATCTTCTTTTTTACATATTATAATTATAACAATAATAATATTTATTCATTTATATAGCGCTATTAATTCAGCAGCGCTTTCCATACATTGGCAACACTTTCCCCAATGAGGCTCAGAATCTAAATTCCGTATAAGTATGTCTTTGGAGTGTGAGAGGAAACCAGAGAACCCACACAAACATGGGGAGAACATACAAACTCCTTGCAGATGTTGTTCTTGGTGGGATTTGAACCCAGGACCTCTGTGCTGCAAGGCTGCAGTGCTTTGATGCATATTGCAGATCAAACTCATGTATATAAGTCAATAGCCCCTTATACAGTGTGTCCACCCATATCCTGTCCACCGTTAAGGTGTCGATTCGTATTGAATTGATGATGCCCTACAATTTTTTAATTCACTTTTTTTCTCTATCTCGTTCCGTTTTCGAGATAAAAATGCTAACTCCGTTGTTTTCCACCAGGTGGTGCTATAGGTAGTTTCATTGCGTAGCGCATGGCTACTTTACTATACCTAGACACCACTTCTATGCCTATAGCTGCCGCCGTTCTCAAGTTAATGGCAGTGGACAGACCATGGGTAGACACACTGTATAAATGGGGGGTAAGAGAAGCTAAGAAATATTTTCTAAATATGATGTAACAATTGTACAGACCGAAAATAGCAGTTTGTTTTTCGAATAAAAGAAATTGAACTGATATGAATCCAGCCTAAAGTTATGTCCTCCTAGTGTCTTCTAGAAGTCTGTGCTGTCTGATGGTTTTCCCGGTCAAATCCGTTTCAGGAAAACACCAGAGATAGTGTTCCTCGACAGCGGTTTTGCCCTCTTTCTTGTTCCACTGCTGACATCTTACTCTATAGTTATGTGAAGAGAGTGGGCAGCCTCCCAGCAGAAATCACCTAAAGGCTGGAATCACACTTGCTAGTAACTCGCGCAAGTCTCGCATCGCATCACCTGGCACGGCCGCACACTCTCCGGAGGGGAGCATCTCGGCTGCATAGAGATACATGTAACCGACCCGCTCCTGTCAGGAGAATGTGTAGCCGTGTCGGGTGATGTGATGCGAGACTCGCGCGAGTTACTAGCAAGTGTGACTCTGGCCAAAGCCTGAGCTTGTCACTTCTTTTAATCACTCCAGGATTTCCAAGCTCTGAAGCGGGTAAAAGAAGTGACATAAGACAGAACATATGCACAGCAATGTCGTTTTGATATTGCTGTGCATTATGTTCATCTTATGAGATCCACTTGGAAAGACGTTGTGTGCACATAGCTTTAGGGTATATTACATATATTCACTCTTACTGGGGGGTTTTTTTCATGTGTGCTTCAGTCTTCAGTATATGTTAACAAAGTTAGTTAAGCAAAAATTGTGTCTGAAAAGACAAGCTTTTTTATATACTACAAAAAGTTGCAAATACGGTTAAAAACAGAATTTATTAAAGGTTATATTTTAGGAAATACTCCAATTAATTTAGGATGGTGAACCCATTACAATATTTGGGAGAACAATTTGATGAACATTAACGTCGAATCATACGGTTAAAAACGCTTCACCAAGGCCATGTAGTATTTTATGTGTTTTTGGAGTTTATTATTGTTTTCAACGGGGGTAAAAATAGGCAAAAGCACTCGAAAATGTTGAAATAATTAATATGCTGTGTTTTGACAAATATTCTTAGATAAAATAAACTGCGTGAGATTTCAGAAATATTTTGATGTTGCTGGCACTGCAAAACGCTGCATATTTTACACACCAAATACATAAAATATGCAGCAAAAATGTTGTAATTAGAACACATGTGAACATAGCCTTATGGTATGTGGACACAATGCCTTTTTAAGATAGATGCTGAACCCAAAAAAAAAGCGCCTGAAAAAGTGCTAACTAAAAATGGCTTGCTGTTCATTGAGTGTCTTTACACCACTTCTGGTTTTTATAGATGCCAAGTGGTGAAAAGAAATGACCTGACCATTCTTCAGGCATCTTCCACTCAGAGCATGCTCAATACTTTATATTAGAAGTCAATGGAAAAGGCGATGGTAGATGCCGGGGCATCTTTATGTGCTACCTGTTTTTTATGTTGAATGGAGGATAAAGAGACCAAATGTAAAATGGCAGTAAGGCCTCTTTCACACATCCAAGAAACTCATACATGTTTTGCACAGACATGTAAAAGGTGTGTATGTCCCTCTGTGTGCCATGTTCTTGGCACATTAATGTTCTCTGTGTGCTATCTGTGATAATACATGGAAAGCAGAAACTTTCTACTCAGGCTGCTTTCACACATCAGTTTTTTTGCATCAGGCACAATCCGCCTCAAAAACCTATGCAACGGATGCGGCGAAAAAAACGGATCCGTTGCATAAGTTTTTCCATGCGTCACGTCCGTTTTTTGACGGATCCGGTATGATACTGAGTATGCGCAGTTCAAAAAACCGCATCCGGCCGCCGGATGCGGTTTTTGCCACAGGACGCCGCATCCGGCGTCCATAGGCTTGCATTGTAAATTGCGCCGCATCGCACCGGATCTGGCGCAATGCGGTTTTTCGCCTCAGACAAAAAACGCTGCAAGCAACGTTCCATGTGGCTGCCGCATCGGCTAAATATGCTGCATCCGTCAAAAACCGGACGGAAGGCCATGCGGCCCAATCGGGCACGAATGCAAGTCTATGAGGAAATAACATATTCGGCAGCAAAAAAAACACGGATGCATTTTTTCTGCAAAGCGCTGGATTGTGCCTGATTGCACCTAGGGGATTTGCGGTCACAGGCGAGTCCTTCACGTGTGACCGCAAATCAGGCTGCGACACAAAGAGAGAGCCGCGCAATGTCAGTGAAATCGGGTGAAGCTCTGACGTCACTGCTGCGGACTCCTGTGTCCTGGCACTGACAACGGAGGTTCATCTGAGTTCATGACATCACACAGAGACAGCGTCGGGTGCAGTTCATCCGAGTTCATTCTCATCCCCCGGCTCTGTTTGTGTCTGCCGTCAGCGGGCATGTAGCAGAGCTGGGGGACTGCACTGACAAAAATGCATCCAGAATGCATGTAAAATGCATGCAAAATGCATCCAAAATACATGCGTTTTGGATGCTTTCTTTTTGTCAACACGCAGCGTCAAGTCTGCCAGAGGATGCATTTATTTCTGCACTGGTCAGGACGCAGTGTGCCCATGAGCCCTAAAGGAGCTATAATGGCTGCCATCTGCTGATGTCATGCATGGGAAACATGAGTAGAGGACAGGTACAGGAATTACTTACATACCACTGAACAAAATGTAAAAACTGGGAAGGAAAAGAACCTCTAATATTATTTTACAATAGACTTTTTGAGTTCCATCATCTCCCGGTTTTTCATTCTTGCTTCTGCTTTTGCCTTCTATACATTGTGGCCCATAATACATCAAGTGAAGTGGAGTCATGACTCGTTCTCATAGAATCTACTCATATGCCTGGCAAACATGTTTTTAATTATCAGACGAATTATAATTCATGGACTTTGTGCCATGCAGTGCAATACGATCATCCACTGTGAATATCCCCACATGTGCTTGTCATTTAGAGTGAACTGGAGGCCAGATCTGATCTACATACTGAAATATATTATTTTATGACCATGTGACCGAAATCCTTGTTAGTATTTTCTTGGAGAAAAAGAAGTCGTCTGTCTTGTTCTTGGCTTTTCTTACTCTAATTTGTTCTGGTTCTTTTGTTATAAATTGATTGTAATAACAAGTATCGACAAGAAGGTTTCTAAAGCAGAGCTCTGTGAAGCAGTCGGGTTTAGATGTTAAGTCAGTATTCAATATGGGGTAAACTGTTGTTACTTCTGCCCACCTTGTTATAGCAAATGATCCACTCAGCTCAGGTGGCCACTGTGACTGCTCAACTTGTAATTGTTGGAGGAGTTGTCAATAAAATTTTGGCTCGTAGCTGCTTGTGCCATATCAATATTACCTATTCAAGCCTTTGATACTCCCGTGTCTCCTTTACCTTGCTACCTATCAGGTGCACTGGTGGTGTAAAGTCTACCGCCCATGAATCAATCACTGGTCTCGTGCCATCTGCCTCAGCATCACCATTGAGTCCAATGATTGCCTGCAGTGGTCACGTGTTATACTTGGAAGATCACCTCTGCAGCCCTGTCAACAAAGGTGGTGAGCAGCAGAGAGACAGCTTTAGAGCGTCAGGGATCTCAGTAGGTAAAAAATGGCTTGTTTCATTATTTTACAGCATCACCTGTTGTGTGTATTACCTAAAAACTGGAGAGACTGGTGAGGGGAAAGCCAACATGCTTCGTAAAGACTAACTAACTGTAACTAACTAAGTATTGTATTCAGATCTTAGGAAACCAAAGAGCAGTGTTTCCTTGTTAGTTTTCAGGAAAGCATCAGTAGATAATCCAAAAATGTATATATTCACATGGGCGTATTTCCAGTGTATACTCGTATAAGGATTGCATTTCCCAAACAGACCACAGGTCCTCAGACCCAAACTGCCAGCCCTATAGGCATACCTCCCAACCGTCCCGGATTCTGCGGGACTTGCACGATTTATCAGGGCTGTCCCGCACTCCCGCGGCTCACAGCTGATGTCCCGGCTCCTCCCCTCAGTGGAGTGAATAAATTAAATTAAATTATCATCGGCTCTGGATTTTCGGGGCGGCCGGGACTCGAACCCGTGGAACTGTGAGTTAATTGTTTCAAAGGCAGCAGCTTTACCACTGAGCTACTGCCTCTATTGAAAGCAGTAGGAAGATTTTGTTATCTTGACCTCTATACTTCAGGTGAGACACCAGAAGCAGATTATTCAGCTGCAAAGATGGATGGAGGGATGGATGAATGGAGGGATGAATGGAGGGATAGAGGGAGGGATGGATGGATGATAGAGGGATGAATGGAGGGATGGAGGGATGGATGGATGGATGATAGAGGGATGAATGGAGGGATGAATGGAAGGATAGAGGGATGGATGGATGATAGAGGGATGAATGGAGGGATAGAAGGAGGGATGAATGGAGGGATAGAGGGATGAAAGGAGGGATAGAGGGAGGGATGAATGGAGGGATAGAGGGAGGGATGAATGGAGGGATAGAGGGATGAATGGAGGGATAGAGGGAGGCATGAATGGAGGGATAGAGGCAGGGATGGATGGATGATAGAGGGATGAATGGAGGGATGAATGGAAGGATAGAGGGATGGATGGATGATAGAGGGATGAATGGAGGGATAGAAGGAGGGATGAATGGAGGGATAGAGGGATGAAAGGAGGGATAGAGGGAGGGATGAATGGAGGGATAGAGGGAGGGATGGATGGATGATAGAGGGATGAATGGAGGGATAGAGGGAGGCATGAATGGAGGGATAGAGGCAGGGATGGATGGATGATAGAGGGATGAATGGAGGGATGAATGGAAGGATAGAGGGATGGATGGATGATAGAGGGATGAATGGAGGGATAGAAGGAGGGATGAATGGAGGGATAGAGGGATGAAAGGAGGGATAGAGGGAGGGATGGATGATAGAGGGATGAATGGAGGGATAGAGGGAGGGATGAATGGAGGGATGAATGGAGGGATAGAAGGAGGGATGAATGGAGGGATGAATGGAGGGATAGAGAGATGAATGGAGGGATGAATAGAGGGATAGAGGGAGGGATGGATGATAGAGGGATGAATGGAGGGATAGAGGGAGGGATGAATGGAGGGATAGAGGGATGAATGGAGGGATAGAGGCAGGGATGGATGGATGGATAATAGAGGGATGAATGGAGGGATAGAGGGAGGGATGGATGGATGATAGAGGGATGAATGGAGGGATAGAGGCAGGGATGAATGGAGTGATAGAGGGATGAATGGAGGGATGAATGGAGGGATGAATGGAGGGATAGAGGGAGGGATAGAGGGAGGGATAGAGGGAGGGATGGATGGATGATAGAGGGATGAATGTAGGGATAGAGGGATGAATGGAGGTATGAATGGAGGGATGAATGGAGAGATGGAGGGATGGATGCATGGATGATAGAGGGATGAATGGAGGGATGAATGGAGGGATAGAGGGAGGGATGGATGGATGATAGAGGGATGAATGTAGGGATAGAGGGATGAATGGAGGTATGAATGGAGGGATGAATGGAGAGATGGAGGGATGGATGCATGGATGATAGAGGGATGAATGGAGGGATGAATGGAGGGATAGAGGGAGGGATGGATGGATGATAGAGGGATGAATGGAGAGATAGAGGGAGGGATGAATGGAGGGATAGAGGGATGAATGGAGGGATAGAGGCAGGGATGGATGGATGATAGAGGGATGAATGGAGGGATGAATGGAGGGATAGAGGGAGGGATGGATGGATGATAGAGGGATGAATGGAGGGATAGAAGGAGGGATGAATGGAGTGATAGAGGGATGAATGGAGGGATAGAGGGAGGGATGGATGGATGATAGAGGGATGAATGGAGGGATGAATGGAGGGATAGAGGGAGGGATAGAGGGAGGGATGGATGATAGAGGGATGAATGTAGGGATAGAGGGATGAATGGAGGTATGAATGGAGGGATGAATGGAGAGATAGAGGGAGGGATGGATGGATGATAGAGGGATGAATGGAGGGATGGATGGAGGGATAGAGGGAGGGATGGATGATAGAGTGATGAATGGAGGGATAGAGGGAGGGATGGATGCATGGATGATAGAGGGATGAATGGAGGGATGAATGGAGGGATAGAGGGAGGGATAGAGGGAGGGATGGATGATAGAGGGATGAATGTAGGGATAGAGGGATGAATGGAGGTATGAATGGAGAGATAGAGGGAGGGATGGATGGATGATAGAGGGATGAATGGAGGGATGAATGGAGGGATAGAGGGAGGGATGGATGATAGAGGGATGAATGGAGGGATAGAGGGAGGGATGGATGCATGGATGATAGAGGGATGAATGGAGGGATGAATGGAGGGATAGAGGGAGGGATGGATGATAGAGGGATGAATGGAGGGATAGAGGGAGGGATGAATGGAGGGATAGAGGGATGAATGGAGGGATAGAGGCAGGGATGGATGGATGATAGAGGGATGAATTGAGGGATGAATGGAGGGATAGAAGGAGGGATGAATGGAGGGATAGAGGGATGAAAGGAGGGATAGAGGGAGGGATGGATGGATGGATGATAGAGGCATGAATGGAGGGATGAATGGAGGGATAGAGGGAGGGATAGAGGGAGGGATGAATGGAGGGATAAATAGAGGGATAGAGGGATGAATGGAGGGATGAATGGAGGGATAAAGGGACGAATGGAGGGATGAAATGGAGGGATGAATGGAGAGATAGAGGGATGAATGGAGGGATAGAGGGAGGGATGGATGATAGAGGGATGAATGGAGGGATGAATGGAGGGATAGAGGGAGGGATGGATGCATGGATGATAGAGGGATGGATGGATAATAGAGGGATGAATGGAGGGATGAATGGAGAGATAGAGGGAGGGAGGGATGGATGATAGTGGGATGGATGGATGATAGAGGGATGGATGATAGAGGGATATATAGATACACGAAAGATAATAGATAGATAGAGATAGAATCATAGATAGAGAGATAGAATCATAGATAGAATCATAGATAGAGAGATAGAATCATAGTTAGATAGAATCATAGATAGAGGGATAGAGATAGATAGATAGATAGATAGATAGATAGATAAATACTGTATCTCAATGTTGGTGAAAGAGTCAGATTCATTTGTTCCCATAAAACTACTATAAAGAAATGAGGAAAAAAATACAAATACAATTTTTTTATTTTTTTTTATCTTCACCACCTTGGATTCAAACCAGCAACGTTCAAAACTTGTGTCCAGCAGCCTCCTGGCTTTCCTAGCTGCTCTAGCTGTTGAACCACTAGGAGTGATGATGTCAGAGGGAGGATTTCACATAAATGAACCTACAATGCAGCCTCTTACACAGCAGATTACAAGGGACACAGCTACATTGTACAGAGCAGCATCTCTATGTCCTGTATTCTAGAGGGAGAGGAAAAGAGGATTTTTTTTCTTCTAATAAAGTTACTAAAAATAATAAAAAAAATAGAATAATGTAATTTTATTGCACTTTTTTTTATAAAATAATAAACATTACAAATCAGCAAATAACATGGACATATTTGGTGTCCCTGTAATCGTAATGACCTGAACAACACAGCGATCAGATTATTTATGGGGATCGGTAAATGGCAGGAAAAAAAAAGGCGCAATTTATTATTTTTCTTTATTAAAACCCATAAAAAATGTAATAAAAATGGATCACTGAGGCCGTGTTCACACATAGCGTAAATGCTGCATTTTTTCTGCAGGTGTCCGCGCCACGAATGCAATAACAATGTTCTCTGATTATTGCGTGTTCGCGGTATTTTTTATACATTGTCCCCCTTATTTGATACATGTTTGTTGCTGATGTGAATCCTGAAGCTTATAAAGAAAGAAACCCCAAATCCGCACAGTTCAGCGGCGTCTTTCCACGCACCAGGAGCGGAGATTTCAGGACGTCTCATCCACTTTGCTTGGACAATTAGTCCGTGTTCACATGTAGTGTAAATGCTGCATTTTTTTCTGCTGTTTCTTTGCACATTTATTCTGCTGTGTTTAATTGTCCAAGTAAAGTGGATGTGATTCCATGAAAAGACGCTGCTGAATTCTGCGGTTTTCGGGGGGGGGGGGGGGTTTCTCTGGAGGTTTCTATGTGGAGCTTAAAAAAAATGCAGGAAAAAGCTTCTCTGTACATAAAAACACTTAAAAACGCGGATTCTCTTGTGAACCAAAAACGCATTAAATAATGGAGAAAAGGAAGAAAAAATGCAGCAAAAATGGAAACAACAGAGAAGATTGTCATTGTGTAGTTTAGTGCAGACAGAAACAAAAAGAAACAGAATTTATGCAACGTGTGAACACGGATTGATAGGCACAAATAAGCAACATGTCATATAGTGACACAGAAATATAAAAAAATTCTGACTGCTATAAATATGAATGAACAGTCCGGGGCATCTGCTGAATGACTCTTACTGCTAAATGGGTGTGGCTAGGGGTGTGGCTGCGCGCGCCGCATACTTTGTCCCTCTTTCCTTTCTTGAAAAGTTGAGAGGTATGCCTATAGGTACATATAAGGCTGTGAGTTTAGGTTGAAAGATCCCCTGGTCATTCCGTCTGGATTTTGTGGTCTGCACATGCCCAACTGAACCTGGTCTATATTTGTAAGTAATATAATAAACACAGCCTTCTTATTTACTTATTTTTCCAAAGCTGCTCCAATCACCAGAGAGCAGTGTCGGTCCAGCCAACTCTAATTCCAATTGTGCTCCACACAGAAGAGCGTTTCATAGGTCAGTAAGGGAACCGTGTTGTATGTGAAGGGGGCTGGCTGAGTCAATAGTTAAGCTTTCCTTTCTAGATCAGCCAGTTAACCAAGTCCCTCCGCATGCAACATTGGTCATATGTCACCACCACATGCTCTCTCCTGTGGAGCACAAGCTGGAGTTGGATCTCCCAGAGCCCAGGACTGCACTGATATAAATAGATCTAGACACCTTTGATAATAGAAGAATATTAAGTTCTATATTTTTTTTTTATTAGAAACACATTTATACACATTTTTGTAACTGAACAACCCGTTAAAAGCTACGTATTTGGGCATTATCAGAATGAGACATAACAGACAAACCACAAAAAATACATAATTGGAATTGCTGGCCTGGAAGTCTCCTCTGAGCATTCCTCTGATTACAGATTTGTTCAAGTCACTAAATATTTCACCATTTTATTATTAAGATTATATAACAAGCAAATACATTTTGTAAGATTATACATGATATTCTAACCGGCCTTCATAAGAAAAACAATTATTCTGCTATATATTTAACACATTCTTTTACGAAAGATAATGCGGCACTCCAGTGGAAGCAGTGTTGAGCCTTTCTTCACCCAAAGAGAAATTGTTTGCAACATTTCATCCCTTAAGCCGGCGTTACACGCTACGATTTATCTGACATATGTCGTCGGGGTCACGGTTTCCGTGACACACATCCAGCATCGTTAACGACATCGTTGCGTGTGACACCTACTTGCGACTCCGAACAAATAGGTTGAAAATCGTTGATCGTTGACACGTCGTTCAGTTTAAAAATATTGTTCGTCGTTTGGATCGCAGCAGACATATTGGTACGTTTGACATCCTGCCAACGATGAACAACATCCAAACGACCGCCTTGGCCAAACAATATATTGCTGATCGCTGTTGCGTTGTTTGTGAGATCGTTACGTGTGACCGCAAATAAACGACTTATGTGCGATCTTGGCAAATCGTAACAACGATCTGGGCGTGTCACATCGTTTAAGAGATCGTCAGATAAATCGTAGGGTGTAAAGCAGCCTTAAAGGGTGCTTTACACGCTGCGACATCGCTAACGATATATCGTCGGGGTCACGTCGTTAGTGACGCACATCCGGCGCTGTTAGCGACATTGCAGCGTGTGACACCAAGGAGCGACGATCAACGATCGCAAAAAGGGCAAAAATCGTTGATCGTTGACACGTCGCTCCTTTTCCAAATATCGTTGGTGGTGCATGCCACTGGTTGTTCGTCGTTCCTGCGGCGTCACACATCGCTATGTGTGACACCGCAGGAACGACTAACATCTCCTTACCTGCATCCATCGGCAAAGAGGAAGGAAGGAGGTGGGCGGCATGTTCCGGCCGCTCATCTCCGCCCCTCCTCTGCTATTGGGCGGCCGCTTAGTGACGCCGCAGTGACGTCACTATGACGCCGAACGCACCTCCCCCTTGAAGGAGGGATTGTTCGGCGGTCACAGCGACGTCGCTGAAAAGGTATGTGCGTGTGACGCTGCTGTAGCGATAATGTTCGCTCCGGCAGCGATCACCAAATGTTGAACAAACGACGGGGGTGGGTGCTATCGCACACAACATCGCTAGCTATTGCTAGCGATGTCGCAGTGTGTAAAGCACCCTTTAGACTAGAGTCTTCTTTGTCAAACCTTTAACTTAAGCTGCCCATACACATCATACAGTTTATGGCTGTTGGTTTGCCAGACAGCTATCTCCCCTGACTCCCCCATACACATGTGCCAAGCATTTCTTTTCAGAAGGAAGAGGAGAAACCTACTGCCACTCTCCTCTGGCTGCAACTCATCTCCAAAGGATCAGTTGTTGAAATTCCACCAGCTTGATCTTCTTTCCTGACTTCATGTACTGCTCTCCCCAAAATCACTGTGGTTGGCCATTTTTTTTAAATAGGCTTTTAGAAGTGTATAGGGTGGTTCATATCCAGATGTAACATATCTGTATTACTTTTTTTGAACATTTAACCTATATTACCCAATGCATCATCAAAATATCACCTGTTTTACTTTATCTTTGCATAAGAAGAGGTTGATTAGGAATCTGTACATTCTTCAATTGTACTTTCCACTTCAACAAAAGTGTCATATTTCACTGGTTACATGTCTGTGGACAGACTGCACCTTCTGCACTTCAAGCACAGCCACATGTCCAGTCCTGCTTTCTGCTGGGACCTCTGGTGCTTCCTATAGGGCACATGCGCATTGGCTCTTTAAGAGGTTCGTCCCCACCTATTACTGCCAGAGCAATACATTCTCTAGATTTCTGTCTGTACTAAGGTTTGCTTCTAAATTGACGATCCTATTACAGACCCCATTTCTATTGTGCCCTTGTGTCCAGTATTCTGCCAGCTGTGATAATCTGCCTGATTATTGATTTTAGTGAACTCCAGCCACACCAACAGGCGCCCATCTTACTACTCTTTGCTTTTCTTACATATTGGAACCTTTCACTTGTCAGCTTCTTCTAAAGGATACTCTTCTGTGGTTGTAGTATAGGGATTAAGGCTCACTCACACTACCATATTAATCCAATTTTTTGGGTCAGATACACTTTGAATGAAGACATTATTGTTGTACTGGCCCTTCTTACCATAAGCTGAATTTCTTAGGATTTGCTATTTGCCCAGTATCTGTAGTAAGCTTGATCTCATGTTTTGCATTATGACAATTATAGTCTTTATATCCCACACTATATACTAATTTGATGTAGAAAACACTAACTCCCTACAATGGGGTGGCCCAAAGAGAAGTAAAGGAGGGTGGCTGTTAGACTGTGGCTGTTAGAGGTGCTTTACACATTGCGACATCGCTACCGATATATCGTCGGGGTCACGTCATTAGTGAGGCACATCCGGCGCCGGTAGCGACATCGCAACGTGTAAATCCTAGGTGCGACGATGAACAAGCACAGAAGCGTACAATATCGCTGATCTGTGTAACGTCGTTCATTTCCATAATGTCAGTTCGACCGCAGATACGATGTTATTTGTCGTTCCTGCAGCTCCACACATCGCTGTGTGTAAACCCGCAGGAGCGACAAACATCTCCTTACCTGCATCCCGCCGGCAATGCGGAAGGGAGAAAGTGGGCGGGATGTTATGTCCCGCTCATCTCTGCCCCTCCGCTTCTATTGGCCGGCCGATTAGTGACGTCGCGGTGACATCGCTGTGACGCCGAACGCACCTCCCCCTTGAAGGAGGGATTGTTCAGCGATCACAGCGATGTCGCCGACCAGGTATGTGCGTGTGACGCTGCCGTTGCGATAATGTTCACTACGGCAGCAATCACCACACATCGCATGTGCGACGGGGGCGGGTTCTATCGCGCTGGACATCGCTAGCAATTGCTAGTGATGTCGCAATGTGTAAAGCCCACGTAAGACTGTTTCCTGATTCTGATAGCAACTAGCAGAAATCTGAATACAGCCCTGAGTACATTTGTGCTAATATACCACACATGCTGTAAGCCAGGAACAGTGTCGTGTTTATCGCTATATACATTATAAATGTAAATTGTAAAAAGATGTTAAAAGTAGGTGTACAATTTAAAGAAAATGTAGGCTTTTTTATCACCCTTATAAATACATGATATAGAAATTATAGTCCCTTCTCCATTCTACAAATCTTCGACACCTGAATATTCATTATATGTAAATATTAAAGCTTGAATGAACCATGGAGAGCTGAATATCAGGTTAACAGGTTAAAGAAATTATTTGGCACATTGGCAACAACAATGACAACTTCTTCATGCTAAGGATGCTGTGAAATTCTGAAATGAAATCACAACCTTCAAGAGATCTAGAAATCTTTGTGGCATGATGCCTGTGCGGTCTATTCACAGGAATTTAAGTAATTTTTACTCAACACATTGGAGTTCCCTTAGATTTATGTTCCACACATGGTCATTTTAGTTGCATCATTAACTGACTAAATGGGCCATTGAACCTTGGAATATATGACTCCTTAATAAACAGACTCTCTGACCATACGCTCACCAGGAGATAAGCATTTACAGTTTGACAGTTTGCTTTAGTGATCACTATTGCTTAGTCTGTATTTTATCTTATATCTACAAAGTTTGCCAGGGGTTATACATGTTGTGCAGCCCAAGAAATGCTGTGTGGGTCACATATATGGTATATAATTATATTAATATAGTATATAACAATTTTAAAACAGATATATGTATATATATAGACAGATGTATAACAATTATATTTGTTAACCACAACGCCATTGAATCGTAACCAATATTGGGTTGTAAGGTTACGGTTAGATTTTTATTTTATTTTTTACCTCAATATGAAAGCATACATAATGTTTTAGGTGACTGTTTAGAAATAATACATAATATGTGAGGAATGACGCACTTTCTGTCCTTTGCATATGACCTCTTTTTTTTTAGTCATCCTTCAGCAGGCTTTATAACTGTCAGTTGTCCCTGAATTCAGGTGTGCGATAGTCATGGTGTCTCCCATTCATTGTACATGGAAACGTGGAGAGTTGCTGCTCCCTCTATTCTCTGTAACATAAGCTTAAAATCAGAGGATGCACAAGGATGATTATGCAGAGCAGTACTGAGCAGTGGAGCTGTGAATCCATCCCCGAGATGAAATACAACACTTAGTAGAAAGTAACAGCTAACTTTATATATTTCCTTTACTCCAGCAGCTTTCACTAGCACCACTTGCCTTCTCATGGAGTGCATCTACTTTAGGGAGCATGTAATCTGATCCTTCAGTAAGCTGAAAGTGTATCTATTCTCTTAAAGGGAATCTGTCAGCAGGTTTTTGCTATGTAAGTTGACATGCTGCTTGAGTTAACACAGAAAATTCAGGACTGGCTGCTGGTCATAATCCTATCTATTTTATTGCTATGTTTGTTTAAGCAGCATAACTTCTCATTGCTTGGACTACAAAGTCACGTGCACGGCAGTCCGGCACACCACCTCCTCTGATTGACACCTCACTGTCAATGTGCAATGTCTATAGAGAGCCTGGTGTGGGCGGGGACAGCATTAATACACTCCTACTCAGTACTATCCATTCATGGACTGGATTAATTAAAGTGCCAAATAATAACAGTGGTGATACTAACCATGTGAATCGGTAGTGTTCCATGGTCAAGGGATGATAACCGGGCTCCTTGACGCGCGTTTCACTCCCGTTTCCTCAGGAGACGTGTAGTTAGTATCACCACTGTTATTATTTGGCACTTTAATTATCCCAGTCCATGAATGGATAGCACTGAGTTGGGGTGTATTAGTGCCTAGTCTTGTTACAGAGGTACAGGTGTTCATTAGCCTTAGCACAAGTTAGGTATTTATAACAAATGTATAATGCTTTATGCTAATATTTAAAATCCAATTGGTGTTATTGTAGTGGTCAATAGGTGATACCAATTGTGGAACACCTGCTTATATTTATTTTTTTTTAACAATATATTAATAAAGGATATTTTATTAAATTTTGGATTGGCATTTGTCCTGATTTCAATCAGTTATGTTATACAGCATTCTAACATGCTTTATATAAGAGCCCAGGCCGCTGTGTAGAACAAAAAAATGACTTTATAATACTTACCTAAACGGTCGGCTCAGTGTAGATGGCCCAAATGGGTGGCTTCGTTCTCCGTGTGCGGTGCCTCCTCTTTTGGCCATCTTCGTCCTCCTTCTTCTGAAGCCGGGGTGCATGACACGTTCTATGTCATGCACACGCACCGGCATTGAGGTCCTGTGCAGGCGCACTTTGATCTGCCCTGAGCAGGGCAGATCAAAGGATTGTACTTTCCTAATAGGTACAGTCTGCAGCACAAAATAAAACGGCAAGTATGTATGCACCTATTGGCCAATCCCTTTAAAGTACTCAAAGGGCAAATAGGTTCATGCCTATAGCCTTTTGATAATAAGTGGTCTTAAACATGGCTACCCACTATCTACACAGTAACGTTATGGTTAATGTTGGAGAAACCATCTGATGTAGTGTATATATGTTAATATATTCTCAGCTTTTATATATTTGTACTTCAGTCACAGCTGTTATACATTATATCAATTACTATACAAAAACATACCTTCCCTACACAAAGCCCCTCACTTGTAAAGATGACTGGAGATACATTCCTGTGTTTACTTGACTTATAAAAAGCTCCTATTAAGTTGCCAGCATGCATGCTGAAAAGTGGTGATATTGTGGCGATCAGCATAACAGTTGCTTTACCTGTCAGCCTATTTCTGGTGGATTCCAATACATTTCAGGCATTTTTAAACTTTTACATGCCCCGCAGAAAATGCTTTAAGAGTAACCATCGTTTAAATGTTTTCATAAATAAATAATACATCTGAAAATAGGAATCTCCTTCTTTCCCTGCCAGAAATGATCATTCAGTTTCAAAATTCCCAGTTGAAGGATAAAATCTGTATGCATTCAAGAGAGATTTTCCCATTACTGCAAGTTTAGTTTGTGGAGAACTTGCAGCAGAATTTTGTTCCTGCTAGAGATAAGCAAACCGTAACTGTAAGGTTCAGGGTTTGTACCGGACACTTGGTGTCCGGGGCTGAAACTCAAAAACAGACTTTTCAAGAATACCCATGTCTGAGATCGGAGTTTGGGTGCTGTTTGGATGCTGAATACTGTTTGTTGAAAGGCTACAGCACAGCTAATCAACTAATCAACAAGCTTTTCAGCATGGGGAAGATGCTTGTACGCTGCTGTGAAGAAAATAAAAAATAAAAAAATGACTTTGGGTCGCCACTATTTTTTATAACCAGCAAAGGTAAAACAGACAGCTGTGGCCTGCAATCCTCAGCTGTATTCTTTACCTTGGCTAGTTATTAAAAATAGAGGTAACCCCACGCTGTTTTTTTAAATTATTTATTTAAGTAATTTAAGAAATGTCATAGGGTCCCTCCTATTTTTAATAACTATCCAAGGTAAAGCAGACAGTTGGGGGATGGTATTATCTGCCTGGGAAGACCTATGTTTTTTTGGCCCTTCCCAGCCTGTGAATTGACAGCTGGCATGAAGCCCAGTGGTTAGTATTCGACAGCCATCTATCAGACACCCCCATTACTAACCCAGTAAGTGTACAGTTAAAAAGCTCACACAGGGAAAAAATAGTTTATTTAAACAGATTCCCCCACACTCCCTCATTCACCAATATATTCATTTACAAAATCCTCAAGGTTTGTAAATAACCCAATTGTGAATAAAGGCTTCCCCACACTCCCTCGTTCACCAAATTATTAACTAAAAAGAAATCCTTGAATCCTTGATGTTCCGACACAATCCAATTGTATAATGTCCCACAACGCCCATCGATTCCTATGGATTCCTATGGAGCTTCGTTCTGAGAACATTCTCATAAAAAGCCTCCATAGGTCACTCCCGGTCAGTGGCAGACCTGGTGTTTCTCAATTTGATGACAGAAAACTATGGAGTATCATTCTGAGATCGAGTCTCCATAGAATTCGATAAGCGTTGTGGGACTTTACACCATTGGATTACTTCGGAACTTCAAGGATTCTTTTTAAATTAACAGATTGGTTAATGAGGGAGTGTGATAGAGTCTTTATTCAGGTAAACTATTTTTCCCTGTGTGTTTGTGTGTGTATGTGTGTATTTTAACTCTATACTTGTTGCATTAGTAATTGAGGTGTGTGATAGACATCTGTTCATTACTAACCCCTTGACTTGATGTCAACTGTCAATTCACAGCTGACATCAACCCCAAAAGTATTACCCGAATTCCACCACACCAGGGAAAGCACCAGGATTGGCTCATCTAATGGATGCACCACTTCTGGGGCTGCTGTGGGCCACTATTTTTAGGCTGGAAAGGGCCAAATAGTCATGGGCCTTCCCAGCTGAAAATACCAGCCCCCAGCTGTCTGCTATACGTTGCCTGGTTAACAAAAATAGGGGAGTTTTTTATAATTATTTAAATAAAAAAATGTAAAAAAATGGCGAGGGGTCTCCTCTATTTTTAATAACCAGCCAAGGTAGAACAGACACCTGAGTACTGTAGCTTGCAGCTGTTTACCTGCGTTTGTGCTGGTTATCAAAAATAGAGGGGACCCCACGTCATTTATTTTTTATTTTATTCCCTATCCACATTTGTTTGCAGGGAAATTGTCCTGGTCTTACCCTTATTTTGTTTCCTTTTGCAGCCCTCTAACCCTTATTATGACCATTTTATAGCCATTTTACCGCACCAAAGTTCAGGTCCCCATTGACGGTGTTCGGAGTCCTGGGTCAAGTTCGGGTCAAGTCAGGATCCCAAACCAAACTTTCAATTAAATTCCGTGCGAACCCGGTGAACTCAAACATCGACGGGTCCGCTCATCTCTAGTACATGCCTCTAGCTCCTTCTCTCCCTCCGGTTTCCATAGAACTTAAAATGTACCAACTGCCATCTCCTATCGGAGTATTGGGGAAATCTACCTTCACTGAATACAGATAATACTCAATAATAGGCAGAAAGATCAGTCCTGGCAGAGAAAGAAGCAGATTTGTGTGATAAGATATATTACAAATTTGCTTATTTTCATGTGTACTATTGATTTATGAAATAAAAATTAAAACGAGGTTTACTATTTAAGTGGGTTGTCCAACTTATGTGATACCCTGCAGAGAAGATCCTGCACTGGTATAACAGTGAAATACCCACTCCATTTTACCTCTGCGACTCTGCTGCTCCCCAACAGTTTACTGTTTACATAGGCTGCAGCCAATCACTGGGCTACAGCCGGATAGCGCGGAGGTTAGTGATGAGCTGCAGACGTCTCATTGTGGTGAACAGCTTGGAGGCAGCGCTGGAGCGGAGGGTGAGTCACTGTATGTATGCAGCTGTCTCTCTGTAGGATGTCATATAACTTGGACAACCCCATTAAAACCATAATTCATCCACACTGGTTACAATGACTTGGATTATTGCTGGTAGAGTGTGAAGCATGATTTAATGTGAAACTAATGCAACACACGTTCCTTATATTTTATGTTTGTGCATTAATTCTTCTTTTATTTGTTCTTCATTTTAGGCAAAGGCAGCTCAAGCATCTCATCCGACGTGAGTTCAAGTACAGATCACACGCCGACCAAAGCCCCCAAGAATGTGGCTACTAGTGAAGGTACACATCTGCTCCTCATAATTATCTGCTGCTGCCAACTCTGGGAGTCAAGACTCCCTGTCTACAGGATATTGGCAGGGTGTCCCTATTGTATTCCGAAAGATGGACGTCTAAAGCACTTATCTACAGTATTTTATTAGGAGAAAATTACACATTGTGGCCTGACGGGTTTATTAATATGCTTTGTTTTAACATTTTGAGAAACGTTCAGCATTTCTATTTTGGCTGTGGAAAGATAGCTCTAACGTTAGGTCCTGTAGACAATCAGTAATGCAGGACCACGATGGAGACACTTGTGTGGTACTGTGGGTGCCCAGAGTATGGGCACTGCGGCAGCAGTAACTACGATGTGGGCACTGCTGTGTTATGGATAAATCTGTATAGAGGGCACAAGTGTACAGGTTATTCTGTGGGCTACTAGCCTTAGTTTTACTTGACCTTCACTACACTGAGGACATAAGTGGCGCCTGTGTGAACAGTTCAGTGTGTGATTATTGTGTACTGGGTTTGCTTTCTAATGACTTTGCACTGTATTCTCCAACATGGCACGTGTTATGGGGAATATGGTGTTCAACTACTGTATGCCAGTGTGTACCTAGGTAGTACCGGTAATTGATTTATGGAAAAAATATTAAAATGACAGTCACCCTTTAGGCATGTAACTAATTAAAATAGAATCAACACAAAGAATAGGCCAGATAGCTTAGAGGATAGTGCTGTTCCAATGGGCTTACAATGCTTCTCCCATAGAGTTTTTGGCAGGACTCCCCTCCCCCCAATGCCACTTAAGGATATAATCACATGCGGCATCTTTTTTTTACCACAAAGATGCAGTGTTTTTGTCCCAAAAAAACGCACCACGGCAAAAACGCATCAAAAGCGGAATGCATTTTTACAGCATTTTTGACGTTTGCCCAATGCGTTTTTTAAGTCAAATCTGTTGACTGGAGGGCTCAAAAATGCTGTAAAAATGCAAAAAGAATTGACATGCTGCATCTTCGGTGCATCTTCAAAAACGCAGCCAAGATGCAGCCAACAAAAGATGCCCAGTGTGGACAGCAAAATAGAAATCTCATAGACTTTGCTGGGAGAAGGAAATGCATGCATGTAGGTGCATCTTTGTGACCTCAAAAACACAGCAAATGATGCCCTGTGTGAACTTAGACTCCTCGTCACCGCTAATTTGCAGATGAGGAGTCATAAAGGATTTGGGTAACTATCAAAGCAAGGCCTTAGAGCAACGGTCCCCAACTCCAGTCCTCAAGGGCCACCAACAGTGCATGTATTCAGGATTTCCATAGCATTGCATACGTGCTGGAATCATCACCTGTGTAGGTGATTAAATTATCACTTGTGCAATACTAAGGAGACCCTGAAAACATACACTGTTATTGGCCCTTGAGGACTGGAGTTGGAGACCCCTGCCTTAGAGCATTAGAGTTTTAATCTTTGTACAGTACAATTTCCACTTCAAGGATTATTCTCATCTCCAAAATCCTATCCCAATATGTAGTAAGTGTAATAAAAATAATATGAGCAGAATACTTCCAATTAGAACTGTAGTATAGTTCTGATATAGCCATGTCTCTTACCTCATGTGCAGGGCATTGCAGCTTAGGTATCCTTGGTTACATCCACTCATATTGCGGCAGTTAGTTAGTTGCTCATGGTTCTAAACATGGATACCTAGGCTGCAATGCCCTGTACATGAGGAAAGTGACATGGCTAGATCAGGAGAGCTATACTATATTTCTAATACAAGGTATTTGGAAAATTACTATTATGCCTTCTACATATTGGGATAGGATCTTGGAGATGGGAATACTCCTTTAATTGAGGGACATCAGAGTCATTGCTGGGGGATAGTTTTTAACTGTGGTGGGGAAATTTATGTTGTGAACACAGACAGAAAAGAGCCCCTGTGCAAGAGCAATATACGGACCCTTTGCATTAAAATATCTTATAATAATGCATAATGTCGCCTAATTGAAGGCTAACGTGGTCTCCTTACCTCTTGGGCCCCTACAGCTCCTGCACAGATTGCTCTAATGGCATGTCCGCCCCGGTCACATGTATCCAGTTATTTTATAGATAGATTATATATGTTTTTGGGGTGAATATTTTCTCTAGTGCTGCAAAGAACTCGTGAAAATAATATTGGTTAATAATATATACCCAATGAATCCTTGTCTGACTCTGAACTTCAGAAGGAGCAGTAGGTTTACGTAGGTTTACAGCCACTGAAAAGGTTACGTTCCTGAGACTAGACCCTGCCGCGCTCCTGACCCTGTTTCCCAATGTGAATTCCAGCCATGATGAGCGTGAACTTTCCATTTTTCCATATTTGTTCCTCTAACAAAAGAAGCAGCCAGCCCAGCCCTTCCCATCCTAGGAGTAGTGACCCAGGGCTGCTGCGCCGGACCGACATCGCAGTCATAAACTATCCTGCCTTCTACTGAGCTTTCCTCCTATCTTCTCATTGTAAGACACTCTGTCCCATCTTAATACTTTAGGAATTTGGAGGAATAGCCGTGTGGAATGGGTCCAGACGTATGCTCATTGGCTGAATCATAATGGCGTCCAGCCAGCCTCGCTCTAAAACAATTCAAGAATGTTATTTATCCAATGTTTTTTCTGCCTGTACTATCCCCTCCTCCCTTCTGTGTTAGTGCTGTGCTGGCATAGAAAGGGATGAAATCATTTATAGTGACCTTTTACATACCTCCAGTAACAAGCCAAAACCCCACAAAGTGACTAACTGGCCACATTGTTGTCACCATCGGATGTATTTACAGTCCGGTTAATTGCGTCTAACGTTGGTGTAACTGGAGCCCTTAAGCACTACATTGATGCCTCTGCCAGATAATCAGATTTTATACAGATAAACAGAATAAGGCTGATTTATGACAGGGTTCCTGATTCTTTCTTCTGCTTTTATGCTGCTCAAAATGTCTGTTTGCCATAGCGCAGTACTTTGTATCTATTGTCCTACAAACTTACCTATTCATTCAGCCAGCATCAAAAATATTGAAATAAGGCTTGGCGTCGGAGACTAAGCACTAACTCAGGAATTAATAGCACAGGTCAGTTCAGGAAAATCATTCCTGGCATGTGTGTGAATCTTGCTGAGGACAATCCATCCCATGCAAAGGATTCAGGGGCTACAGCCCCATCTAGATGGCCTGGCCAGGACCATTTAGCAGCTGCCTATCGGCTACATTCAAGTCAATTTTGACAGGCCACTTACACATTTATACTTACAGAATAATTGTTAAAGCAAAGTATAAAGCAATGTGTTCTCGGCATTGTAACGATTCATGTTTAAGGCTGCTTTCACACTTGCATTCAGCGCAATCCGCCCCTATGGAAAATAGCCATTCTCCATAGACTTGTATTGGCAACGCACTGTGACGCAAGTGTCTGCGTTGCATCCGCTGGCCGCCGCTGAGTCGTGATCTCGACGCAGCGCCGGGCGCATGAAACACTGCATGTTGCGTTTTTGGTGTCCGCCAAGCTGTCTAATGATTATCTATGGTGGCGGATTCCATCACGTTCTACTGACCATGCTCAGCATGTCCAGCAGAACGATCTAAATCGTTTAAAATTACTCCTGGTCTCTTTATCTCTCTCTGTCGGTCGGTCTCTCCCTCTCACCCCTCTCTCATACTCACTGATCGCGGGCGTGGCGCTGCACGGCTGCCCCACTGCTCTGGCGGCTTCTCTTTTGAAAATGCCGAACGCTCATTATTCCATCTCGTATTCCCTGCTTCCCTCGCCCACCGGCGCCTATGATTGCTTGCAGTCAGACACGCCCCCACGGGGAGTGACAGCTGTCTCACTGCAACCAATCACAACCGCCGGTGGGTGAGTCTGTATCGTGCTGTACAATAAATAATTAAATAATTTCAAAAAACGGCGTGTGGTCCCCCCAATTTTGATACCAGCCAAGGTAAAGCCACACGGCTGAAGGCTTGTATTCTCAGGATGGGGAGCCCCACGTTATGGGGAGCCCTCCAGCCTAAACATATCAGCCAGCAGCCGCCCGGAATTGCTGCATCCATTAGATGCGACAGTCACGGGACTCTACCCGGCTCATCCGTAATTGCCCTGGTGCGGTGGCTATCGAGGTAATAAGAAGTTAATAGCAGCCCATAGCTGCCACTAAATCCTAGGTTAATCATGGCAGGCGTCTATGAGACACCCCTAATGATTAACCTTTAAGTAAAAGTAAATAAACACATACACCTGAAAAAATACTTTATTTGGAATAAAAGACAAAAAAACACCCTCTTTCACCACTTTATGAAGCCCCAAATACCCCTCCAGGTCCGACGTAATCCAAACTAGGTCCCATGACGCTTTTAGCTCTGCTACATGAAGCTGACAGGAGCGGCCGTAGAACACCGCCACTTTCTGTCAGCTCCAGGCAGCAAATGAAGTGAGTCGCGCTGTGAGCGAGGGCGTCACTGAGATAATGTGTGCAGTGATGATGGGTGCGGTAGTGCCGGTGTGTGTGCGGTGATGATGGGAGCGGTAGTGCCGGTGTGTGCAGTGATGATTGGTGCGATAATGCCGGTGTGTGTGCGGTGATGATGGGAGCGGTAGTGCCTGCGTGTGTGCAGTGATGATGGGTGCGGTAGTGCCGGTGTGTGTGCGGTGATGATGAGTGTGGTAGTGCCGGGGTGTGCGGTGATCATGAGTGCGGTAGTGCCGGGGTGTGTGCAGTGATGATGATGGGGGTGGTAGTGCCGGTGTGTGCGGTGATGATGAGTGCGGTAGTGCTGTGGTGTGCGGTGATGATGGGGGTGGTAGTGCCGGGTGTGCGATGATGATGAGTGCGGTAGTGCCGGGGTGTGTGCGGTGATGATGAGTGCGGTAGTGTAGGGGTGTGTGCGGTGATGATGAGTGCGGTAGTGCCGGGGTGTGCGGTGATGATGGGTGCGGTAGTGACGGTGTGTGCAGTGATGATGGGTGCGGTAGTGCCGGGATGTGCAGTGATGATGGGGGCGGTAGTGCCGGGGTGTGTGCGGTGATAATGGGTGCAGTAGTGCCGGTGTGTGCGGTGATGATGAGTGCGGTAGTGCCTGCGTGTGCAGTGATGATGGGGGCTCGCTCTCTCTCTCTCTCTCTGCTTAACGCAACACATTATTTCACAGGAATCCGAATCCGTTGCCTTTATATCACACTATTTACAACGCATCCGTCACATGCGTCACACAACGCATTGTGACGGATGCCATACAACGCAAGTGTGAAAGTAGCCTAACTCTGCTGTTGCAGAGTTTTCATTGATCCCTGGTCTGGCAGGCAGTGTTTTCCGGAGCGTGGCCGGTGGGAGTGTGATCCCTCCGTGCTTCGTTTCCGGGATCACATCACCTTATCATGGTGCTATTTCCATCAGGTTGGTACCAGTTATAGTCCTGCTCTGCAGTGAGTTCTCTGGTTCCCATACATCAGCCTGATCCTGCCCGCCTACCTTGTCTAACCTCCCTGACTCTCATCCTCCCTACTGCGTCCTTCCTCCCTGACTTACGTCTTCCCTACTGCATCTCTCCTTCCTGACTCTCATCTTCCCTCTCCAGTTCCCTCTCTGTTGTTCCGTTTCTGTGTTCCCTGACTACTACGTGCTCTCGCGGCTCCCGACCTCAGCTTGTTACTGACTCTGGTTTAGCTCTCCTCTGGTTCCTGACGATACCTCACGGCTTCTTACCTCTGGCTCTCTCTTGACTCTTACTCCGCCTCCTCTCTTACTCAGCTATCCCCAACGGATCCACAGGTGGAGCTAGTGACACCTAGTGGATTCATCACCATCCTTCATATAACAGGAGTTCCGGATCCCCCTACTGGTATATTTCATTAAGGGCTCCAGCTCCTCCTGGTGGGACATTACATTCAGCATGTCTTGTTTACAGAACAAACTTAAAAATCATCTCACCTGACGAATAATTGATGTGATTGTTAGATCATTCCATGCCTAATCAGACAGGTGAAAAATCATTAAAAAGCATTCCTATGAACTTTTCAGTTATTGGCCTATCTAAATGAGCTAGAACTCTAACATGTTATTGGTTTAGGTGTTCATCTCTTTCTAGCACTTCCCCTGAGGAATTCATGTTTATCTATTATGCATGTGATATGTATTTTTAGGGATCCTCTCTTCGTAATATTCCTTATAACTTTAAATGGGTGGATGGGTGTTTGTTCTAAGAAGATTACAGATTCTTCTTATATGTATTATTTTCCATGTTGTGTTTTACGCAATCCCTTGGACCTGTTCCCCCATATTGGGTGTTTTCACAAAGAAGAAAGTGTCTCTATTTTGTGTTTATTTTCAGTCATGTACTTCCTAAATACTCCCTCTTCATTTTATAATAATACTTTTGAGACTTTGCTTATTATTAGAGGGAATTACCGTAAAGGGTTTCTGTTAGAGC
Source organism: Anomaloglossus baeobatrachus (assembly GCF_048569485.1). Classification (NCBI taxonomy): domain Eukaryota; kingdom Metazoa; phylum Chordata; class Amphibia; order Anura; family Aromobatidae; genus Anomaloglossus; species Anomaloglossus baeobatrachus. The sequence continues at coordinate 289,780,519 of NC_134358.1, forward strand.
TAGGCGGACTCGCAAAAACCAGAACCTGCTCATTTTTTTTAAAAAAATCTGGATCCTGACTGGAATCCGGAACCCATATATATCTGTGGGAACCAGAATCCAGGGGTTAAAAATGTTGGTGGAAGGGATAGGGGGATAGGAAGCTCCGTGTCATGGCAGCAAGCTGCTTCCAGGTCGCGCATTCACTTCCGGAGCTGCGTGGGTCTAGATTGTGCACTAAAAGTAAAGGTAGATGCTAGAATATATGGGCTCCTTCCATGTATGACGTAATTTGTCACTGAATGGGGGGGCGTGTTGAAATGCAGCCTGCGATGTGTCCTCCTTTGCTTATCCTGAGCGGCTGCTTCATGTACTAGGCCACTCAGGGCGAGCTGCGCTTACGATGTGCACTCCTCTATTCAGCCTGACCGGCCTGCTTCATGAAGCAGGAAGCTCGGGATGAGCTGCACTCGCGATGTGGACTCCTCAGTTCAGCCTGAGAGGCCTGCTCCATGAAGCAGGCAGCTCAGGATAAGCCGCACCGGCGATGTTTCCTCCTCTGCTCATCCTGCACCTCCTGGTGCATGAATCGGGATCCAGGAGGCCCAGGATGAGACATGCTGGCGATGTTTCCTCCTCTGCTCGTCTGACCCGCACACAGCATCTGTCTGACTGCAACTAGTCACAGACACCAGGCCGGGAAGTGGGCAGAGAAAGCAGTGCATATGCAATTAGCGGCCCTGGGAGGCCGCAAGAGCAGCGTACAGCTGGCCGGAGCTTCGGTAAGTATGAAGCACTAGCTTCATTCTTATTTTCTTTATTTTTTTTTTAATTTTTTGAGTTCCGGAACAAATAACCAGAATTCCAGGGACCAGCACCTGGGCAACTTTGAAACCCCATGGATCCAGACTTTTATAGTCCGGGTCCATCAAGCCCTAGTTGTGTAACACGAAGATGCTGTTTTTTTTACTCCATTTATTTGGCTACAAACTGGATGTAATTGTATCCCTACACCTTATTATTACGCTTTTTAGAGTATGACACTGATGTTCTGTTAGTAGATGATCTAGTTTGGTTTCCTTTTCAAGAGTTTTCTAGCAACTAACATTTCTTACTACTTGTTTAGATGATAAATGTTAAGGTAAGGCCTAAGCCACACAGCGAGAAAATCGGTGCGAGTGGAGTGCGATAAAACATCGCATTCCCCTCGGACCAATTCTAGCCTGTGTGACAGCACACATGAGCGATTATTTTCTCAGCCCTAATCGGACCGAGAAAACAATCGCAGCATGCTGCGATTGTAAGCTGAGACTCTTTCTCTCGCACCCATTCAAGTGAATGGGGCGAGAGAAAAATCGCACTGCACTCGCGGTACACTGGTGTACTGCCAGTGCAGTGCGAGAATGGCAATAGCCAACTACGGAGGAGAGAGGGAGAGAAATTCCTCCCTTCCCTCCTCCATGCCAGCCCGCCCCCCGCAGCTGAGGTCTGCTCACATGATCAGACCTCAGATGCAGGGACACTCGTATGACACTCAGCTCCTGCTGCGCTTCCAGCGCAAGCCAAGTCTCATGCGAGCATCGCAGTAGTGTCCCGTGTGGCCCCAGCCTAATGGACATCCTATTGTTCGATTGAAAGAGTCCCCATCCATCATTCGTCACAGCCAACAGTAGTCAAGCTTACACACTGCTGCTCTATACAACTCTACAGGAGGTACAGAAAGTAATGGATCTGAGAGGGACCAGCCACTACAGCTATCAGCTATGTATAAATGATAATAGCAAGAATACCTCTTTAATGTTAGACAATGAAGCCTTTTTCCCGATGGCCCACTGCTAATATATCAGTGTATAATAAGGGTTTGGATAAGTAAAATACCGTTTGGACAAAGCAAGAAAGCTGCCATGGAGTGACAAATATACATAATAATACTTAAAACTCAAAAAGAAGTGTTCCGTCTATACAAGGCATGGTGACTAGCAAGCTGATTATCACAACAGAGAATGGATTTCAGTTCTGCCTTTTTCTGGCCTTAAGCCATGAACCCACATAGTCTGTAGCAGGTTTATTGCTAATTGTCTCTTCAGTAAGTAGGCAAACTTTAGTGCCGCTTATTGGAGGTAGCAATCGTAAAAGTCAAAAGTGATCTTTTAATGAGTCTTGTCATATGACTAAGGCGGGCTTTGCACACTACGACATCGCAGGTGCGATGTCGGTGGGGTCAAATTGAAAATGACGCACTTCCGGCATCGCATGCGACATCGTAGTGTGTAAAGGCTCGATGATACGATTAACGAGCGCAAAAGCGGCGTAATCGTATCATCGGTGCAGCGTCGGCGTAATCCATAATTACGCTGACGCGACAGTCCGATGTTGTTCCTCGCTCCTGTGGCAGCACACATCGCTGTGTATGAAGCCGCAAGAGCGAGGAACATCTCCTACTGGCGTCACCGCGGCTCCCGTAGGATATGCGGAAGGAAGGAGGTGGACGGGATGTTTACATACTGCTCATCTCCGCCCCTCCGCTTCTATTGGCCGCCTGCCGTGTGACGTCGCAGTGACGCCGCACGACCCGCCCCCTTAACAAACAAGGAGGCGGGTCGCCGGCCAGGTGAGTCCATGTGAAGCTGCCGTAGCGATAATGTTCGCTACGGCAGCTATCACAAGGATATCACTGCTGCGACGGGGGCGGGGACTATCGCGTGCGACATCGCAGCATCGGCCTGCGATGTCGCAGTGTGCAAAGTACCCCTTAGGATTTATGCCAGATCAGAACCTCAATTTGAAGACACAGTGTTTTGGGATGGTTGTCCCTGGTCAGTGCAAAGTATGAGATCTAATCTTGTTGTATGAGAGGCTAAGACGGATTCTAAAGGGGAAGCTATTCTCCTTGTGGAGACTAACACACCATTGCAGCATACCAGTGGTGAGGAGACTTTAATGCTCCTCTGGGAAATATGCAGATTGTCTCTTCAGTGAGGATGTAGATGAACTATAGTGCCTCCTATTGGAGGTGGTTTGTTGCTAAAGATGCACTGTCTGAATGCACATTCATAAAACTGTTATTCTCTCCAGTAATCAGTTTGTCCCATGCCAATGGCTATGAATGAGTGTGATGCCCTTTAAATAATTTAGGAAAAGTACTGGTTCTCCTTAAAGAGACCAACTGGGTCTCCATACTCAACTAATTTCTTTCACAAGGCCCTGTCACAATTTACCAGTTTTTGCTCTTGTTTTTTTCAGATGCTCCCTTGAGTACAGACAGCGTCTATACAGAGTGAGTAGCAGAGAGAGAATTGTCAGCTCTGCTTTATCACTCTGCACAGACAAGCGTCTATACAGAGTGAGAAGCAAGCTGACACTGAGGCCAGAGTACCGCTTGTGTATGACTCGTGCAGTCTCGCATCGGCATCACCCGGCACGGCCTGACATTCTCCGGACACGAGCTCCTCAGCTGCATGGAAATACATGTGGCCGTACCGGGTGATGCTGATCTGAGACTTGCACAGTGACAGTCAAAGTTCAATCAAGTTCATGAGCCATGGACTCAGGTGAACACTGAGATCACCGTGAAAATGGCCGAAGACTGCTGAGTGACGAGCAGTGCAATAAATACCCCCAGAAGTTAACAGGATGTTCAATGACGTCATAGCCATGTGACCAGTCTGTAACCCAATGTCTGTACAACATTCACACCAGACTGGTCACATGCTATGACATCATGGAAAATCCTTTAGTCAGTAGTGGTTACCTGGGGGCACAGCAATGATCGAACACGGAAGCAGACGCGGCGACAGAGTCTGCAGGATGCGTTGCGGGACCTGTAACTATAATGACAATCAATGTTTATTATTAACTATATTCTTTATTTTACAGCCCCACTCCCACCCCATCCCATAACTGTAAAGCCCGAGCTCCGAACCCGAACTTGATCTTTACAGATTTTTCGGGCGAGGCTCCCGATCCTGAACATCGGGAGGTTTGCCCTTCACTATTCTCTAGGGCTGTGTCTTAAGGCTGTTTTGCATAACTACCCTAAGAGAAACGTCCTCTAATAAAGACCATAGAAATGAATATCAAAGAAAAAGTCCCTAAACTTTGGAATGGAATGACGGATATACAAAGACTGGAATACTCAGGGAAGCAACATATATAAAATAAAAGCAATAACCGTCTCTCTCCTCTTTAAGGAATGCCAGTGCTTCCTGCACATTGTCTCTAAGGCACAGAACTCATCCAGCCAGACTATGCTCTACACTGATGAGGGGCAAAGTACCTGAAACAGGCTTTCTGTAGAAAAGTTTTTGAATTAGCATTTATTTCTGGACATGTTGCAAAATTTGCTATATGGTTGGATGTTGGGTTATATGTTAGCGAATAGCGATCTTTCCCATATTGCAGTAGATTGCAATCAGCTAAGTTGCATACTCTTCTCCCATGGAGCATTGCCTGAAGGACTAAATACTCAGCTGGTGTCTCATTCCCAATGTTAGCTTGCATTTTTAATCAGATTTTTCTAAAAATAATATGCCAAATTTATATAAGAACCTATTTGATTTTATCATGTGCCTAGTGTTGAAAATGCTAAAGAGTATCATAAAAATACCCTTCAGCTAAGCACACACATTTCTATTTCTTTAAGCACATTACGATCTGTATGTGCCAGCAGAAAAAAAAAGCCGTCAGATCTTTCTCTGTGATTTTATTTGAAGTTGTGGCCTGTTTAACCAATTGTAACTGAGTTGACAGACATCATGTTACATTCCGCACACGGTCCAGCTTTAACAACAGACCAAAAGCTTTAAAGCAAACACCAGGGAAGGAAATCAAAATCCAATTAATCCTCTCCCAAGACACATATATTAATGCAGCAGCGCTATTATTTTTCTTGTCTAGAGCAGAGGATACATTTTCAGTACACTTACGCCATGCAGATTTTCTAAATCAGTACCAGCACATGATAGCAAGGCAGAATTTGACATTACGTATGCAGCACCAGATAAAGGATGTTTATTCTGGGTATAGTGTTCCTGAAATCAAATTGCAAGGACTGGGGTGGATTTATTGCTGTTTGTTTTACTTTGGCGTGAACGTGCATGCAGAATGTGGCTTTGCAAATAGGTCAGAATTAGAAAGTATGCGCACCCAAAGATTTTTCTTCTCTCTCCATGTATTTCAGGTTATGTCCACATGCAGCAATTAGTTTGTTTTTTCTTGCAGATTTCTTAGAGAAAACACTGTAGATTTTCTACACCGTTCGCCCTTTGCATTGTAGTGATAATTCACAGCCTAAATTGAAAAACTGCACCACAGGATACCATGCAATGTGGATGTGTACATAGTGTTTGTATGCGATTTGGCAAAATGTCATCCACAATGCTGCTACTATAAAAAACAGCGGAATTTCTACTTACATATCCATTTCTTTATGTCTACTTTTACTATATTTCCAGCATTCACAGGTGGACTAAAACCCAACTATATGCGATAAGACTGGTTTACATGTTACAATTAATCGTGCGATCGCATTAGCGATCGCACCCGCCCCTATCGTTTGTGCGGCACGGGCAATTTGTTGCCCGTGTCGCACAATGCTGTAATCCCCTGTCACACGTACTTACCTTCCAAACGACCTCACTGTGGGCGGCGAACATCCACTTCCTGAAGGTGGAGGGACGTTCGGCGTCACAGCAACGTCACACAGTGGCCGGCCAATAGAAGCGGAGGGGCGGAGATGAGCGGGACGTAAACATCCCGCCCACCTCCTTCCTTCAGCATTGCTGGCGGCCGCAGGTAAGCTGCAGTTCATCATTCCTGGGGTGTCACACGGAGCGATGTGTGCTGCCCTGGGTACGATGAACAACAGGACGTGTGATTTTTAGAAAATGAGCGACGTGTCAGCAATTAACGAGAAGGTGAGTATTTCTGCTTGTTCATAGCTGTCACACGCTATGATATCACTAACAAAGCCGGATGTGCGTCACTTACGACGTGACCCCGCCGACATCTCGTTAGATATATCGTAGCATGTAAAGCCCACTTTAGACTAACGTTAGCTGAACCAGCACATGTTGACAGTTTCAGACTAAAGTCCAATGTGTATGGGGACTGCGGACAGATGATTGTCAAGAGTATTACTGATCCAGCATTTGAGCGTGTCAATCGTTCTGTTCTCCTTGGGACAAGTCACTGTCAGAGATGTCTGGCAGCAGCTTTCTCATAGTGTACACAGGAGCGTTCCTGTATATGGAGGAGTTAGGTGAGATAGCTTCCAGGTGAATAATTGGCCAAACCATTGTTCAGCCAACAGCAATTTATGTTGTGTAATCATATGGGCCTACGGTCGTGTACCCCCTGAAGGCATCAATGGCTTTAATATACTAGTTTAATGTATATGCAATGTAGTATTGTATAAGGTGTAACTTAGAGCAAGATATAGAACTGTTGTCAATATATACTGTAGTAGATAGTTAAGGTTATGTGGGCCGCAATACTAAAACCGGTCACAAGAGGACATTGGTTTCCTTCGGATATAAAAGCTAAACCACAAAAAGAGGAATTAACACTAAAACTACTGAGGTAGTCATTTTGACTACTTCGCACTATGTATTTCTATATAGGTGTCACGAGTCCAGTAGTTCTAGTGTTAAATTTTCCCCCAAAATTCAGAAAAATTCAGAAAATCGCCCTTTGTTTTTGAGAATTCCTCCGGATATAGTTAATTTCCCTGTGTTTAGATGTTAAAGGGTTAAGCTCCTAACCATCCAGGGAGGGGAAGAGTGTTAGGTTATATAGCAAGAACCAGTTTTCAATATGAGTGGAGTTAAGTAGTGGAACTGAAAGTGAAAGGGGATGAATATCTGTGGAGCGGAATACTAAGTTAAAGGGGGAAAATGTAACTAAACAGAGCCAGGAAAGGACTTGAGATAGTAGGTGAACCCCCTAGAAAGCAAGTTTGTGAAAAGTGGTGTGTACACATTGTTGGCCAGCAAGAAAATGTGGACCTTGAGAGAAAAAGGGGTACTCGGCTGATGGACACTGATGAAAACTGGTGCAGGGGCATTGCCTCTAGTAGCTGCTCCAAGAAAAGTAACAAAGCAGTTCTAGAGGTATAGTACCAGAGCGATACACCTGGACCTGTGTAGTTTTATATCAGGGAAAAGTGCAGATATCACAGCTGTTTGTTATTCTTCGTGTCGGAAATAAGAACTAGTTCATAATGTTGCAAAAGGAGTCGGTATGTGGAGAGACGCATCTATTAGTTGGCTTACTTAGTACTAGATGTTTTTGAACAAACTCTCTTTCCACTAAACCAGAGTAAACCTTTTGAGCAAAGCCACGCTCCTATTCAGTCAAAGTAAAGAAAGTGTCTAAAACACATAGATAATATAGTGCAAGTCAGGAAAGATAGTGGTTTGGGTTTTTTTGCACAACTTGAATTTTTACAAATTAAATAGGTTTTCCACTATTAATGTTATCCCCTTTCTTTTATCATAACTATTCCTAACTAATACTTTCCTAATATATTTCTGCTATCTACCGTGATCCTGTAAGCTTCTCTCTCTGCTGCGCGCATATTCTTATGTTGCTGTTTTAGCTTTGATCCTCTCGGTCTGGAGACTGGGATTGGACCAATTGAGCAGGGAACGTCACTGGTGGGGGCTGAGAGGATAGTGAAGTGTGATCTAGGCATACGTGCCCATACTGTTGTCACTCACAGATTGGCAACCCCAACCTCACCTGTGACGTGTTCTGCTCAGTTGGTCTGAATCCAGTCTCCAGTAGGAAGGATCAAAGCTAAAACAACAACATAGGAATATGTGTGCCACAGAAAGATCAGCTTACAGGAGAAACGTAGATAGCAGAAGTATATTAGGAAAGTTAGTTAGGAAGAGTTAGGATAAATGAAAGGGGGTCACATTATCAGTAGAAAAACCCCTTTAAGGGCTCGTTCAAAAGATCTTATAAATTGGATGTGTGCTGTCCGATTTTTTTATTGAATAGCACAGTGACTCATATTATTCAATGAGGCAGTGCAGATGACCGTTTTTCTTCACTGACAAAATATGTCTATGAAAGAAAATTGCATCATGCTGCATTTCACTCTGAAATCGTATAAGATTCACCTATTCAAGTCTATGGGTGCAAGAAAAATATCAGATGCGACTGTATAGCATCAGATTTTTATGGATATATTACAATTCTGGAACATAGGAATGGTGTGGTAAATGAGTAATAGCTGAAAACAGAAGGAACACGGACAATGAACATATTGCATACAGATGACAAGTGAGAAAACAATTGTCCACTTTCCTGGCTGAAAATCTGAACAGTTTTTTTATACTGTCCTGTGAACGTGCCCTTAGTTTGATAAATCTTCCCTATTGTCACCGGGAAGTTGTGTCCTCATGAATGCAGAGTTTATAGAGGAGACGGCCAAAAACTGTATCTGCATAGGAGCAAGTTAATCCGAACACTATATAAACATTTGACTTATTAATAGACTATAATGTACAGTTAACCTTATCAAGGCTTTGGATCATTGAATAAACTAAGACAACCTAATTACTATTTATTTTTTAATGTTCCCCAATTTTTTTCCTCAAGTTGCAAAATATTATTTTAGCTACCATTTACAAATTGTAGATTTTCTAAAACCTTGACAGTTACAAATGGCATGTACACATACACTTGGGCAGTCGGCCTAAATGTGCTATAATTAATCTCACTTTGCCTAACCAAAGGGAGCCAGATGGTCTAGTGCTGCACTTGACCTCCAGACTACACACTAGCTGTAATCGCTGGTTTACTATTGTAAATGCTCTAATCAGACCTGTTCTTCTTGAGGACCTATTAACTGAATTAAAGCTAGACCTACTTAGGAGAAGATGGCCTGATTTTCAGCACCACCAGGTGTATATCATTCAAATCACTCCAGAACAATGGATTTCTGCACACTTTGTAGTCTTTAAAGTAGGTTAAGTAGGTATTTTGTAATCAATTGAGCATTAATCATGAATTTCCTGATTTAGGACACTTCTGGTGTAAGAAGGATGAGACTTTCATATCCTTTTCATTCTTTACAGCTTTGTAACTTTTTTTTTTTTAAATAAATCTCATTGTAATGAATATACAAGGAGCTGATAGACAAGAAAATTCCAAAAGTCGATTTTTCTGATTTACCGCATGACTGTCCAAAATTTAGAAATACGCTTTATTTTACAATTATTGTCAGTGGATGTTTATGAACCTGGAACCACTCAAATGACGACAATCTAGAAAAGCCACTTTGCTCCTATTAGTGATTACATTAAACAAGTTAAATTAAAATACAGAAATTTGTCATCAGAAAACAACTACAGATGAGCAAATTGATTAAATGTAAAAAATACATTTAATTCATAAAATAATAGATAATTTTTAGAGATGATTAAATAATTTCACAAGGCCAGGTCAGTATTCCGTGGCATGGAACAGGAGCACTGCGAGCTGCGCCAATCTGCTGGCATCCCCAGCTGCTCTTTTGTATAAAGAGGTTGTCCACTATCCGGATAACAACTTCTCTATCACTATGTTTCCTCACAGTAAAATAACCTTCCCTTGGTTATCTGATATTTACCTTCGTTACCAGCGTCTGCCGCTCTCACACTGCCAGTGCCGGCTCCCTGTTCCCTGCACACATAGCCACAGTACACATCGGGTTAATTACCCAATGTGTACTCCGGCTACATGTGCAGAGAGCAGGGAGCCGGCACTGACAGCTGAGGGCGGCGGACGCTGGTAACGAAGGTAAATATCGGGTAACCAAGGTAAGGGCTTCTTGGTTACCTGCTGTTTACCGTGGTTACCAGCGTCCACAGAAGCCGGCTCCCTGCTTCCTGCACATTCAGTTGTTGCTCTCTCGCTGTCACACACAGCGATGTGTGCTTCACAGCGGGAGAGCAACAACTAAAAAATGGCCCAGGACATTCAGCAACAACCAGCGACCTCACAGCAGGGGCCAGGTTGTTGCTGGATGTCACACTAAGGAACATCGCTAGCAAGTTGAGCCTCAGCAGCGATGTTGCTTAGTGTGACGGTACCTTAACAGTGTTTGTAGTGGCTCCCCGAGGGATTGCATGACATTGCAATTGTGGCTAATCAGTGCTGGTTTCACTCTCTCATCCTTCAGGCATAATGGACATCCAGAAGATGTGAAGGAGCTGCCTCAGCTCTCACGTCTAACAGATGTCTGATTTTTCTGAAGGAGGAGAGTGTGAAGCCAGAACTGGTTGGCCACAGAGATTGCGTGACATTACAATGTCATGTGATTCACAGGAGAGGCAGTGCAAACACTGATAGAATAAAGCTGGCACCAGAGGTAAGTATAGGTGTTATTTTTTTACTGGGGGGAAGCATAGGGATCGAGAAGGGGATGTCCAGAGAACTTTAACTGGCCAGGTTGGTTAATAAAAAGAGGAGCAAAGGTTGCCACAGAATACTGACCTGGCCACTAGTCCAGAGTCCTGAAAATGTATTCTGTCATCTCTAAAAAAAAATAATTAGAAATGTATTAATTATTATAAATTTTAGTTTTTTATATTGTTGATGTTAATATTTTAAAAACAAATTCTAAAATCTTGCTGCTTTTCTTTGGTGCCTAAAATTGGACTGACATGTTCTGCTCTGTTGAAATCACGGGGGGGCTGCATTCTGCATAGTTTGAGGCATTGTCGCCTTCATGCACGGGTTACTATGAAAATGTAAAACGGCATTTTGTTGTCAGTAAGGACAAGGCAATGATCACTGTAAGTGGTACAGAGCTCATTTACAGGACAACGCTTGCTCCTGAGGAATGATTTAGCCACAGTTACACAATTGTAATGCAAACAGCAGTAATTTATGGAGTTGAGACGTCTCACAGTGATGTTATACTGTGTAAATAACCTGAGAGAATTATTACACTGAGCCAAAATAAATAAATAGATGTCAGCTCCCTGAGGGTTATCAGGTCATATTCATAGTCTTCTGCCATAAATCCAGGGCGTAGTGAACTGTAGATGCCATAGAAGGGGCTCCTTATTGCAGGAGACCAATGGGTCATAAACAGCATCTACCACACTTCTGTTGATTTAAGGGCACTGTAAATATGGTATGAGAACGGCTGCCGGGGAATTCATCAGCCCTGGAGGTTTTATTTCGGTTGCTGTGTGGGACAGAATGGAATTTACGAATCAAGCGTACCTGAAATGAGAGTGCAACAATCATATTTAGATTAATTCCAGGCTAGCATACCATATTTTTAAGACTAAAACACTCACCAGAATGTAAGACATCTAGATTTTAGAGGAAGATAGGAATACAAATTTCAATGCAAAAAATGTAGACATGACACACTATTGTAGGTGGATCTACTGCTGACATTCTTATGAGGGGGGATCCAGGGCCCCTTCCTGATATATATGTCCCCCTCATCCAGGTATGTATGTATGTACAGCAAGCTGGTATAAATGTCCCCCATCATGGGTCTATCCTGGTATATATGTCCTCATCCTGGTACATATGTGAAGCCCCACAGGTGCAGTGTCGGTGCATTACCTTCAGGGACTCCACTCAGCTGGATCTTGTCACAGGTAGGAAATCTTCTATTTGTCGTGACGCCACTCTCAGAATTGCGGTCAGTGGGGACCGCCACTGCAAATTAAGGGATGCCTGGGGCTGATGGTGGGTGCAGTCGGTTGTAGTAGCCTCCTGAGAGTGAGGCAAGCCCCAGGGCCCTGTGTAGGTGTGTAGAACCACAAGGCGCAGAATAACTCCACACAAGCAGAATGTCTTTCAGGGGTTTTACTCACAGAAGGTGGCAGAGTGAGTAACCCGGGCGTAGCTGGGATGAACCAGGCTGGAACCAGGTATCCTTCAGGCTGACTGATGAGGGTGACTACCGACTCGCCTTCCTTAGCCCTTTGCGTTTTGGAGTAACCCCGACTTTTAGTCCCTATGGGGGTCACCCAGGGAAGTTGCTGAAGCCTCTCTCCCCTTCGTTTTGTCCGTTTGCTTGTAGCCTGGACCAGGACACTCCGGCTGCTTGCCTCCTGTGAACTATGGGCCCTAACTGTGGCGACGTGGCTGCGGACTTTTTAGTGTGTTCTTGGGGGTATGAAGTGCCCCCTCATGCAGGTTTGGCAAGGAAAGGTGGATCTATCCCTGCACTGGGACCTACTACCCGTTTGGGCCTGGTAACTCCCTAGCAGTCTCCTTACTTCCCACTCCGTTGCTCTCTCTTTAGCTGAAGATGGATTTCGGGTAGCACTACTAGGTGACCGTTCTCCCCCATCGGTAGCCACTGCGCGGACGCTGTCAGACTGCCACAGCCCCAGGGGTCTGCTCCTGACGTCTGCTCCCCCTGAACTGCACACTGAACCGGCTCACTGCCCCTCCTCTCCTGTTCTTGCCTACGCCACCTAGCAACCAGGCTCTCCACCACACCCCTTGAGTGGAGATGGAGGCTTTTTACCCCCTCCACTATTCCAGTGGAGGTGAAGGCTTTGCCCCCTCCTGGGATCCCCAGGGGTCCTCTCAAAGGTACATGTGTGAGACCTGATCACTATGCGCCTGTGTAGTCACACCTCGGTCAGCCTTCTGGATTACCTGTTTGTACTGTCCCCAGCATGGGTGCAGTACTCAGTGGTGCCTGACCAGGTCAGGGGCGCCACATTCCCCCTTAGTTATCACCAGCACGTCCTCGGGCTGCAAGACAACATTTTAAAATGCATAAAACAGTAAAACATGGTAAAACATTTTAAAACCACCAGGTACCATACATCACCACCCTCCACCCACAAGTCCGTTAACCCACCCAAACCCTTTCAGGAGGCAGGTCACCGGTCCTTTTGGTAACCAGATCTGGGCCATCTACTTCCCCAGACCTTTCCTCCAATCTGCCTCTTCCGTTGGCCGCGCCTTCAGCCACTTCTGGCAGGATGTAGAGGCGGCTTTCATGGGCTGGTGGTTTCAGGGTATACCTGGCCTGGTGGATCCGCGCCTTCAGCCTCTTCTGGCAGGATGTAGAGGCGGCCTCCACAGTTGGTGCTGACCAGGTACCCTCTTTGTGGTGGAGAGCCAGGCCCCATAAACAGGCATGCTCTCTGGTTGCAGGTAAGCCAAGGCCCCATCACGGACGTGCTCCCTGGTTGCAGGCGAGCCAGGCCCCTAAACAGGCTGGCCCTGGTGGTGGTACCCTCTGGTGTAACTATTTACACTGCGAGAGTTTGTGGCTATAGCCAGTTCATAGCCTTAAGGTTCATTTCTCACATTAGTTTATGTGGGCACATGCTTAAACTTCAACGTTGCAAACTTGTCAAACTGGTAACTTGCTGTACTTTACTTTTCCTCTACTCCTCCATACCAGGGCTTGGGCCTGTAGGGCTGCGGCACCTGTTGGTTTCTTGATCTCTTTCTTTTCCTTCTTCTTCTACATCTGTTTCTTGTTCTGTATCTGTTTCTTTTGCAGGACTGCTGTAAGGCTTTCTGGTACATGGGGTAACATCCAATGCATACCAGCCTCTTTCTCCTTGGTGCATGGTAAATTCCACTGTATCTCCCATCTGTAAGTTTCTTCCAGGATGTCCTCTGGGCAAATGGGCTCTAACGTCTCTTCTGTTGACAAAGATGCCTTCTTTCATACCAGGAGCTACGATAAACCCATATCCACTCTTCAAACTGAAGTCTTCCACAACTCCACGACAAAGTGGTCCTCTAACCTGGGATTTGGCTCTTCTCAGGAACCGTTTCTCTTCCAAGTCTCTGGCCATGACTTCGTCTTTCTGCTCTGGAGACTGCGGTGCAGGGGAAAGCTTGGTTCTGCTACGGCGCCGTGTCCTACGGGCTGGATTCTGCTGGGCTGTTACTTCACTGCCTGCAGGCCCCCAGGTGAGGTTTCTAGGCAACTCTTCCTCTTCATCCCAGCGGGAATACGGCAGCATCTCTGGCTCTGGGCATGGATCCACTGCTGATGGCTCCGGGGTCAGCTCCTCAGCTTCCTGGCCTCCCCTCCCCCTTAGTTCTTCGGAGCACTCCTGTTGTGGCAGCGCCGGGGATGGGTGGTCATCAGCAGGCCCGGGCTGGGGACTCTTTGGCGTGGTTGCTGCAGAAGTCGCCTTGGGGGTGTGCGGAGGGAGCAGATACCGATCCACCATCTCTTGTGGGAACTGGGCCTCTAGGTCAGCCTTCAGCTTCCAGTATTCGGGGTCCTCTCCTATCAGGGACTTCCTAGCAGGGACTTCCTTTGACTGGGGAGCGGTGTCTGCTCTGGCCTTGCAGGCCGGGGTAAACAGTGGTACATTCTTGTCTTGGCGGGCCGCGCCTGACATGGCGGCGGCCTGGTCTTGGCAGGCCGCGCCTGACATGGCGGCGGCCTGGTCTTGGCGGGCCGCGCCTGACATGGCGGCGGCCTGGTCTTGGCGGGCCGCACCTGACATGGCGGCGGCCTGGATCAGCGTTGCAGTTTCAATCAGGGTCGCAGCTGGAGTCTTAGCGGGCGTCGCTACTATGGCCGGTTCTTGGCGGGCCGGGCAGGGCATCGCTGCGGCGGCCTGGATTGGCGTCGCAGCTGCGATGGGATCTATGCAGGCTGGGCTGGGCGTCGCTGCAGCGATCGGAGCTTGGCGGGCCGCACCTGGCGTGGCTGCGGCCTGGTTCAGCACCTCGCCTGCGGTGTGGATGAGGGTCGCGGTGGCAGCCGGATCTTTGCGGGCCGGGCAGGGCATCGCTGCGGCGGCCTGGGCTTGGCGGGCCGGGCAGGGCATCGCTGCTGCGGCCTGGTCCAGCGTCGCCGCGCCGGGCGCCTCTTCAGGGACCGCGAGCGTGGCAGCAGGGGTCGGGGCACTCGCGCTGGCAGGGGCAACACTGGACTCACCCATCGGTGGCACCATCGGGGTCTGAGTCGTCACCGTCCGGTCTGGCACTCGTCGTGCGGTTCCCCTCTCATAGGCCTGAACCGCTGCAGCCATCTCCAGAAGCTCCATGCGTTCCTCTCTGATCTGCTCCACGACCCGGGTCTCCAGTCGGTCGCAGAACTGGGCAAGCTCCCGATACCACCAGGCAGCGGAGCCTGGTTCTGGGTTTCT
The DNA here is from genome assembly GCF_048569485.1 of Anomaloglossus baeobatrachus. Lineage (NCBI taxonomy): Eukaryota > Metazoa > Chordata > Amphibia > Anura > Aromobatidae > Anomaloglossus > Anomaloglossus baeobatrachus. Next base: position 289,795,602 of record NC_134358.1, read on the forward strand.
GCGTTCAGACGCCATTTCCTCTAACAGCAGGCTTCTGGCTCCCTTTCTGTCCCGACGTCTCTGAACGCCTCCGCTCCCATCACTTGCGAGGTCAGGACTCTGCAGGGGATCTCTGGGTAGCCACACCTCTTCGTGGGCGGTAACTTCTCCCAGCGCGGGCTGCTGTTGTTTTTCAGCGCGCTTTTCATGGTGGCAATATGGCGGCGCTTCCAATTTTTCAAGCGGACCGCCCAGGCACATGGTCACCTGTCTGAACAGGTCTAGTCCTTATCCTGTTCGTGACGCCAGATGTGAAGCCCCACAGGTGCAGTGTCGGTGCATTACCTTCAGGGACTCCACTCAGCTGGATCTTGTCACAGGTAGGAAATCTTCTATTTGTCGTGACGCCACTCTCAGAATTGCGGTCAGTGGGGACCGCCACTGCAAATTAAGGGATGCCTGGGGCTGATGGTGGGTGCAGTCGGTTGTAGTAGCCTCCTGAGAGTGAGGCAAGCCCCAGGGCCCTGTGTAGGTGTGTAGAACCACAAGGCGCAGAATAACTCCACACAAGCAGAATGTCTTTCAGGGGTTTTACTCACAGAAGGTGGCAGAGTGAGTAACCCGGGCGTAGCTGGGATGAACCAGGCTGGAACCAGGTATCCTTCAGGCTGACTGATGAGGGTGACTACCGACTCGCCTTCCTTAGCCCTTTGCGTTTTGGAGTAACCCCGACTTTTAGTCCCTATGGGGGTCACCCGGGGAAGTTGCTGAAGCCTCTCTCCCCTTCGTTTTGTCCGTTTGCTTGTAGCCTGGACCAGGACACTCCGGCTGCTTGCCTCCTGTGAACTATGGGCCCTAACTGTGGCGACGTGGCTGCGGACTTTTTAGTGTGTTCTTGGGGGTATGAAGTGCCCCCTCATGCAGGTTTGGCAAGGAAAGGTGGATCTATCCCTGCACTGGGACCTACTACCCGTTTGGGCCTGGTAACTCCCTAGCAGTCTCCTTACTTCCCACTCCGTTGCTCTCTCTTTAGCTGAAGATGGATTTCGGGTAGCACTACTAGGTGACCGTTCTCCCCCGTCGGTAGCCACTGCGCGGACGCTGTCAGACTGCCACAGCCCCAGGGGTCTGCTCCTGACGTCTGCTCCCCCTGAACTGCACACTGAACCGGCTCACTGCCCCTCCTCTCCTGTTCTTGCCTACGCCACCTAGCAACCAGGCTCTCCACCACACCCCTTGAGTGGAGATGGAGGCTTTTTACCCCCTCCACTATTCCAGTGGAGGTGAAGGCTTTGCCCCCTCCTGGGATCCCCAGGGGTCCTCTCAAAGGTACATGTGTGAGACCTGATCACTATGCGCCTGTGTAGTCACACCTCGGTCAGCCTTCTGGATTACCTGTTTGTACTGTCCCCAGCATGGGTGCAGTACTCAGTGGTGCCTGACCAGGTCAGGGGCGCCACACATATATCCCCCATTCTAGTGTGTATGTCCAGCATCCTGGTATATATGTCGCCCATCATGTGTCCATTCTGGTATATATGTCCCTCATCCTGTATATATGCCCCTCATCCTAGTATATCTGTTCCTCATCCTGGTATATATGTCCCCCATCCTGGTATATATGTCCCTCAACCTGGCATGTATGTCAGCCATCCTGGTATAAATGTCCCTCATCCTGGGATATATGTCCCCTTTCATGGGACCATCCTGTTATATATGTTCCCTATCCTGGTATATATGTATAGATATGAGCTTCCAGTGATCAATATGAGATTGCGTAAGCGATAACACTAAATTTAACACAAACACTTCCCATTCACAACTGTGACCTTGTAACACTAATGAATAACATGACAATAAGGAGGGAAAATGGCTAATTATGCACCATTTTGCCATTTTCACTTAGGGGTGTACTCACTTTTGTTGTCACCGGTTTAGACATTTAATGTCTGTGTGTTGAGTTATTTAGAGGGCACCAAATTTACACTGTTATACAAGCTGTTATACAATTTTACATTGTATCAAAGTGTGACATGATGGCTATGGGATAATTGGGAACTAGGGCTTATAAGCTGTCCCTCACGCGAGGGGGCCCTATGTTATCCCTAATTTTAGGGATACTCCTGATGGTGGAGCGGCCTGAGTCTCCTTCCTGACCCTGCTCCTGACCAGTCCTGATCTTACTCCCCCTCTTCTACCCCTACACAGCATGCACACACAAAGGTGAAAACAATAAGTGGTTCAGGAGAATAAATAAGTGCAAGAAAGAAGCTACAAGACAACAGGGGTAAACTCCACAACTGCACCAAGCAAAAAGCACAACTCTCACCAGTAATAAACAGAATAAACTATAGCTGGCATGGGTGGAAGGTTTGAACCAATATAAATAGGAGGGAAGCAGATGTGACTGGTCTCCCTACAACATATGACCAAAGACGCAAGCTGACCATCAGAAATTAACACCTGCTAGCCTGCATATGAATCAGCACACAGCAGATCGACGCCCATTCTGATCTCAGACAACAGAGAAACCATCAGATGTAGGGTCAGAATCGGCAATCTGAACAGCGCCCAACGGCGCCATGACAGTTTTTGAAAAACTCTTTCTGACAAAGTGTCATATCTAGAGTGTTATCCCATGAAAAGGTATCATAAAATATTTACGAAAAAGTGAGGCCTGTACTCACTTTTTAGATATACTGTATATCACAGTACTACTTTGGATAAAGGGGTTGGTCTTCTCAAAGAGATGTCTTTGGAGAAGTCTCACTGTGTCTTAGCGGCAAAAAAGAAGTGATGGTCATGATTTTTTCGTTTCACTTAAAGGATGATACAAGTACAACACAATATAAAGAGATACTAAAATATTAAGAAAATTATATCCATTTTTATATGTTATATTTGGCTATCAATGTTCTTGGGCACTTTTGTGCGTTCAAAAAATCCTTTAATTGAAGGTATTATTTATATTTTGGGTAATGTCCTTTCCAAATACCAATTGAGTGATCAAATTTCCAAACACAAATTTCCCGCTTGCTCTAAAATATTAACTGTAAAGTAATAAAACAAAATCCTTGGAAAAGAAGTTAGGCTGCAAAAGTGAATATTACTGGCACTTAGGTAGAAGGATTACCAGGAAGGCCGAACTTTCCTTTGTTCAGTTATTGTAGTCACAGGTGTGATTTGTCATCCAAGGAGTAACAGTAGGAAAACATATACCCATCTCAAGCCTACAAAGAAATATGATCTCAAGCACTTCATTAATTTAATAGTGAAGAAGTTATACTGAGACATCCTGGCAGTCGCGATATTGTGAGCACAGTCCAAAAAAAATCACAAAAATAACTTGAAATTAATGCTAACGAACATTAAGGATAGACCTTGTGTGATCCTAACCAGAGGGGATACAGTCACGAATCCATCTCTTTGTTGGAAGATCTCTTGAGTGCAAAGTCTCATCCAACATTGTGAAACTTAAGCCAGAATTAAATTGTTGTCTCACACCAAGGAGTCTTCTAGGAAAATGCATCAGAAAAGCCAAATAGCTTGAATAATAATCTACTCAACATGGGAGCACAGTGCAAGTGTGCGGTGAATTTATCAATCATCCTACACAGAAGTGATGACGGTACTGATCATATACCCCGAAGGTTGTCATAAGATAGGTGATGGTAGCTGTGAAAGAATACCCTTTATTGCTTCTTTATAGTATATGCTCAAGGGGGTATATGCAGATTTTTTCATCTAGATTTTCAGGACTACAAATCCTCTGTTTTGCAGTAGCGCCATTGTGAAAGAGATTTTATAAAATGTTACTTGACGGTATTAACAGACGCCTGCTGTACATTTGAAATCTCTTTAATGACATTACTGTTATCTTTTATATTTATCACTATGTTTATTATCCCTTTACTGTGAAATATTTTTGCCCATTACCACTATCTTGTGAAATAACTGTGTCCATTACTACTGAGACTAGTATTAAAGAGAATCTGTCACCAGGGTTTTGCTATACCATTTGAGAGCAGGAAAAGATAGGGGCAAAATCTCTGATTCCAGTGAATGTCACTTACTGGTTGCTTGCTTCAATTTTGATCAAATCTTTGTTTTCCCTAATGCAGATGTACCAGTTCTTTGAATGCTGAGTTCTGTATAACCCTACTCACACCACCGATTGGCAGCTCTCTGTTTACTGTACACTGTGCTCGCCTCCAGTCACTCTAAAGCGGGCTTTACACGCTACGATATTTTGTAGCAATTGCTAGTAATATCGTACGCAAAAGCACCCGCCCCCGACGTGCATGCGATATAGTGTGATTGCATTGCAGTGAACATTATCGCTACGGCAGCGTCACACGCACTTACCTGGTCGGTGGTGTCGCTGTGGCTGCCGAACAATCCCTCCCTCAAGGGGGAGGTGCGTTCGGCGTCACGGCGACATCACCGCGACGTCACTAAGCGGCCGCCCAATCAAAGCAGAGGGGCGGAGATGAGCGGGATGAACATCCTGCCCACCCTCTTCCTTCCTCATTGCGGGCAGGACGCAGGTAACGTGAGGTTCCTCGCTCCTGCGGTGTCACACACAGCGATGTGTGCTGCCGCAGGAACGAGGAACGGCATCTAGAAACAACCATTACAATTTTTGGTTTTAGGATGACCTCTCCATGGTGATCGATTTTCACCACTTTGGAGGACGTTAAAGGTCGCTGGTAAGTGTTACACGCTGCAATACCGTTAATGACGCCGGATGTGCGTCACTAACGACGTGACCCCGACGATAAAACATTAACGATATCGTAGCGTGTAAAGCCCCCTTAAGGCTTAGTGGCAGCTGTGAGCTGTCATTAACCCCTTACCACCCTCAATTACCACCGCACGAGTGCAATCGGGATGAGCCGGATAAAGTTCTGGGATTGTCGCCTCTAATGGATGCAACAATCCTGGGCAGCTGCAGTCTGCTATTTTTATGCTGGGGGGCCCAATAACCATGAGCATCTCCAGCCTGAGAATACCAGTGTGTAGCTGTATGCTTTATCTTTGCTGGGTATCATAATAAAAGGCTGCAACACTACAGTGGGACATCGGCAATTGCAGTGCACAGATGCGGGATTTCAGGACCACATCTAGACATAACAGGGATACAGGGACTCTGATGAGATGCATCAGCTAAGCTAATAAAGTCAGGAGGCAGCGCTCTCATCCAGGCAGCGTCTGCCTCGTAGCCTTGCAGACCTCATTTATATAGAGGGATAAAAGATTTTTCTGCAAGAAGGCATCTGACATGAGGCATACAGGTATGATTATTTGTAGCACTCTATTACCAGTATGCCAATATTTATAGGTTAGGCTATGTTCACATGTCCAGTCTATTAGAATGGATCCAGTAATCTGTTGGCAAAAAAGGTATGCAGACACAACTTTTTTAACGATTTTGAAAAACATGGGAATTTATCGAAAACAAATTTTTTAACTGATTGCTATTTATCTTGTATTCGAACCTGATCCACTAAGCAAAAAAACATGGTTTTTTTTACAAATGAAAGAAAAATAGATGGCTAAGTCGCAATCAGTTAACAAATTTGTTTTCCATAGACTCCCATGTTAAAAACGTCAAGCCTGTACAAATATTTTTTTTTTCAAAACTGACAAAAAAGTTGGTTTTTCCCAGTAGATTGCTGCTGGATCCATTCTAACAGATGATTACTGGATATTGCCTAAGAAATGTCAAATGGGGTGACAGATTCCCCTCAAGGCCGGAGTAACTCACACGACTCTCTCATCACATCACCCCGCATGGCCTGTCTCTCTCCGGACAGGAGCAGGTCTGCTGCATGCATTCCTGTGCAGCTGACCTGCTCCTGTCTGGAAAGTGGCAGGCCGTGCCAGGTGACGAGATGCGAGACTTGCGAGTCACACACGAGTCACTTGCAAGTGTGACTCTGGCCTAAAGAACATCAACAGATGATTAAAACTTAGAGGATTTATTATGCACAGCTAACCAATACATAGGAAACAGAGGCATATTTCAGGATCAGATCTTTCCAGGGACAACATTTTTTTCTTTTTTTCTTATTTTTGTGGAAATTAGGGACATCTGGTGACTATACAATGCCAATATATGAAAATCATTAATTCAAAAAAAAATGTGTGGTTGAAGAATAAAATATTTCTGGGAAAAACGTCCTATGTTGGAGTTGCAGTAATACTAATAGGTTGCACGTCTGTATACATTGATCAAATAGATCTCTACCTATTTTTATAGGGCAAAATGTGAAATTGTGATTTGATATTGGTAAAAAAAACATTAGGTGCACTTCCAGTCTATTTGCTGGACATCCACTTTGGTTGTCAGTAAATAAAAATGTCATGCTAGGACCTATGTAAAGAAATAATTAAGTACCAGCATCTGGAAAAAATTCTTTGGTAATACCATTTTTTGCTATTGTTCATTAGCCAAACTTGTATTGCTTCATCAGAAGGAATTTGCATCCTTCAACTTCATGTCTGGTCCAATTATTCTAATCACCATTATTACTTCCAGTAAATCCCTTGCTATCTAGCATCCTAGTCGACCACATTTTTTCTGCTTCTGAACTCCAGCCAGTCACTCAGTAATCGTTCTAGCAGATGGTTGGATTTTTTGCTAGATTTTTTTTCAGCATAGGTATTTCTCTCAGTCCCTCGAGGAACAGCCTGAACAGCTGAGATTTGAAAACTTGTTCAGTAACCTAAGAAAGTATTGCTGACCTAACACCTTCACGCCATCCAGCGTAACCGGCATTCAGCTTTCCACCTATTTTCTCAATAGTCACTGTACTATTTATGTATATATCAGTGCTTCAAACTGTTTGTCTTGCTACATCAAAAAGTATTTTGTCTATCTTAGTTTACTTTTAAGAAGCTAAAAATCAGATTTCATAGATGTTTCTTGCACCTTTCTATTTATACCATATACAGTTAAGGGTACTTTACATGCTGCGACATCGCTAGCGATCTCGTTAGCGATGTGAAATTCTAGATCGCAAGTGCGATCTTTCGAGATCGCACATGCGTAAAATAACCTATGTGCGACCTCAAAAGATTGCACTTGCGATCTAGAATTTCACATCGCTAACGAGATCGCTAGCGATGTCGCAGCATGTAAAGTACCCTTTAGGTCTAGAAATATATGGATACTGACTGCATCTTCGTGATTTCAGCTCTGCATGCCACTATTTTAAATAATACAACTGAGATAGAATTGAAGTGTAGGTTTTCATGTTTAATGAAAGGGGTTAAACAAAAATATCCAGTGAAAAAATTAAGAATTGCAAGCAATGACTGCCTGAAGCCTTGGGTGTCACCAAACGCTGGGTTTCCTCCTTTGTGATGCTTTTCCAGGCCTTTACTGCAGATGACTTCAGTTGTTGCTTGTTATGCGGGCGTCACACGGTACGATATATCTGGCGATATGTCATCGGGGTCACGTCGTTAGTGACGCACATCCGGCATCGTCAGAGATATCGTTCCGTGTGAAACCTATGAACGAGCAGAAATACTCACCTTCTCGTTCATCGTTGACACGTCGAACATTTTCATAATCTCGTTCATCCTTCTGTGCTCCGGTTGTTCGTCGCTCCTGTGGCAGCACACATCGCTCCATGTGACACCTCGGACCTCGGAAGCGATGAACACAGCTTACCTGTGGCCGCCGGCAATGCGGAAGAAGGAGGTGGGCGGGATGTTTATGTCCTGCTCATCTCCGCCCCTCCGCTTCTATTGGCCAGTTGCAGTGTGACGTCACTGTGACGCCGAACGTCCCTCCCCCTTCAGGAAGAGGATGTTCGCCTCCCATAGCGACGCCGCCCGGAAGGTAAGTACGTGTGATGGGGGGTTAACAACTTTTTTGCGCCACGGGCATTTAATTGACCGTGATGCACAAACGACAGGGGCGGGTGCGATCACTTATGTGATCGCACGATTTATCGTCCCATGTGACGCCCGCATTAGTAGTCATTGTCCATCTGTACTATTTAGTGCTGTCCAATCAACCTTGCTGCATATGGTTGAATCCGAGCAAAAAGTATCGCCCTGTACACTTCAGAATTTATCCGGCTGCTTCTGTCTTTAGTCTCACCATCAATAAACACTAGTGACCCAGTATAGGAAGTCATGCATACCCATGCCATCACACTGCCTCCACCATATCTTACAGTGAATATGGTGTGCTTTAGATCATGAGCAGTTCCAAGCCTTCTCCATACTTTCTTTTTCACATCATTGTTGTACAGGTAGACCTTAGTTTTATTTCCAGAGAATGCTTTTCCAGAACTGGACTGGATTCTTTAGATGTTTTTGCAAAGTCCAATCTGCAAAGTTCTATTTTTAAGACTGACTAAGGATTTGTACCTTGTCATGAACCCTCTGGATTTGCTCTCATGAAGTCTTATCTTTATAATAGACTAAGGCTATGTGTCCACGTTGCTTTTTACCTGCTTTTTACCTGCTTTTTTGCTGCTTTTTCAACTGCAGCGTTTAATGCCAAAATGGATGTGTTCTGCTTTTCAAGCAAAGTCTATGGGAATTTGAGTTTTTAAACCCCACTATGCAGTTCACACTGCAGCCTTTTTGTGGCAGAACTTTGGACAAAAACTCAGCTTTGCAGTGCAAAACCCAAATGGCAAAAACAATTGACATGTCAATTGTTTTTGCCATTTGCCTTTTGAACTGCAAAGCTGAGTTTTTGCCCAAATTTCTGCCTGAAAAAGGCTGCAGTGTGAACTGCATAGTGGGCACAAGAAACCCAAATTCCCATAGACTTTGCTTGAAAAGCAGAACACAACCATTTTGGCATTAAACGCTGCAGTTGAAAAAGCCGCAAAAAAGCAGGTAAAAAGCAGGTAAAAAGCAACGTGGACACATAGCCTTAGATACTGAAACACCAACTTCCTGGAGAGTGTTCTTAACTTGCTTGGATGTTGTGTGATTTATCTGATGAAGGAGATGGGATCTCTGAAATGCGTAATAAAATCACGATTTAACCATTACTGCTGACAATCTTCTTATGACAGCGCCGGGAGTCCACTTCTATTTGATCTTTTAGTGCCTGATTCCTGTGAATGCTGCCAGAGTGCCGGCACTTACAGAAACACTGCATTTCTGCTGGTCAGACAGTGTAGCAATCGGACAGTGTAATCATAAAGTCCCCTAGGGGGACTAGTAAAGTCAATTTAAAAAAGTTAAAAAAAATAAAAGCGTTTTGAAAACATAAAAAATTTAAAACACTCGAAAGTTCAAATCACCCAACTTTTGCCACATTGAAAGTAAAACAATAATACAAAAAACACCAAAAACATATTTGGTATCGCCAAGTTCAGACTTGCCCAATCTATCAAAATATAAAATTAATTAATCTGATAAGTACGTGGCATGGCAAGAAAAAAATTCCAAATGCCAAAGTTATGTTTTTTTGGTCACTGCAACATTAAAATGCAATAACAGGTATATAAAACATCACATCCGCGCAAAAATAGTATAATTAAAAATGGCATCTCATGATGCAAACAATAAGCCATCACTGAGCTCCAGATCTTGAAAAATGAGAACGCTACGGGTCTCAAAAAAATGGGGACAAAAGTGCAATTCTTTTTTTTTTTTTTTTTTTACAAACGTCTGAATTATTTTTCACCACTTAGATAAAAGTAAAAGTATACATGTTTGGTATCAACGGCAGGTCAGTTTTTTCAAAATATTGAATACGGTAAATATGGATTTTGTTGTTACAATGCTTTAGATTCAACACCAATTTCACGCCTTTTCATGTGCTGTAGGTTTATGTCGTAGCATATGGGTAAGGTTTTGTAAAACATGCTTAAAATCTGATATATATGACCGTTTGAGCATATCCTGAAGCTACATCACATCCTAAAAAAACGACATTCTATTACTTATTGGTGACGATACCATATTGTCTGGTTATTGTCTCTTTCATAACACTGGACTAAATTCATGAATATACATACATATTTTACGTTTGATATGCAGTCCGGTCTTGAAAATAATTTGTGATGTAGAGTAATGCCGATAAGAATTCTATATGCAGCACTCATTCATTACTTATCTATTAACGAGAAGGCTAAAAATGAAAATGAAGCAGTCATTGCAAAAAATGAAAAATGCTGGCTGGACTTTAGAACCATAAATGGTAAAAACCTCGTCTGGTTCTCTGCCAACAGCCTCAGCTGAGGGAATACGGTTTTCATTTACAGGAACAGAAGAGTTAGGCTCGAGTAGCAAGTTTCAGACCTGCTATATGATTGTGATTATTGAAGGGTTTAACAAAGGAATAGCAGCAGCCTAAAAAAATAGATCATAGAAAGACTGTACTTTTTGGACATTTTAAAGTTTTTAGCTTCAGTAATTCAGAGAAGGCTGTGTAAAATACACCATGAAATAGACTGCTACGTTGAAGAGGGCTGTTGTCTGTAAATGTGGTCATTTTAAGTGATGGGTAAAAAAAGGTATTATAAACAAAGTACTATCTATATACTCTGCTATAGTGTACAGACACTAAGCTCTTTTGTCATTTAGGCGCCAGATATACACTGAAGAGCAAAAGGCTATCAACGTTTTGAACTTTTGCCTTTAAGGCTCCATGTCTCACCATCCACAACAGCTTTAGGCCCCTTTCACACGTCAGTGATTCTGGGACGTTTGTGCTTTTTTTTTAAACGTACCAGAATCACGGACATACGCAGACCCATTATAATGATTGGGTCTGCTCACACGTCAGTGATTTTTCACTACACGTGTCTCCGTGCAGCATACCCGCATGTGCGTGATTGCTGCACGGAGACATGTCCATTTTTTTCTGGCATCACTGATGTCCCACGGACCACGCAGTGGTGTGGTCCGTGAAACACGTGCCAGAAAAAAACGTGCTTTTAAAATAAAAAACATTTTAACTCACTCGGCGTCCAGCGATGTCCTCTGCAGCCCGTCCTCTCTGCTGCTTCTAAGCCGGCTGATTACTGTCGCGCATATTCATTATGCGCGACACAGCCGACCCGGAAGCAGCTCCTGCAGGAGTCACCGCCGGCCGGATGCTGCACCGCGGGAGCGATCAGCACCATGGACAGCGGGAGCCACGGAGAACGGAGCCCGGATTGCACTTAGACAACCCACGTGATTTTCGGCACACGCAGGGACATGTGCGTGTTTTACACGCCAGTGAAAAACGTCTGTGTTTTTCACTGACGTGTGAAACGGGCCTTAGGCTATGTGCGCACTTACCGGATTTTTCGCGGATTTTGCCGCGGATTTGCTGCATGTTTCGCTGCAGAAAATGTTCATAACATCTCTGCAGTGAATCACCAGCAAATCCTATGGAGAAAAAAAATCCTGTGCGCACTGGGCGGAATTTGACAGCTGCGTGTTTTGCTGCGGGAATCCCGCAGCAAAAACAAGTGCATGTCACTTCTTTTCCGCACATCGCTGCGGGATTTCACTCCATTGACTCAATGTTAATCAAGAAATCCCGCAGGGAATAACGCAGGCAGCAAATTCTGTGCGGTTCACTGCGTTTTCCTGCGTTATTCCCTGCGGTATTTTGCGGTTTACCTCCGGTAATGTGCATCACTTGCTTGCGGTTTTGCAGGGAAGTGATGTCATTACAGGAACAGGAAGTCGTGCAGAGTAAACACACACACATCAGACACCGAACACATCACAGACATAGAACACATAGACACAGACACATAGAACACACATAGAAAGAAAACGGAAATATAGGAAAAAAAGAACGTGGGCTCCGCTGCATATTCACCTTCCAGCCGAGGTAAGCACACAGCGGCGGCCCGGTATCCTCAGGCTGGGGAGGGAGAGGGGCAGGGATAATGTCCCCCGCCTCACTCCCCCTCCCACAGCCGAGAATATCAGCCGCAGCTGCCCCGGCACTGTCGCATGCAATATGCGACAATACCGGCGTGTCCTCGGCTCTTCTTGCCACCGTGTAGCAGTGGTGGCAAGGTAATACAAGGGGTTAATGATGGTGGGGGACCACCGCCATTAACCCCAGGCTTGATTATGGCAGCGTCTATGTGACAGCTGACATGATCAACCCGTAAGTAAAGTGAAAAAAAACACACAGAAAAATCCTTTATTTTAAATAAAACAAACAAGCCTCGTTCACCATTTTATTAACCCCTCCCGCACCAAAGCTCCGGCATAATCCAGGTCCGACGTCCAGCGCTGCTTCCATCCAGCCGCGACTGTCACAGAGACAGGCTGAATGCAGCAGAGGTAATTACCGGTCATTTCCCATGGCCGGTAATGTGAACTCACTGCCGACCGTGGGAAATGCAGCGATCTGTCATCTATCTATCTATCTATCTATCTATCTATCTATCTATCCCTCTATCTATCTATCTATCTATCTATCCCTCTCTCTATCTATCCCTCTATCTATTCTTCTGTCTATCTACTCTCAGAATTAAATGACTTTTTTTTTTTTTTTTCTTCAATGTGCTTTATTGCATTGAAAGCAATAAAGCACATCCCAACCCGCACGCGGCAAAACCGCGGCAATACCGCGAACAATACCGCGGTAAAACCGCAGCAAACCGCGGCAAACCGCATGCGGTTTTCGGGTGCGGTTTCCCGCGTTTTTTTACCGCGGGTGCGGTAATCTTTGAGGGCATGCGGAATTTTCTCAAGAAAATTCCACTTCCCAGTGCGCACAGAGCCTGAGGCTATGTGTGCACGTTACGTAATTACATGCATTTACGCTGCGCTTTGTAGCGCAGCATAACTGCATGCGTCCTGCGTCCCCTGCATAATCTATGGAGATTGTGCAGGGGCCGTGCGCACGTGGCGTCTTAGAGCGCAGCGCTTCGGCTGCTGCCCGAAGCGCGCGTTCTAAGAAGTGACATGTCACTTCTTCCGTGCGCTTTGCCGGCAGCCCCTGCTCTGTCTATGGCAGGAGCTGCAGGCAGAGCGCATGGAATCGGCTTTTTTTTTTTCACTACGGACATTTTGTCCAGCGATTTGAAGCGCACATGTGCTCTTCAGATCGCTGCAGAAATTTCTGCAGTGACTTTACGCAACGTGCACACATAGCCTTAAAGTGAACCTGTCAGTTGCAATATGCACCCAGAACCACGGGCAGTTCTGATTGCATATTCCTAATCCCTGTTTAACTGTCCCTGCATCTAGTAGCATACTTAAGAGATCTATAGATAAAGTATTTCTAAAGATCCTTTATGATATACTAATGAGCACAGGGACTAGTCACAAGGGCGTTATTTCCCCTTTGACTAGTGCGCATGATCTGCAAACCTGGCACTTATGGTCATGCTCTCTGAAGACGGGACGCGTACACCTGGCTTCATAGTGCGCATGACCGGAAGTGCTGGGACTTCTGATCATGCACATTGACCCTAAACCCGGTGTTCTGAAGGTCACAACAGACACAGGTACGCACGTCACTGCTGATGATGCTGGGAAATGGACATTGAATAGTATGTTAACATGCCCCTGTGGGTGTGTTAACATACTAAGTAACATACTAAGAGGGCAGAATGATGGCCCAAAAAAGGTGAACAAGCCTTGACTTAAGTATCAAAGTGGGGAGTTTCTTTGCGGTGGCGCCATAGTGTAAAAGGATAGTAATGGTGATATGTGAGTTTATATCACCTCTAGACTAGGATTAGCAGTAGCGGAGTCCATTCAGGGTTAGAGCGAGTTACTGAAGCACTATGCAGAAAGATACTGTTGTGCTGTCAGAAGCGTGTTGCCTTTATTTTTGGTCTTCAATTCACAATCCAAATCCAGTTTTCGGATGTAGACCAAAGCCTTCATATTATACAGTTGAAAACAGAAGTTTACATACAATATCTAAATAAACATATACAGTGCCTTGCAAAAGTATTCGGCCCCCTTGAATTTTTCATCCTTTTACCACATTTCAGACTTCAAGCATAAAGATAAAAAGTTTAATGTTATGGTGAAGACTCAACAACAAGTGGGACACAATTGTGAAGTTGAACGAAATGTATTGCTTTTTTTAAACTTGTGAAAAAAGCCAAGCAACTGGTGTAACCAAAATGTGTGAGGACAACAATAATAAAATATAACTTTAAATAATTATGAATTAAAATATTTTGCACACACAACATAAACAGTTGTAAAACCAACCATATAAAATACAGCACAAGGAGCTGATGTTATGTAAAGCTCCCACTGTATTCACAAAGGACAATACCAGTAAGAGAACCTGGTTCCAAAACAATTCTCACACAGATGTAATTAGCCCAATACAACATCAATTGTATCCATCTGATGTCAATAATAGTGTGTACGCCAGAATGTGATGTAACACAATCTAAAACACCTTACAGTGTTGAGAACTGTCATCAAAACATACACATGGACATCAAATACTGAGGTGATATAAATCAAGAGACTTGTTGTCCAATAGAGGGGGGGGGGGCAAAACAACAGCCTCACAATACCCCTCAATGGGAACAATCTGATCTTATACGCTCCTAGGCCTCCCGACGCGTTTCACAATTAGCTTACTCATCAGGGGACACTGTCCAAGAAAGCAAAAGCTTCAGAATAGTACGGACCTCCACCATAGTATGTCCGGGCATAACATAGCACTGATATTGGGTTAATTACATCTGTGTACACAGTGAGAGAATTGTTTTCACCTTGATGAGCATCATACACGATTTCTATTAATTACTTATTAATTACTTATTTTAAACTTTTAAAAAAAATAAATAACTGAAAAGTGGAGTGTTCAATATTATTCGGCCCCTTTAAGTTAATACTTTGTAGCGCCACCTTTTGCTGCTATTACAGCTGCTAGTCGCTTGGGGTATGTCTCTATCAGTTTTGCACATCGAGAGACTGAAAATCTTGCCCATTCTTCCTTTGCAAATAGCTCGAGCTGAGTGAGGTTGGATGGAGAGCGTTTGTGAACAGCAGTTTTTAGCTCTTTCCACAGATTCTTGATTGGATTCAGGTCTGGACTTTGACTTGGCCATTCTAACACCTGGATACGTTTATTTGTGAACCATTCCATTGTAGATTTTGCTTTATGTTTGGATCATTGTCTTGTTGGAAGACAAATCTCCGTCCCAGTCTCAGGTCTTTTGCAGACTCCAACAGGTTTTCTTCATGAATGGTCCTGTATTTGACTCCATCCATTTTCCCATCAATTTTAAACATCTTCCCTGTCCCTGCTGAAGAAAAGCAGGCCCAAACCATGATACTGCCACCACCATGTTTGACAGTGGACAGGGTGTCTACAGGGTGATCAGCTGTGTTGCTTTTACGCCAAACATGTCATTTGGCATTGTGCCAAATAGTTTGATTTTGGTCTCATCTGACCCGAGCACCTTCTTCCACATGTTTGGTGTGCCTCCCAGGTGGCTTGTGGCAAACTATAAACGACACTTTCTATGGATATCTGAAAAATGGCTTTCTCCTTGTCACTTTTCTAAAAAGGCCAGATTTGTGCAATGTATGACTGATTGTTGTCCTTGTTGATATGTTGATTGTTGTTTGAAATGAAAGTTTGGATGGACGGCCGGGTCTTGGTAGATTTGCATCTCATCTACATTTCAATATGATCAATTGCACAGTGCTCCTTGGGCTGTTTAAAGTTTTGGAAATCTTTTTGTAAACTTCTCCACAACAGTATCACGGACCTGCCTGTTGTGTTCCTTGGTCTTCATGATGCTATCTGCTCATTAAACAGAACACTGAGACTATCACAGAGCAGGTGCATTTATACGGAGACTTGATTACACACAGGTGACTTATATTTATCACCATCAGTCATTTAGGACAACATTGGATCATTCAGAGATCCTCAATGAACTTCTGGAGTGAGTTTGCTGCACTGAAAGTAAAGGGGATGAATAATATTGCACGCCCCACTTTTCAGTCATTTATTTTTTAAAAAAGTTTAAAACAAGCAATAAATTTCGTTCAGTTTCACAATTGTGTCCCACTTGTTGTTGATTCTTCACCATAACATTAAAATTTTCATCCTTATGTTTGAAGCCTGAAATGTGGGAAAAGGTTGAAAAATTCAAGGGAGCCGAATACTTTTGCAAGGCACTGTATGCATGTTTTTCTCACTATCTAACAAGAAATTAGAATAAATCTTTCCCATTTTAGGTCAATTAGGATTACCAAAATTATTTATAATTGCCAAATGCTAGAATAATAAGAGATAGAATGTTTTAAAGTGAACCTGTCATCAGAAATTTAGCTATAAACCTAAAAGTTCCCCCCTCTGCAGCTCCTGGGCTGCATTCTAGGAAGCTTCCTATAGTTTTTGTGGCCCCTTTTATTCCAAAATAAATACTTTACAAACTTGTACCTTTTCGTATGCAAATTTCTTAAATCTTCCATGGGGGCGGGCTGCGTGATGTACGTTGCTGTCCTCCTGCCGATTTACGCCGCCCCCCTGAACGCTAAATTTCAAACTTCAGGACGTCGCCCCTGGGCGCCCGTGGTCCCGCGCATGCGCTGTGCTACTGTAGCGGTGCCGTGCACTGCGTGCACGTGTGACCGCTGGTGACGCTTTTGCGCGGGCACCGCCTGCTCTGTCCGCTCCTCCCATCTATTTCCTGCTGCTGAGCAGGATGGGAAGGAGGTGACGTCCGGTCATCTGGCTAGCGAGCGTTTGCGCAGAACGCTGGAGGAATAGGCGAAAGTGCGGTCACGAGGTTATGGGCGGCACTTGCTGATGACACTCACAGCGCCGCCCATAACCTCGTGCCCGCGCAAAGCGTCACTAGCGGTCACACGTGCACGGCACCGCTACAGTAGCACAGCGCATGCGTGGGACCACGGGCGCCCAGGGATGGCGTCCTGAGGTTTGAAATTCAGCATTCGAGGGCGGCGTAAATCGGCAGGAGGACAGCAACGTACATCAGGCAGCCCGCCCCCATGGAAGATTTAAGAAATTTGCATACGAAAAGGTACAAGTTTGTAAAGTATTTATTTTGGAATAAAAGGGGCCACAAAAACTATAGGAAGCTTCCTAGAATGCAGCCCAGGAGCTGCAGAGGGGGAAACTTTTAGGTTTATAGCTAAATTTCTGATGACAGGTTCCCTTTAAGGCATTTTTATTACTTTCTGCAAAATCAAAGGCAATCACTATTTGACTTGGGTCAAACATTTTCGATGTCCTTCCAAAAGCTTCTTACAATAGTTGGTAGGATTTTGGGCCCATTCCTCCTGCCAGAAGTGGTGTAACTGAGACATGTTTGTAGGCCGACTTGCTTGCACCTGCCTGCTTTGCCCATAAATTTTCAATAGGGTTGAGATCAGGGTTTTATGATGGCCACTCCAAACCATGGAATTTGTTCTCCTTAAGCCACTTTGTAACCAATTTAACAGTATGCTTCAGGTTATTGTCCATTTGGAATACCCATTTCCGCCCAAGCTTTAAGTTCCTAGCTGATGTCTTGAGATGTTTTTATAGTATTGCCACATAATCTTCTTTTCTCGTGATGCTATCTACTTTGTGAAGTGCACCAGTCCACCCTGCAGCAAAACAACCCCACAACATGATGCTGACACCCCCATGTTTCACAGTTGCGATGGTGTTCTTAGGCATCAAAGCTTATCCCTTTTTCTTCCAAACATAACGATGGTCATCAGAACACAGGACATGTCTATCTCTGTTCCTATGTGCATTTGCAAAAATTAATCTGGCTTTTTTATGTTTCTTGTGGAGTAATTGCTGCTTCCTGGCAGAGTGGCTTATCAACCCATATTGAAACAGTACTCCTTTCACTATGGATAATGACATAATCTTACCAGCTTCCGCCAGCATCTTCACAAAGTGTTTTGCTTTTACTCTTGAGTTGATATGCACATGTATGACCAGAGCACATTCATCTCTGGTACACAGAAGCCGTCTCCTTCCTGAGCGGTATGATGACTGGACATTCCCATCTTGTTTGTACTTGGTCATAATTGTTTGTACAAATGAACAAGGCACCTTCAGGTATCTGGGAATTACACCAAAGGATGAACCAGACTTGTGCAAGTCCAAAATTCCCTTCCTGAGATCTTGTCTGATTTCTTTTGACTTTCCCATGATGTTACACAAAGAAGCAGTGTGTTTCAGGTGTGCATTAAAATACATCCACACGTGTGTCTCTAATTAACTCAAATGTTGCTAATAAAACTATCAGAAGCTTCCAAATACATGACATTATCACATGGGCTGCCCCATATTGTTTAAAGGCATAGTACTCACAGTGTATGTAAACTTTTGATTTTGCAGAAAGTAATAAAAATCCCTTAAAACATTGTCTCTACCTCATTATTCTGGCATTTGGCAAATCCAAATAATTTTGGTTCCTAAATGACCTCAAACAGGAAAGGTTTATTCTGAAGTCATATCAGATAGTGAGAAAAACATGCATATCTGTCTTTTTAGATAGTGGATGTAACCTTCTGGTTTCAACTGTATATATTTGATGAAATTGGTAATATAAATTTACATGTATTTTATGTATATCATGTATATCTTCTCCCACTATAATGGGTTTAAAAGCACTCAGAGAGCCTAATGTGTAGTACTTGATGAAGGCTCTGTTCCGGAGCCAAAACCCAGTTTGTGAATTAAGGACCAAAAATAAAGGAATTTAATTTAATATTGAAGGCTCCATGCTTCTGAAGCACACCAGTATCTCTTGACTTCAGTATCATCATAAGAAGTGTTGGCTCGAGTTTGCAAACAAATACAAAAAATTAAATGTAGAAGATTGGAAATGAAGATGAGATGAAAGGCAATAGACTAGACTTTGATGGGTGAAAATGGATCTGGAAGAAACAAGGGAAAAGGGGGCTAATGGTTCAAGAAATTGAAGGAACTGTCAATGTTGCGTAGAGGATGTCTGATGGTATGGGGTTGTTTCACAGCCAAAGGCATTGGATACTTGACCAGGATTGGTGGTGATCTGAATGCTGAGCTATATGTGAGTATCCTGCAAGACGAGTTACTTTGTACGCTTGAATATTATCGGTATAAAAAGGATGACACAGTAATCTATTAGGATAACAACCCGAAGTTACTTCAGGATTGGAGAAGAAATGGTTCAATGACAACGAAGTAGAGGTGCTTTATTGGATCCCACAGTCCCAGACCTCAACCCAATTGAACACTTGTGGGTAGAATTGAAGAAAAAGCTGTATAAATACCTAAGTGAGTTGACCAGTGTGCACCAACATTGGGAATCTGGAGAAGATACCTGGATTCAGATTTTGGTCGAGACATGCTTGAATCTGATTGAGAGCATGCCAAGCAACATTCAGGGAGTGTTGAAAGTCAAAGGTGGATTTACAAAATAGCAACAAAATAATAAAAATTTAAATTCAGATTTTTAGAAGCAGAACAGTAACAGTGCAGTGACATGACAAGAATTTACATAACTAATCATATGCTAAATAGTTACAAGTTAAATTTATTTATGAGATAACCAAGATGATTGCCTATAAAATGATGGTAATCTCATGCTCAAAATTGTAGTGGCTGGTGAGATATGGAGCCTGAAAACCAAAAGTTCAAAACCTTGTTACCCTTTTCGGTGTACAGTGTATATGAAAAATCTTGCAATTTACATCTGTGTGTCTTCCATGTGTCCATTTTTACCTCCTTGTGAATTCTATATACACTAACATTTTTAAACATTACCATGATCAAATACAGTTTCTTAAGTTAATAACTGCAATGTATCCTTAAAAATTGAATGCAACAGAGATGATCCGTATCGGATCTGATTGTTTTTGCGCACCTAAAGATTTGTATAGGTGACTATTATCTAAAATACAGAAGAGAATAGTGCATGCTGGGATATCTTTTCACACAAGCAATTGTTCCATGTGAAAAATTTGTCATCTGAACAACTCAAGTGAAATACATTGTTCAGTGTGCTGTCTGACTTTAACTCAGACAGCACACGTCCTCATAATCTGCTCATTTCAACAATAAAGTTGTGAAGTGGGGCTTTTATTAATCTGACTTTTTTTCTTGCAAATCCGACAGATTCTTTACATGTGAACTCTTTGGCCCTGATTCATCAAAGCTTTTACATCAAAATACTGTCATAAAAACCTTTAAAAAGTCCAACAATTTTGCCACAACACTCCTTAACTGGAGTAATATTTGTGATGAGGCGTATATGAACGTACATGACACTTATCAGACATTTCAGATTCATTAGGATTCGTAAACCTCTCAATTAATCGGGAGTGTCTGACTCCAGTATGTCCCCTCATCACGACCCCCGTGAAAAAATCTTAATGAATCAGGGCCTTTTTCCTCAAACCATTCTTTTTTTGTGTACAAAGCTGAATTCTCCTGCTGGAAGATGCCTATGTAATGATTACAATGAAGAAGTGTACTTCGTCTGCAAAAATGTTTAGGGAGGGGGTATGTATCAAAGTAAAGTCCAAATGTTTGCAAGCACAATATCACTTGAAGAATATTGCTCAGAACTTCATAGCTTCATATGGGCTCTGAAGACATGCCTTCTACCAATAGCCAAGCCTTTCCACAGGTAAGGAAAGCACACACCCAAAGTCTTCTTCCATTCAATGGTCTGGTTTCCTTGGGCTTAGATTAGGAACTTTTGGCCTCTTATATGTAATTGCGTGATATTCATGCTTTGATGTTGTAGTCTAAGGGTCCGTGTACCCCACCAGTGGTACTAAACTTGCAATCAGCTACTTGTTTGCTCATCGTTGGTTATTAATATAGGCAGGCCATTCTTCAGATCCACACTGAATGATCTACGAGACATTATTCAGTGCACATTGGCCACCACTGAGCCTCCCAACCCAGGTCCTGTTTATACAGGATGAACCTCTGCTGAAGACAATGATCTTTCAGGCAAACCGAATAATCATTTCACATGAAAAACTAGCATTTTGCTAATTTTTCACACAGCTTGGTTAGACTGCTCTATTATAGTGAAAAGTTCACAATAATTACACAATGTAAATAAATCACCCTTACGTTTCCTAATCAGCTGACTAGTGAGATCGGTTTGTGTGTAACTGGAATATTGCCTAAACATCATTTTTTCCTGTGTTTTATCCAAAATTAAAAGAAATACCCTTAGGGAATGTTCACTCTGCATCTTTTTCCATCATTTTGTGATTGGGTCCACTTAAAAAAAATGGCGAATATAGGACTAACAAAATAATTAGGGATGATCGAATACCTCAATTATTTGGCTTTGCGAATATCCGATGGATAGGTTGCACTATGTGAATATTCGATGCTCAATGTAAGTTTATTGGAAGATCGAATAGTTCCAGATAGTTGTTATTTGGGTTTCCCATAGACTTACATTGCGCATTGAATATTCTCGAATAGTCAAATAGCGGCGACCTATTCGCAAAATATTCGCGAAGCCGAATATTTGAGGTATCGGTCATCCCTAAAAGTAATCAAAAGAATGTCTCTGTTAATTTGTATTGAAAAATGACTTGCTTTTTGTATGTTCAGGTTTTTGAACGTCTTTTATATTCTTCAAGCTTTCAAAGTGGTTTATAGAAGCGACCTGACAATTCTTGAGGGATTCATCTCTAGTAGATGCTCCATACTTTACAACAGAAGTCAATGCAAAGGCTTTCTGAACATTTTACCAACATTTTTACATAAATAGCCCTAGTGTTTTCTTCATTGTGTAATTGAATTTAAAAACATTCGGAAAATCCCAGTAATGCTCACACGTTGCATTTTTGTTGTAGTTTTTCAATAAGTTCTATGCAAAGTAAAAGCTGATTTTTAAAGTAGCAGCAAAAGCTATGAGATTACAGAAAACTACTGCATTTTTGAAAGAAGCAGCATCACATTTCTTTCAGTGTTTTTCCAGAGTTTTTTCAACATTGAAAGCAATGAGAAAGTGCAAAAATGCTGCAAAAACATAACCGCTACATTATTGTTGCATTTATGCTGTTTTGTTGGTGAATAAAACTAACTTTATTAAACATGTACTGTAGATAAATTACAAACCAAAAACACAGCCAAAAATGCAGCAAAACCTGCTTTTTGGAAGCAGCTTTCTTACTGCCAAGTGAGAAGGTTTGGCTGTAGAAAAAAAACACAACAAAAACGCAACATGTGAACATAAGCTAAAAAGATGCTTACAAAACAGTGAAAAACATGCTATAAAAAATTATGGCAGAAAAAAAGGTTGAAAATGCATTCAGATAACAACAAAAGAAGAACTTTACAAAAAGATTCTTCCATTTCACAAAAGTCTAGTGGAAAGGAGAGATTCCTGAAGCTTCTTGTCTTTGAAAACAGAAATTTTTTTGACTGCCAGAAAAAGATCAATGTGAACATACATCCTAATCCTTTTGAAGAATATAATTCTTGTGTGTGGGCACATATATCCACCTTCTGTCTTGTCACCAAATTTAATACATGAGCTTGTGTACTTTACATGATTGTCACTCTGTATGTGTATTATGCTTTTATATTATGTTTTGACTAGTATAGTTGGAATAGTTTTCATTTCTTTTTGTACTATGTTCACCATGTCATTTGACTTTCGCCTGTAATTAATGGTGTTTTGTCAATTATAATTGCACATTGATGCTATCTCTTCCCTAATGTGACACTTTTCTCCTCTACTGTCAGAGTTTTGACTGTTGTGGATTGATCATGACCTCACATACCGGAGTCTTATCAGTCGCTAGGTATTTCTGTAGAATACTGCGATCTCTGCACAGGAGCATAAAGATCCAACATAGTCAACAATTTGTTCTTTGCCTTCTGTTTCTACGCATTGGTCAAACGTCTTCTAAGTAGAGAACATATTACGGAATGGGTTTCACCATCTAGTCCTATTAAGTAAAGTTAATGCACTTGTAAAATGTGAGAGATATTATACAAGTTTAAAATTGGTGCCTAGTTTTACTTGGTGAGTTACCTAATTGTGTCAGCTAAGAAATCGCTTAGCTTTTAACCAATAGTAGGGAAATTTAATCAAAATAAAGTTAAACTTTGGCTAATCCAGCTTGTCTTAAGTGCACTAGGTTCTTCCAGATGCTGTAAAAGAAACGTCTTATTCAAATTATTTATCACAGACTATTTGGGATTGTCTGTCCTATGGTTAAGCACTTGGCCTCGCTATGATGCTTTTGGAAAACCTGCACAAAGGAACTTATGTCAAGTGGAGAAATGTGAGAAGAACAAGATCAATACCTGGCAGCAAATGACTCTTCTGACAGAGTGCAGTCATACAGCGTAGACCACATTTTATTGTTCCTACTTATTGCTGTTTTAGATTTGAGATAAAAAGAAACTAAAGGAGTGTTTCCCATTGTGTAGTAATCCTCCATGGAGCAGTGCATCTATCCTTCCTTGGTATTTGGATCAGGTGCATTGTTAGTTATTATTCCAGGTTCTTACAGGACCAATAGACCTATAAAGACACTTGCAAATGTGTGTATTGTATATGAGTAAATCTCTTTCTATAAAATAAACCGCTTAGGCTCCGATAGTGTATATCAGAATTCTGGCATGAAACATCTTACTAAATCACAATATTTTTGCACAACTCGGAAGTTGCGTAAAAACATTGCAACATTTTGCTTTTACATGCCAGTCCTGGCCAGCCATGTCAAAAAGAGCATGGGCGGTTCATGGCTCTGGCGGCATCCCCATGTCATGTATATTAAATGTTATATTAGCGAACCCCAGAAATGAACTCCACCCTTACTCCTCTAAATGAAATAAGCACATTAAACTCTTGCGAGACCCTTCATTACAGGGGTTGTCCACTACTTATAAATGTTTAAAAGACGGAGGGAGCACTAACAAGTATCACTATGTAAGTGAAAGTAATAATCCTTAAATGAGTGTCCCAAAACTCCCATTTTATTAAAGATTTTATATGTGATATTTTATGTCAAAATATTATGAACTTCTCTGCCTCTTTTGGCAGTCTGAATCATAGCAATATGTTCCAAATTTTATGCTCAGAGTTGGCAAAATCACTTAAAAGAAAACTTTCAGCAAGATTTCCCCCCTCCCCCACCAAAACTATTTATGTGCATGTAACTCTTTCAAAGTCAAGTCCAGTAATACATGATATGTCCGATATGTCATGATATGACTTTACATGATATGTCCGTTCCTCCATTACTGAGAAATCAGTGTCTGAATTACTATGAGACTAGATCTGACTAGAAACCTCTGTCACTCCAGCTCTATTCCTTGCCTTCCTTATTCCGCTTGATTGACGATTCCTTCACCTGAAGTCGCATAGCCTTGAGGCTGTCAGTCAAGTAGGAAGAGGTGGTGCTGGGTGGGGAATAGATCTGGAGTGACAGAGGATTCAGATCTACCATAGCCATTTGTATATCAATTTACACACTGATTTCTAAGTAATGGAGGAACATATTGGTCATGTAAAGATATTGCTGGACTTGTCATTGAAAAAGCTACAAATAGTTTGGGTGGTCAAATCCTGCTCATAGATTCCTTTTATATCTATGGGGGTTTTTTTGCATCTTCTGCAGTAAAAATGCTCCATTCAAAATGCCAATTTTAGGAATTTTTTACTTTTTTTTATAAAGTTAATTTTATTCTCCAAAGTAGTACAGAAAAAAATGTTTGTTGCATTTCTTTTAAAGGGAACCTGAACGAGCAGTTCTGGGTCCATATTGCTAATCCCTGCCTAACAGTCCTTGTATCTATTAGCACACATAAAGAGATCTTTTGAAAAAGTTTTTCTAAAGATCCCATATGATATGCTATGAGCCAATGACTAGTGAAGCGTTACTTCCCTAGGCTAGTCGGCCCCTTTTGTATGTAAGTACGCCCCTGTGGGCGTGCTAACATGCTAATGAATGCGCAGCATCAGAGGATGATTGCGCTCACCTCTCTGCTGCCATCGCATCAAAGTCCTGGGTTTCGGCTCAGTGCGCATGATCCTGGACTTTCGGTCATTTGCACTACATGAGTTTGAAGCCGGGACTCATCCACCTGGCTTCATAGTGCGCATGACTGAAAGTCCAAGATCATGCGCACTGGGCCAAAATCCAGGAGTTAGATGCGATGGCAGCAGAGAGGTGAACGCGACCATGCTCTGATACTATGCATTCGTTAGCATGTTAGCAACCCACAGGGGCGTATTTACATGCTAAGGGGGCCGACTAGCCAAGGGAACTAATGCCCTTGCGACTAGTCCTGCGCTCATTAGCATATCATATGGTATCTTTACAAATACTTTTTCTAAAGATCTCTGTATCTGGCAGTGATTAGCGATATGCACCCAGAACTGCTCGTAGTTCTGGGTGCATATTGCATTTGACAGGTTCCCTTTAAGCTTTTTTCTCACTTTCTCATTACTTTCTGCAGGTGACAACTCCTGCAAAAATGCTAAAAGAATTATCATGCTGCAGATTTTAAAAAATGCTGCAGTTCTCAAGGTTAGTCAGGAAAAAAAAAACAAGCCTGTGCATGAGATTTCGGAAATCTCATACCTTTTTAGCTGGAACTTTAAAAAGCAACATTTCATTTGCATTGAAGAAACAGAAAAAAATTGTTGCAATTGAACCTAGCCCAAGGGTGGTTACAAAGACTGTCTATTGGTCGGGAAGGGCATGGGCTCATGATGTCTTCTAAACTCAGATGAACCCACTGAACTTTTTAAGTGGTTGCCACTTCAGGATCTCTTTTTGAGCTCCGCATATACTCCTTTATTTAGTTTGTGGTGTCAACCATGCGAAGCCGGCAGAAGAATGGTCAGGTCACTTCTTTTAACCACTTCATGGCTTTTGAAACCTATGATGTGTTAATGGCTACTTGTGCAATAACTGTGACTCGTCTCTCTCTACTTGTATTCATGTGATGTCTGTATTTGGCTCTAATAATGTACCATTATATTGGTGCCTGACTATTGCTTTTCCTATATAAAAGATTACAATTGAGGAATAACACCAATAAAATGGTGAACACCAAGCAGCTTCCTTTAGTGGGATCCACAAATACTTTGTTAGCCCAACATTGAACGTGGCTCAACACTAAAGCTTGCTTTACACCTTACAATTAAGCATACGATATCGTATGCGATGTGACCCGCCCCCATCATATGTGTGACACGTTCAATTTGTTGACCGTGTCGCACAAACAATTAATTGCCGTCACACATACTTACCCTTCCATACGACCTCGATGTGGGCGGCGAACATCCACTTCCTGGAGTGGGAGGGACGTACGGCGTCACCGCGACGTCACGCGGCAGCCGGCCAATAGAAGCGGAGTGGCGGAGATGAGTGGGACGTAAACATCCCGCCCACCTCCTTCAATCCGTATTACCGGCGGGAGCCGCATGACGCAGGTAAGATCAGTTCATCGTTCCCGGGGTGTCACACACTGCGATGTGTGCTGCCTCGGGAACATTGAACCACCCGACATGCAATTTTTAGCAAATGAACGACGTGCATGCGATGAACGGTTTTACGTTCAATCGCAATCGCACATAGCTGTCACACACGACAACACCACTAACGATGCCGGATGTGCGTCACTTATGACGTAACCCCGCCGACAGATCGTTAGATATCTTGTAGTGTGTAAAGCCCGCTTTAAAAGGATTGCCCACCAGTTTTGTTTTTTTGTTTTTTTAATTAAACATGGTACAGCAAGATGGAAAAATAAAAAAAATATAATGTATTTTTTGCTAAATGTAAGTGCACATTCAATATATAATATCAATATTGTGATGAATCTGTTTAAAAATGAGTATTTATGGCATTTTACGGTATCATATGTGCTGAAAATACACTTACAAGAGCTTCAGCCAGGAATAACACGTCTCACAGACTATATTCCTAGCTCAAAAACAAACATATCTATCTGGAACACATTTCCTTACTTAATAGAACAATATATTAACAGATGGAAAAAGTCTGTTTTTTATCATTAATGCATTCAAATCCATTCTTAGAAGATTTTGTGGCGCAGATAAGGGCAAGTTTAATTTACTTCCTATGATTTCTACATATATACAGTTGGACAAAATATAAAACATACACAGAAAGCCAGATATAGATTTTATAAGTACAATGAGAAAATGAACGTAGCGGAGTAAATACTAAACTTAGAGTACAGTCATCTAATGGTTTGTAACAAATACAGAAAGATCGATGTCCAGTTTCTAACACCATTTTTGATTTGGATAATATATCTATTCTTTGCATTAGGATTCAAATTAGGAAATGCATTGTAATATTTATTTTGCTTTTGTTAAAGGGATTGACCACTACTTGGACAACCAGTTCTCTAATGCCTGACTCCTGAGTAAAATAAGAAAAGACCAGCTTTCACTTAATCGCTTTGCCAGAGATATCAGCATTTAGACTCCTGGTGACTGCTGATTGGCTACAGTGCTCATGTGATAGAACGATGTCATGCTAGCACAAGTGGACCTGGTGCCAACATCCATGGAACAGCGATGGTGCTGGAGGAGAATATAGGCTTTTCTTACCATACTTGAGGGACTTGGGCATTTGTGATCGTGTTGTCCAGCCTAAAGACGATCTGTCATCTTTCCTGATGTGTCTGTGTTAGAAAATTCTATTAATAAAATAATAATGCTAAAATTTTTCTTTAATGTCGTGCCTACTGGAAATGTAGTAATAAATTGACACTTAGATGGATTTTGACTCCTTTTTTTAACCCCTTCACCACCCAGTGATTTTCCGTTTTTTGTTTTTCCTTTCCTTCCTTCAAGAGTCATAACTTTTTTATTTCTCCATTACTATAGCCATCTGATGGCTTGCTTTTTGCTGGACAAGTACTTTTACATGAAACCATTCATTTTAACATATTTTTTAAGACTTTTTTTTCTCACGGAAGATCACTTGTGCATGCTCTGTACAACAGAAATGTTGACTCGCAAGCTGGCGTTCAGAGTAAGTTCGTCATGGTAGACACAGGGGTCATCAGCTGACCTCTGGTTGTCATGAATACTCATTGGCACCCCGTGATCACATTAAGGGGCCAACGATGGAAGGAGGGAATGACGCGTTCCTCAGCGTCGCATGTTAAATCCTGCTGTGAGAGATTGACAGAGGGATTTAACTGGTTAACAACTGCGATCGGATCTCCAATCCACCAGAGGCTGTGAGATACACATGTCGGCAGATCAAATCAGCTGACATGCACAGGGAAAGATATGGATTCTGGGTGCCGGTCCACATCAAAGGCAGGGACACAACCTTGGACATATCAGTATGTCCAAGGTCGTGAAGGGGTTAACTATATTATGTCCTGATAGATTCCATGCTAATCCTCTATGTTGCTAGCTAGATCCCTTAAAGCCTCCCCTTAACTCTCTGCGTGGTTGGCATGCTCTAATCAGTGGCCACACTTATGATGTGTCAACTAGGCTAGAAGAAGGGAGAAGACCCTCAGGGAATTTGGCCAGTGGGATGGAGAATCATCAAGACAGTATTTGCTATTCATTTTTTTGGCACATTTGGGCCATAATTTAATTCAAACAGGGGTGAGCATTTGGGGTTGTGGCTCCTAAGTACTTACACTGTCAGACTGTAGGAACACACTACTTTGACAATAAGTACTTACATTGTCAGTCTCTGTAGGAACACACTACAAGGGCAAGGGCAATGGTAACATCTAGTTTCCATTTTATCTATAAATGATCAGGAGGAATAACAACAGAAGTTTTTATTTCACAGAGATTTGTAAGAGTTTGGTAAAATAGATATGTCAGGCGAGCTGAAAGGTCTTTAACCAGTGAATCAATATAAAATATGCTGCTTTCTGATAAATTCTACTATATACATTATGTTATATTTCAATTTCTCATCCTATTGAAGATATTGCATATTTGATACAAGTGAATTAGGATGCTATTCATTACATTCAGAGACTGGAAACCATTACATACGTATAACAAATGTCAGCTGAGACATAGATACAACGATATCCAGTCTCAAAAAATGAGTCACCTAGTGCTGCAATGTTTTAATTTTTTTTGTTATGCTGCCATAATGTTTTATGCTGCCATATTAGCATTTATTAGTTCAATTACCTGATTTTTTAAAAACTAGTATTTA
Source organism: Anomaloglossus baeobatrachus (assembly GCF_048569485.1). Lineage (NCBI taxonomy): Eukaryota > Metazoa > Chordata > Amphibia > Anura > Aromobatidae > Anomaloglossus > Anomaloglossus baeobatrachus. The sequence continues at coordinate 289,824,699 of NC_134358.1, forward strand.
AGGGTATCATAGTACTATCAACTTACATGAACCTCTTAAGGTTTAGAGCTTTAAAGGAATGAGTTACCAGATAACATAAAGTAGTGATAGAGATCCAAGGGCTGTATTCTAGGGCTGTGCTACTTTATTTCTTTCAACCGTTTGTTTCTCCCTAGAGTCCTCTATTCATGAGCTGAAACCCTTCACGCCCATATGCTTCCGATTGACAGCTTTCTTGCTGCAGTGTTCATAGGAATATAACAGTTAATCGGGTCACAGCCCATGAAAGGGACTCCAGGGCTGCAGAAGATGATTAGGGGCTTCAAAAAAGTGTCTAAAAGAAGCAACGGTCAGTAAATGGCACTTCACCGGAATCACGCTCTACTATTTTATGCTGCCTTCACGTAGGACAACATAAACCCAACGGCAAATTTGCTTAAACAGCTTTGACCTTTTAGTATTACTATTTCCATGTTTCTAAGCCTTGTCTCAGCTTTGAAAATACTTTGAAAAGAGATACAATGATGAATTACACTAGTACCAACTATGACGCAAGTTACGTGTTTAATTGTATGCTGGTATCATCAACGGCATCTGGACATAATCGGTTCAATTCATTGACTTTAGGGATTTTTTTAACTCACATTTCTTTTTTCAACTTGTGATATTCATTGATGTTTTTTTCATATTTTGTTGCACAAAAAGTTGCATGTTCTCTTAAATGTTGCAAAATTTGCTTTAAAGTTTATGGCGTATAGAAAATTACTACAGGGGGAGACTGGAGTTACAAATCAGCTAAAAACATTTGGAAACCACAGATCCCACCCACAATGGTTAACATGGAAAAAACAGGCAAACACAAGACTTTCAAAATGGTGCAAATTAAACCAATAAGGCACAAATGAAAAATAGGTGAAAAACACTGAAAACAGACAAAGGCACAAATGCAATAATAAAATGGGTTCAGGAAGTCTAGAAATTCCCACCTATGTATCAGTAGACATTGCAAATAATTCATTATAGTGCTATGAAAAGGCATTACAGGATTTTTCTTGAGTTGTGTCTTGAGTCCTGGTTCAGTAGCTTCCTCCTACTGCTGAGCTTCGGTTTGCTGCTATTACACATTAAGGCCATGTGCCCACGGGAGCTTGCTTCTGCGCATTTTGCCGTGGAAAACCTGCGGATTTTTCTGGATTTTCCAGATAAATCTGCAGGTTTCAGCATGTACAGACACTCCCCATGTTATCCCATGGGACATGGGGAGTGTCTGTGTCCACGCTGCGGAATGTGCGGTTGCGGAATATACTGCGGATATCCCGCAGCCGCACATAACTGCATGTCAATTATTCCTGCGGCATTACCAGCGGAGATCTGCCTTGGTCCCATACTTACCTGCCTTGATAGCAGACACCCGGTCATTTTCCTTCGGTGCACAGGAGCAGGAAGGAGGAGGTAGGCGGGGCCTGCCTGAGCTCCAGTCATGTGACAGCCGGAGCTAGTTCAGGCCCGCCCACCTTCTCCTTCACAGTGTAAACACGGCCGGAGACTGAGAGAAGTGCTGCGTGATGGAGGTATGAATGCCCCGATCACTGAGCACTTGTTCTGCATTGAGGATGCAGTGCCGAAGCCAAGTTACTGTATCCTCAATGCAGAATGCCCGCACCATATCCGCAGGACATTCCGCAAATAAACCGCAGCATGGAAACAGACAAAGTTGTGCTGCGGTTTTCTGGGAGATCCTGCGGAATGTCCTGCGGATATAACCCCAGAACACTTTCCCCGTGGGCACATAGCCTAACAGTCTGTCAGTTCTTGTTCTTAAGTCTACACTGTTACCACTATAGTTGCATATAGAGATTAAAGAACCTATGAGAAAGCACAGGGCTCAGGTGAAAACTGCCCAGGGACTGTTGATTTTGCAGGACTGATAACAAGTCAGGAGCTGAGAGGGAGATGAACAGCTAACTGATGTATAAAAATTAATTAACCGGAGAGGGGTGTAAGTATCTCAAGAGTTAACTCCTGTTCTGGCATATTGTTACTGTACACACTCAGCAGAGAACCATGGAAAAGAATTGCACTTTTCGTAATATATAAGATTTTATTGCAGGAAAATAAGAGCAGATAGAAAAAGCAGGTCATTTTACACTTCTTTGAATTGATCACAATATAAATTACAAAGAATCTGTCTGATAAAACTCAATACAAGCAACATATGCATCAAATACAAGCAAATAATATATAAAAGTCCTGCCACGCTACAGATGGAAAGAAATAGCAAAGTGGTTGTAATACATAGGGAAATACCAATGTAAATATAAATACACACTAAAACTGCCTTGGAAATGCAGAAAATCAAGTGAGTCAAGAGGCAGTGCAGAAAAATATACGCATCAAGCTTCAATACCATGTACATGAACAAAAGCCAAATGTGGGATGATCCCTTTTTTTAAGCAAAATCCTCAGTAAAAGAAGGTAGCATGAGCATCCAATATTGATCAACTTGCTTTAATATTTCATCATAAATGAGAAGCATCAGTTTCAGAAACAACGGTTCAACCCCTAGTATAGGTCTTTGTCAGATTAATACAATAGTACACAGGATCCTATTTAAACCCCTTACAACCAATCAACAGTTTATATCCACCAATAAATATAATTGTTATAGAAAGCATGTCATATTTATTACCAATATACCATAAACAAATACAGTGCTCAGCATAAATCAGTACCCCCCCACTTTGAAAAAAAAAGCTTTTAATCAATATCTCACTGACAACAAGAATAACTTCCAACATTTTGATAACTCTTGAGTTTTATAGAACATCGTTTTAACCCATAATATGAAAGTAAGGATAATAACTTTCATTACAAAAACTTCAGTTTACACAAATTCGTTGATGCAAAAATGAACACACCCCACATCAAGAACTTTTACATCTTGACTCTTTAGAATTGCCCATAGGTGTTTCGGTTCTGTTCATCAGGAGACATACAAGTGGATTTCAATAATTTAGAATATCATCAATAAGTTAATTTATTTCAGTAATTCAATACAAAAAGAGAAATGCATATATTATGTAAATATAAAAAAAAAAAAGAACAAGACCGCTCACTACTGCAGAGACAAGCCTGAATATATCCTCCTGTTAATCACCTTGGGTCCGGCACGGATTGCGGCAGCAAGCCGAGAAGGTAATAGAACAAAACAGTGGACAGGATCCAGCTGGACTTCAAAGGGATAAATAAAAATGCTTCTTTATTTGTATCAATTCGATTAAAAATATATATCCATTTCTCAAGTAAAGACACCGGCTTGTTCACACTGATGAATCCTGTCCACTGTTTTGTCATATATTATGTAGAGTCATTACAGACAGAGTGATCTATTTCAAGTGTTTATTTCTGTTAATGTTGATGATTATGGCTTACAGCCAATGAAAACCCAGAAGTCATTATCTCAAAAAATTAGAATATTATATAAGACCAACTGAAAAAATTATTTTAAACTCAGAAATGTTGATGCCTACTGAAACGTCTGTACAGTAAATGCACTCAATACTTGGTTGGGGCTCCATTTGCATGAATTACTGCATCAATGCGGCGTGGTATGGAAGCCATTAGACTGTGGCACTGCTGAGGGGTTATGGAAGTGTGAAGCCCCGCATGTGCAGTGTCGGTGCATTACCTTCAGGGACTCCACTTGGATGGAACAGTCTGGTCTTTGTCACAGGTAGGAAATCTTCTATTTGTCGTGACGCCACTCTCAGTATTGCGGTCAGTGGGGACCGCCACTGCAGATTAAGGGATGCCTGGAGCTGATGGTGGGTGCAGTCGGTTGTAGTAGCCTCCTGAGAGTGAGGCAAGCCCCAGGGCCCTGTGTAGGTGTGTAGAACCACAAGGCGCAGAATAACTCCACACAAGCAGGATGTCTTTCAGGGGTTTTACTCACAGAAGGTGGCAGAGTGAGTAACCCGGGCGTAGCTGGGATGAACCAGGCTGGAACCAGGTATCCTTCGGGCTGACTGCTGAGGGTGACTACCGACTCGCCTTCCTTAGCCCTTCTGTGGTTTGTGGTAACCCCGACTTTTAGTCCCTATGGGGGTCACCCAGGGAAGTAGCTGCTCCCCTCGTTTGTTTGCCGTTTGCTTGTCGCCTGGACCAGATCACTCCAGCTGCTTGCCTCCTGTGAACTATGGGCCCTAACTGTGGCTACGTGGCTGCGGCTTTTGGGTGTTGTGGTGTGGGCTTTGAGGGCCCCACACCGGCAGGTTTAGCAAGGAAAGGTGGATCTATCCCCGCTCCGGGATCTGCCGCCCGTTTGGGCCTGGTACTCCCTAGCAGTCTCCTTACTTCCCACTCCGCGCTCTCTCTTTAGCTGAAGATGGATTTCGGGTAGCACTCCTAGGTGACCGTTCTCCCCCGTCGGTAGCCACTGCGCGGGCGCTGTTAGACTGCAACAGCCCCAGGGGTCTGCTCTTCTCTGAGCTCCCTGGACTCTGCACTAAACCAGCTCACTGCTCCTCCTCTCCTGTTCTTGCCTACGCCACCTAGCAACCAGGCTCTCCACCACACCCCTTGAGTGGAGATGGAGGCGTTTTACCCCCTCCACTATTCCAGTGGAGGTGAAGGCTTTGCCCCCTCCTGGGATCCCCAGGGGTCCTCTCAAAGGTACATGTGTGAGACCTGATCACTATGCGCCTGTGTAGTCACACCTCGGTCAGCCTTCTGGATTACCTGTATTGTACTGTCCCCAGCATGGGTGCAGTACTCAGTGGTGCCTGACCAGGTCAGGGGCGCCACATTCCCCCTTAGTTATCACCAGCACGTCCTCGGGCTGCAAGACAACATTTTAAAATGCATAAAACATTAAAACATCGTAAAACTTTTAAAACCACCAGGTACCATACATCACCACCCTCCACCCACAAGTCCGTTAACCCACCCCAAACCCCTTTCAGGAGGCAGGTCACCGGTTTCTTTTGGTAACCAGGTCTGGGCCATCCGTTTCCCCAGGCCTTTCCTCCAATCTGCCTCTCCCGTTGGCCGCGCCTTCAGCCACTTCTGGCAGGATGTAGAGGCGGCTTTCATGGGCTGGTGGTTTCAGGGTATACCTGGCCTGGTGGATCCGCGCCTTCAGCCTCTTCTGGCAGGATGTAGAGGCGGCCTCCACAGTTGGTGCTGACCAGGTACCCTCTTTGTGGTGGAGAGCCAGGCCCCATAAACAGGCATGCTCTCTGGTTGCAGGTAAGCCAAGGCCCCATAATGGACATGCTCCCTGGTTGCAGACGAGCCAAGCCCCTAAACAGGCTGGCTCTGGTGGTAGTGCCTCTGGTGTAACTATTTACACTGCGAGAGTTTGTGGCTATAGCCAGTTCATAGCCTTAAGGTTCATTTCTCACATTAGTTTATGTGGGCACATCTCTTAAACAGTAACGTTGCAAAACTTCAAACTGGTCAAACAGTAACTTCTCTTCTTACTTTACTTTCCTCTACTCCTCCATACCAGGGCTTGGGCCTGTAGGGCTGCGGCACCTGTTGGTTTCTCGATCTCTTTCATCGTCCGTAGTGGTCTCATCAGTGGGTTCTTTGTCTGTTCTTTCTCTATCTCTGTCTTTTCTTTCTTCCTCTGTGTCTGTTTCTTTTTCTTTAGGACATGGCGTAACATCTAGTGCATACCAGCCTCTTTCTCCTTGATGCATTGTAAATTGCACTGTGTCTCCCATCCTTAGGTTCCTTCCCGGATGTCCTCTGGGCAGATGAGCTCTAACGTCTCTTCTATTGACAAAAATGCCGTCCTTCATACCAGGTGCAACTATAAAGCCGTATCCTGATTTTAGGCTGAAATCTTCTACTACTCCTCGACAAAGGGGTCCTCTGACCTGGGCTTTGGCCCTTCTCAGGAACCGCTTCTCCTCTAAGTCTCTGGCCGTTATTTCATCTTTCTGCTCTGGAGACTGTGGTGCAGGGGCGAACTTGGATCTGCTACGGCGCCGTGTCTTGCGGACTGGATTCTGCGGGGTACAGCTTACAAGCTCCCAGGTGAGGCTTTTGGGCAGATCTTCTTCAGCGGAGGGTATCGGGTCTTCTTCGTCCCAGCGGGAGTAGGGCAACATCTCTGGCTCGGGGTATGAATCCACTGCTGATGGTTCCGGAGTCAGCTTCTCAGCCTTCTGGCCTCCCCTCCCCCTTAGTTCTTCTGAACACTCCTGTCGTGGCAGTGCTGGGGATGGACTTTCATCAGCAGGCCCGGGCGGGGGACTCTTTGGCGTGGCCGCTGCAGGAGTCGCCTTGGGGGTATGCGGAGGGAGCAGATACCGGTCCACCATCTCCTGTGGGAACTTGGCTTCCAGGTCAGCCTTCAGTCTCCAGTATTCGGGGTCCGCACCTATCAGGGACTTCCTAGCAGGAACTTCTTTAGACTGGGGAGCGGTATCTGCTCTGGCCTTGCAGGCCGGGGTAAACAATGGTACGTCTGTCTTATCTTGGCGGGCCGCGCCCTGTATGGCGGCGGCCTGAATTGGCGTCGCAGCTGCGATGAGATCTGTGCAGGCTGGGCTGGGCGTCGCTGCAGCGACCGGAGCTTGGCGGGCCGCACCTGGCGTGGCTGCGGCCTGGTTCAGCGTCTCACTTGCGGCGCGGACGAGCGTCGCTGCTGCGGTGGGGTCTTGGCGGGCCGGGCCTAGCAAGGCGGCGGCCTGGGTCAGCGTCACACCCGCGGCATGGATGAGGGTCGCGGTGGCAGCCGGATCTTTGCGGGCCGGACTGGGCGTTGCTGCAGGGACCGGGTCTCGGTGGGCCGAGCAGGGCATCGCTGCGGCGGCCTGGGCTTGGCGGGCTGCACCTGGCGTGGCTGCGGCCTGCTTCAGCGTCGCCGCGCCGGACGCCTCTTCAGGGACCGCGGGCATGGCAGCAGGGATCGGGGCACTCACGCTGGCAGGGGCAACACTGGACTCACCCATCGTTGGCAGCATCGGGGTCTGAGTCGTCACTGCCCGGTCTGGCACTCGGCGCGCGGCTCTCCCCTCATAGGCCCGAACCGCCGCGGTCATTTCCAGAAACTCCGCACGTCCCTCTCTGATCTGCCTTCCGACCCTGGCCTCCAGTTGATCGCAGAACTCGGCAAGCTCCCGACACCACCAGGCAGTGGAGCCTGGCTCTGGGTCTCTGTGTCCAGACGCCATCTCCTCTAACAGCAGGCTTCTGGCTCCCTTTCTGTCCCGACGTCTCTGAACGCTTCCGCTCTCTTCACTTGCGAGGTCAGGACTCTGCAGGGGATCTCTGGGTAGCCACACCTCTTCGTGGGCGGTAACTTCTCCCAGCGCGGGCTGCTGTTGTTTTTCAGCGCGCTTTTCATGGTGGCAATATGGCGGCGCTTCCAATTTTTCAAGCGGACTGCCCAGGCACATGGTCACCTGTCTGGACAGGTCTAGTCCTTATCCTGTTCGGGGAAACCCCGCATGTGCAGTGTCGGTGCATTACCTTCAGGGACTCCACTTGGATGGAACAGTCTGGTCTTTGTCACAGGTAGGAAATCTTCTATTTGTCGTGACGCCACTCTCAGTATTGCGGTCAGTGGGGACCGCCACTGCAGATTAAGGGATGCCTGGAGCTGATGGTGGGTGCAGTCGGTTGTAGTAGCCTCCTGAGAGTGAGGCAAGCCCCAGGGCCCTGTGTAGGTGTGTAGAACCACAAGGCGCAGAATAACTCCACACAAGCAGGATGTCTTTCAGGGGTTTTACTCACAGAAGGTGGCAGAGTGAGTAACCCGGGCATAGCTGGGATGAACCAGGCTGGAACCAGGTATCCTTCGGGCTGACTGATGAGGGTGACTACCGACTCGCCTTCCTTAGCCCTTCTGTGGTTTGTGGTAACCCCGACTTTTAGTCCCTATGGGGGTCACCCAGGGAAGTAGCTGCTCCCCTCGTTTGTTTGCCGTTTGCTTGTCGCCTGGACCAGATCACTCCAGCTGCTTGCCTCCTGTGAACTATGGGCCCTAACTGTGGCTACGTGGCTGCGGCTTTTGGGTGTTGTGGTGTGGGCTTTGAGGGCCCCACACCGGCAGGTTTAGCAAGGAAAGGTGGATCTATCCCCGCTCCGGGATCTGCCGCCCGTTTGGGCCTGGTACTCCCTAGCAGTCTCCTTACTTCCCACTCCGCGCTCTCTCTTTAGCTGAAGATGGATTTCGGGTAGCACTCCTAGGTGACCGTTCTCCCCCGTCGGTAGCCACTGCGCGGGCGCTGTTAGACTGCAACAGCCCCAGGGGTCTGCTCTTCTCTGAGCTCCCTGGACTCTGCACTAAACCGGCTCACTGCTCCTCCTCTCCTGTTCTTGCCTACGCCACCTAGCAACCAGGCTCTCCACCACACCCCTTGAGTGGAGATGGAGGCGTTTTACCCCCTCCACTATTCCAGTGGAGGTGAAGGCTTTGCCCCCTCCTGGGATCCCCAGGGGTCCTCTCAAAGGTACATGTGTGAGACCTGATCACTATGCGCCTGTGTAGTCACACCTCGGTCAGCCTTCTGGATTACCTGTATTGTACTGTCCCCAGCATGGGTGCAGTACTCAGTGGTGCCTGACCAGGTCAGGAGCGCCACAGAAGCCCAGGTTGCTTCGATTGCAGCCTTCAGCTCATCTCCATTGTTGGGTCTGGTGTCTCTCATCTTCCTCTTGACAATACCCCAAAGATTCTCTATGGGGTTTATGTCAGGCAAATTTGCTGGTCAACCAAACACAGTGATACTGTGGTTATTAAACCAGGTATTGGCACTTTTGGCAGTGTGGACAGGTGCCAAGTCCTGCTGGAAAATGAAATTTCCATCTTGTTGGCAGAGGGAAGCATGAAGTGCTCTAAATTTTCCTGGTAGACGGCTGCGCTGACTTTGGACTTGATAAAACACAGGGGACCTACACCATCAGATTATATGGCTCCACAAACCATCACTGATTCTGGAAACTTCACACTATACCTCAAGCAGGTTGGATTGTGGCCTCTCTTCTCTTCCTCCAGATTCTGGGACCTTGATTTCCAAATGAAATACAAAATTTACTTTCATCTGAAAACAACACCTTCGTCTGCTGAGCAACAGTCCAGTTCTTTTTCTCCTTAGCCCACGTAAGACGCTTCTGTCATTGTCTATTGGTCATGAGTGGCTTGCGACAAGGAATGTGACAGTTGTAGCCCATGTCCTGGATATATCTGTGTGTGGTGGCTCTTGAAGCACTGACTCCAGCAGCAGTCCACTCCTTGTGAATCTCCCCCACATTTTTGAATGGCCTTTTCTTAACAATCCTATCAAGGCTGCGGTTATTCCAGTTGCTTGTGCACCTTTTTCTACCACACTTTTTCCTTCCACTTAACTGTGCATTAATATGTATGGATACAGCACTCTGTGAACAGACAGCTTCTTTAGCAATGACTTTTTGTGGCTTACCCTCCTTGTGGAGTGTGTCAAGGACTGCCTTCTGGACATCTGTCAAGTAGGCAGTCTTCCCCATGATTGTGTAGCCTACTGAACCAGACTAAGGGACCATTTTAACTGCTTAGGAAGTCTTTGCAGGCGTTTTGTGGTAACTATTCTAATTTTCTGAAATAATGACTGTTGAGTTTTCATTGGCTGTAAGCCATAATCTTCAACATTAACAGATAAACACTTGAAATAGATCCCTCTGTGTGTAATAACTCTATGTAATATATGTGTTCCCTTTTTGTAATGAATTACTGAAATATATTAACTTTTTGATGCTATTCTAATTTATTGAGATGCACTTGTACTTGGCCACTGAATCTTACCCTGTTCTTCTGAAAAGCGCCATACCAACTGCACATTTAGATGTCTTATAAAGGGGATTGTTATTTTGTCCAATGGAATAGAAGGACTGGTTTAAAATGGACATTGAAAGCGATTCAATTCTTAGATTGAGATACAAAGCATATTTTGGGAATAATGATAATTGGAGTGGACCATTCACTGTCTACCAGACATGAGGATGTCCTTGAAGGATTTGGGATGCAAGAATAAAGCAATTTGATCATTATTGAATGCTGAAGCCTCCTTAATTTCCTTGCATAATGGACTTCTGTTATGTCATCCATTGTTGGATCCACTTTTAAGTACTGCTCATTTTCAAAGTAAAAACAGATCCATTACAAATTCGACGAAAACGGATCCAAAACGAAGACCACATCGTACATCCATTTTTGATCTGTTTTTTATCATTTACAATCTGAAACAATTAAAAAATGCTGAGAAAGTGGCATGATTCAGTAGGTGAGAAATGCAAGGATCTTATAATTATAACCATATGAACATTGTTTCTTTGCTATTGTTCATCTAGGTCTGTGATGTAGCACTTGAGTGATTGCTAATTGCTCATTACTGCCTTTTATCAATCTTGTAGAACGTTTTGCAAGAAATATTTGTGGTTGTATTTTCTTCACAACCACAGACAGACCACATTCATTGTATGCAAATATGAAATGCATATTAAATTATTATAAATTGTAGGTCCTATCTCATGTAACATATAGAGCAATATAATTCAACGACTGGTCAGAGGAAATTAGTTGTGTAAGCAAAGAACAATGTCTCCCATTTAGCCGGTAAAGCATGACAAATTCTTTTAGCAAAAAGTAGCCTGAATTACATTGTCTTTAATTGAAGTCAGGAAATGTGTAATTATTGCTCATTGACTCACTCCATAAGTAGGGTCAGATACTTCTAATGCAGTATTCTCCATCAGTGAAGCAGCCTACCGTCTATGATTGGATTACAACATAAGCAGTGGTCTACGGTAGCAATTAGAAGCAGGGCTGACGAATTATGCTGGTTTGTTGGTATAAGCATTAATTTTTTAGGTATCATTATTTTGTAATTATATAGTGTTTTCTTGTAAAGAAAGAAAAAAAGAGCAACCGGAAATGTAATTCCAGACTTGTACTTTTCATTTAACTTCCTTTTATTCTATACCTGGTTGACAACATGCACTAATGAAAGCCACAAATATAGAAATGCAAATCTTACATTTAACATGAGTTTTGGCTTTTCAACTGTCAAACACTGCTCAATATTGATAAATGTGGTATATATTACTTGGAAGGGAGAACCAGTCTCTGGTCTGAAACTCCAAATTTCCTATAATTTACAATAAATTAGCTTTTTTATTATAACAATAATTTTGTAGACCATGAAATGTTGTTAAAACTTAGGCTATCCTTTAGTGTATACAGGAAATTACACCTGAAAACAAATGGGAAAAAAAGATATGCGGCGCTATCTGAGCATAGTGTTAATATGCCAGTAGTGAATATTGTGAATGCTGGTGCACTCACCTTGTGGGATATGATAAAAATCATTTCACATACAAGTTTTCTCTCCCTCGGCTGGGAGACGTCAAACCATCAAAATAGAAGTCGTAAGAAGATGGTCAGCAGTAAAAGTTAATCGTGATTTTATTACGCGTTTCGGAGATCACATCTCCTTTCTCAGATAAATTACACACGTACCTGATTTATCTGTGGAAGGAGAAGTGATCTCCGAAACGCATAATAAAATCATGATTCATGATTAACCTTTAATGCTGACTATCTTCTTACAGCAGCGTGGGAGTCCACTTTTATTTTGATTGTTTGACCCTAAAGGCCCCGTCACACTAAGCAACATCGCTAGCAACATCGCTGCTAACGAACAACTTTTGTGACGTTGCTAGCGATGTTGCTGTGTGTGACATCCAGCAACAACCTGGCCCCTGCTGTGAGGTCGTTGGTTGTTGCTGAATGTCCTGGGCCATTTTTTAGTTGTTGCTGTCCTGCTGTGAAGCGCAGATCGCTGTGTGTGACAGCGAGACAGCAACAACTAAATGTGCAGGCAGCAGGAGCCGGCTTCTGCAGAGGCTGGTAACCAATGTAAACATCGGGTAACCAAGAAGCCCTGTCCTTGGTTACCCGATATTTACCTTCGATACCAGCCTCTCCCGCTCTCACTGCCTGTGCTGCCGGCTCCTGCTCTGTGCACATGTAGCTAGCTGCAGGACACATCGGGTTAATTAACCTGATGTGGGCTGTAACTAGGAGAGCAAGGAGCCAGCGCTCAGTGTGCACTGCTCCCTGCTCTCTGCACGTGTAGCTCCGTGCGGTGGTAACCAAGGTAAATATCGGGTTGGTTACCGATATTTACCTTAGTTACCAAGCGCAGCATCTTCCACGCGGCGCTGGGGGCTGGTCACTGGTTGCTGGTGAGCTCACCAGCAACTTGTGTAGCCACGCTCCAGCGATCCCTGGCAGGTCAGGTTGCTGGTGGGATCGCTGGAGCGTCGCAGTGTGACATCTCACCAGCAACCTCCTAGCAACTTACCAGCGATCCCTATCGTTGTTGGGATCGCTGGTAAGTTGCTTAGTGTGACTGGACCTTTACATCTTTGTGGTGCCTGGTGCAGTCGTAAATTATATGCTTTCAATAGCAGTTATGACTATTTCACAACTGCATCAGGTGAGCACATCTGATATTACCTACAAACGTTCTTTAATGTTAGTACTTTATTAGTGCCTATTTTCTTTTCAGTCTTCTTTACATCGACTGGCCGACAGCAGCTGGTCAGGTGCACTGAAATGCATTCGTCCAGTATGATCCAAACAGGAGAATAAAATAGGTTACAAATTCCAGTGATAGGGGCAGTCTGTCCTTTGTGGTGTAAAAAACCAACATATTTAATATTAGTATTAAAAATAGGTATATAAATTGTAAAAACCACAAGTACAATGTGTTTCAGCTGGATAAGCCTTCATCAGGTATAAATGTACTTGATGAAGGCTTATCTAGCCAAATCGCTTAGTATTTATTGATTCATTTATAATTTAAATGCCTCTTTTTAATACTAATATTAAAAAATATTTGTTTTGCTGCCTTCGGCAAATTCTTACTTTATTGGCTTACTCATTACAGATGACAGAGTGGCGCTATCACCGATGTTTGTACCTTACTTTAGTGTGTACTGAAATTTGAAATTTTATTTCTAATAAAACAAGTTCATTAAAAATTAAACCTTTAAGGTTTTTGTATGAATATTGTTTACATACTTGAGTGGGTTATTCGGAACTTGTTTTGGCTATGGGACTAAGGACTACCAAACTACCTTACTACCTGCCTGTTCTGCTCTGCGACATTGTGTTCTCTGACGGCAATTCTCCAGCTTTATTTGACCTCATGTCAACAGAGCAACTCTTTCACTTCTGATCTGCTCTGTCGATGGGGTGTCACTGCCGGTGTCATGCTTATTGACAGATGGCTCCCCACACTTAGGCAGCAGGGAGCCAACTGTCGATCAGCATGATATCAGCAGTAATGCCCCATCAGCAGAGCAGAGTGAAAGAGAATCTGCTGCCGACATGATGTCACCAGAAGCTGGAGAGTTGCTGGCAGAAACAGTCCATGACCACTCTGAGTCAGAACAGGTTGTCACAGGTAAATAGCACCCACCTGCCGGTAAGTTCTTAGCCTCATAGCCCAAGAACTTCAAAGAACCAGATAACCCCTCAAAATGCAGTATATTTACCAGAAGAAATAGAAAACATTTTGCATAAAATGTTTGTAGTTTGAGAGGAATAAAATATAGAAACTCTCTTGATTAGTTTAAGACTTTTCTGGTCTCCTCCCTAGTGTTGTGTTACAGGAAAACTATGCACAGTGCCATATTTACCAACATGCCCTTCCTCCCTCCCTAATGGCCCACTTGTGGCTTGGCTTTCACCTATTAATCAGCAACTTTATTACATTTCCAGCTGAAGAAAAGTCTACATTGATTAACTAAAATAGAAGTATTTCTACACTAGCTTACTAAATAAATTCAAGGCCAAATAGAAAATGATGTAGATAATCTAAGCTGTTTAACTTATTAAAGGAATTTTCCAGGATTTATAAAAGCAGGTAATGAGTTGATTTAAAAAAAAAAAAAAAAACAACAAAGAAACATTCTAAAAATTCTCTGCTTACCTGCTACCTGGGGCCTTTCCCTCTACTAGTTTACAATGTGTTAGTTTTAAGATAAGCTACTATCTATAGATAAGATAACTTACAACACAACTATAGATAAGATAGCTATAAAGATAATATAGGCTAATTGCTAATAAAGTAACAGTAATAGTCTTGTCTGATATCATTTTTTTTCCTAAAATCAGCGCCATCTGTTTCTTTGACTATTTTTTTTGTATTTGTATTTAAGACGTGTATACTTCCATGGGGCTGAGCTGCAATATATTACATAACACATATCTACTGCAGTGTACGTACATGTATGGTAGCTAAAATCTTCCATGTTTGAAAATGTTCCAATCTTGATAACAGTTGATTTCCACAGGAAAATTGCCTTGTAAGTTTAACAAGTCCATATCAAAGGAAATTTTCAGCTCACCCCCACCCACCCGTAGAGAAATACCTTATAGTGTCCATATAATGATACTTGGAAAACTTCAGGCTAATCTCCCTAAGTAAATAATGGAGAATGGACAAAAAAGTTGCAATCAAGCACTTGTAAAAAAAAAAAAAGTAAAAATAACCCAACATTTTATTTCCATCACAATATTTAAAGCACTATATAACGAAAGTAGAGACACAGATGGCCATCTTCTGCATTCGATCTCTTATCCTTATCACTGTAATGCTATCCATAAAAGTCCTGGAGGTTATATTGGTCAGCCGGAAATATCCCTCCCCCCCTCAGTGTATATATATATATATATATATATTTATATATATATATATATATATATGTCATATGAAAAAGTTTGGGCACCCCTATTATTGTTAACCTTTTTTTCTTTATAACAATTTGAGATTTTGCAACAGCTATTTCAGTTTCATATATCTAATAACTGATGGACTGAGTAATATTTCTGGATTGGAATGAGGTTTATTGTACTAACGAAAAATGTGCAATCCGCATTTAAACAAAATTTGACCGGTGCAAAAGTATGGGCACCTCAACATAAAAGGGACATTAATATTTTGTAGATCCTCCTTTTGCAAAAATAACAGCCTCTAGTCGCTTCCTGTAGCTTTTAATGAGTTCCTGGATCCTGGATGAAGGTATATTTGACCGTTCCTGTTTACAAAACAATTCCAGTTCAGTTAAGTTTGATGGTCGCCGAGCATGGACAGCACGCTTCAAATCATCCCACAGATGTTCAATGATATTCAGGTCTGGGGACTGGGATGGCCATTCCAGAACATTATAATTGTTCCTCTGCATGAATGCCTGAGTAGATTTCGAGCGGTGTTTTGGATCATTGTCTGGCTGAAATATCCATCCCCTGCGTAACTTCAACTTCGTCACTGATTCTTGCACATTATTGTCAAGAATCTGCTGATACTGAGTTGAATCCATGCGACCCTCAACTTTAACAAGATTCCCAATGCCGCCATTGGCCACACAGCCCCAGAGCATGATGGAACCTCCACCAAATTTTACTGTGGGTAGCAAGTGCTTTTCTTGGAATGCCGTGGTTTTTTGCCTCCATGCATAACGCCTTTTTGTATGACCAAACAACTCAATCTTTGTTTCATCAGTCCACAGGACCTTCTTCCAAAATGTAACTGGCTTGTCCAAATGTGCTTTTGCATACCTCAGGTGACTCTGTTTGTGGCGTGCTTGCAGAAACGGCTTCTTTCGCATCACTCTCCCATACAGCTTCTCCTTGTGCAACGTGCGCTGTATTGTTGACCAATGCACATTGACACCATCTGCAGCAAGATGATGTTGCAGGTCTTTGGAGGTGGTCTGTGGATTGTCCTTGACTGTTCTCACCATTCTTCTTCTCTGCCTTTCTGATATTTTTCTTGGCCTGCCACTTCTGGCCTAACAAGAACTGTACCTGTGTTCTTCCATTTCCTTACTATGTTCCTCACAGAGGAAATTGACAGTTTAAATCTCTGAGACAACTTTTTGTATCCCTCCCCTGAACAACTATGTTGCATAATCTTTGTTTTCAGATCATTTGAGAGTTGTTTTGAGGAGCCCATGATGCCACTCTTCATAGGAGATTCAAATAGGAGAACAACTTGCAAGTGGCCACCTTAAATACCTTTTCTCATGATTGGATACACCTGCCTATGAAGTTCAAAGCTCAATGAGGTTACAAAACCAATTTAGTGCTTTAGTAAGTCAGTAAAAAGTAGTTAGGGAGTGTTCAAATCAAGAAATTGATAAGGGTGCCCATACTTTTCCACTGGTCAAATTTTGTTTAAATGCGGATTGCACATTTTCTGTTAGTACAATAAACCTCATTTCAATCCAGAAATATTACTCAGTCCATCAGTTATTAGATATATGAAACTGAAATAGCTGTTGCAAAAACCCAAATTGTTATAAAGAAAAAAGGTTAACATTAATAGGGGTGCCCAAACTTTTTCATATGACTGTATATACTGAGGGGAGGGAGGAATATCAATGTGTGATGTATTTTGTGTGATAATTTAATTATCTTTAATTATAATCTTTAATTATTATAAGAATAATTACTTAACAAACAAAAAAAAATCTAAAATATAATTGGAATAAATTAATGCAATCAGTACTATAAATTAAGCCTGCTGGAAATTATGCTTCAATTGTAGAATCCAATGTGCATCACATATCAGCAATAATTGTACATTCTCACATATTGTACACCTTGTCTGGGCCTATTAAGATGTTAAATACAAGTGACCCCCCCAGGGCTCATGCAGACGTAATGTATGGACTGGCCCTAACTCCTGAACGAAGCGTGGCAGCTTCATGAAATATATGACTCTGTGATGTTTGGGTTGGAAGAACCATGGTCAATCCTTGCACAAATGTCTGAATCAGCCTTTATAGTAGATGTGTTTCCATGATGCATTTCTAAATTATGTTTGGATAAACCAGAAGGCAACCAACCCAATTGTAATGAGCCTGGTGAAGTTGCAGTAACGTGTTTAGACATCCTATTCTTTAAAACAACAGATGCAATATTTGCGCCATTGATTGCGTGATGTCATGTAAACGACATATGTAGTATTACAATATATATATATATATATATATATATATAATGTGCCATCATTGATAAAAAAAAGGTGTAGTTGTAGTGATAAATTTGCATATTGTGCATCTATTACAGCCACATCTACAGTATATGGGTAGTGATGGGCAAACCCCCCGGTTGTTCGGGATCGGGAGCCTCACCCGAACTTTTTGTAAAGTTCGAGTTTGGGGCTGGGGATAACGCGAACGTGCGTCCGAACCCCGAACTTGGACTTTACAGTTTTGGGATGGAGTGGGAAGGGCTGTAAAATAAAGAATATAGTTAATAATAAACATTGCCATTACACTTAACGGTCCCATGACGCGGCCTGCAGACCCGCTAAGCCGTTGTCTCCTGGCTACTTCTGCTTCCGAATTAACTTCTGGTGGTATTCACTGCACTGCTCGTCACTCGGCAGTCTTCGGCTTTTTTCGGCAGTCTTCGCAGTGATGTCAGCTTTCACCCGAGTCATGGACTCGATTGAACTTTGACTGTCACTTTCAGCCTGCTTCTCGCTCTGTAGAGATGTTTGTCTGTACAGAGCGGTGAAGCAGAGCTGACATTGCGCTCCCTGTGGACTACGTTGGACTAAGGATTTTTTTATAATAAAGATGGAGTCTCTAAATGTTTTTTTTGTTTTATGTCTAATAAAATAAAATGTTCTATGTGTTTACTAGAAATTCATGGTGGCCATGTCTAATTTGGCGTGACACCATGAATTTCGGGCTTAGTACCAGCTAAGAATACAAAGCTGGTATTAACCCCTTTATTACCCAGCGTGCCACCGCCATCAGAGCTGCTGGACGAGCCGGGTAAAGCACCTGGAAATGTCGCTAAGGAACAATGCGCCATTTCCAGGGAAGGCTGTGGGCTGCGTTTTTTAGCGTGGGGGACCCAGAATGCTTGGCCCTTACTACGCTGAGAATCCCTGCTCCGAGCTGTCTGGTTTTACCTGACTGGCGATCAAAATTTGGCAGGAGCCCACTGTGACGACATGGACTCTCATGGGTTAAAGTTTCTTAAAATCCAGCCAGACAGCATGATAGATTGTCTATAGACGTGGGAGAAGTCCCTCATTGTTTTTACAAGACTCTTGTTGACGCAATGTAATTGTGTTGGCCACTGAAAGCCAGACGTATTGTTCTCCAGACATTTCCAGTAACCATTGTATTGTAGTTGTGTATTGATAATGTAATTACCATAGTAGCCATTGTCTAGTCGGTGACTTGCCAACTCCATGTAGATATACTGAGTCTTTCTATGCACATCATTTAAATGAACATTATCCATACAGCTTGAAATTCATCCAATGGGAGAAGCAATCTTGTCCAACCAATCGATGAGGACGCAGTGTAAGGGAAAGTTATGGCTATAACAGGGACTTCTTTAAGCCACCAGGGTTGATGAAGGTTGATGGATGCTGATGGATCCAGTCTAAGCTCTTTGGAGCTGACTAGAGGATCAGGATATCTTATGGCTTCAATCTAGGGACTCCGGTCCCGGTTGGAGACCATATCCACAGCCTAGGGATTTCGACTCCGGCTGCCAAGATTTTAACATCAAACCAGGACTACCTAAGGAGGACACTCAGGTTGGGACAGTTCAGTCACCTGTTACAGACTTTGCAGACCTCAGACAGCTTGGAACCTGTGAGGCATGGACATTCTAAATCCCTGGTGAGCCAGCGGAAGGGTGAGACTCTGTTGCCTGTTACATTTGTGTGTTTTGCTGGTTATGTGTTATGTGCCGTTAATTGTTTGGGGATCGAATAAAGTCTAATTATTGTGGTTCCCTCACCCTGTGTTGTCTGAGTAGTGTTACGCCCACGGTTAAGGAGGCCGGCGTTCAGTTGGGATGAGCCCTGATCCACGCTGTCTTTCTAAAGGCGGCGGGTTTTAGTGGACAAGAGCACCCACTGAGCCCCGTGTCTCCACACCCACGCATTTTTTTTTTATTATTTTTTTTAAATAATTAAAAATGAATGGGCTCCCCTGTATTTTATTGCCAGCCAAGGTAAAACCAGGCAGCTGGGGGTGGCAGCCTGTAGTTGACCGCTTTATCTGCACTGAGAATCAAAAATACCACCGAGCGCTACATCTTTTTTTAATTAGTTATTTATTTTTACACTAGTAAAAGGGGCAGACCCATTAGATTGCACCTCGGATGCTGTCCCCTCCTCTATTAGCTTTATGACTGTGTGCAGTTCCTGCCACATATGAATGTATGGGCTGGTTTCAGGTTACTCCAACAGGCAATCACAGATGCCCATTCTCTGTGCCGGTGTCTGTGATTGCCTGACATCACAGTACTGTAAAAATAAATAAATCATTAAAAACATCACATAGCACTCCGCAGTATTTTTTGATTCTCAGCGCAGATAAGCCTGGCTTTACCTTGGCTGGCAATCAAAATTCAGAGAAGCCCAATTTTTTTTAAATTATTTAACTAAATATTTTAAAAAAAAATTGCATGGGCTCCCGCCATATTTTGATGGCCATCCATGTAAAACCAAGCATCGAGGGGCTGGAATCCTCAGCACAGGGAGGCCCAAGCTGTCTAGGCCTCCCCCACTGCGAATTGTAGCCCCCAGCCACCCAGGAAAATGGCGCATTCGTAGCAGCATTATTTTAAGGCGCTTTACCTGGCTCATCCAGTAGCCCTGATGGTGGTGGCCCGCTGGGTAATAACACGGTTAGGGTCAGCTTTGTATTATCAGCTGGTACAAAGCCCAAAGTTCATGGTGTCACACCAAATTATACATGGCCACCATGAATTTCTAGTAAATGGTAAACAAATAAACACAACACATTAAAAAAAAATTATTAGAAATAAAACAAAAAAACATTTAGAGACTCCATCTTTATTATAAAAAAAATCCTTAGTCCGACGTAGTCCACAGGGAGAGAAATGTCAGCTCTGCCTCATCGCTCTGTACAGACAAGCGTCTAAACAGAGCAAAAAGCAGGGAGAGCAATGTAAGCTCTGCTTCATTGCTCTGTATAGACAAGCATCTATACAGAGTGAGAAGCAAGGAGAGCAATGTCAAGCATCTATACAGAGCAAGAAATAGGCTGACAGTGATAGTCAAATTTCAATTGGTTTCAAGGCTTAGCCATGGACTTGGGTGAGCCCTGACGTCACTGCGAACACAGCCGAAAAAAGCTGAAGACTGCCAAGTGACGAGCAGTGCAGTGAATACCGCCGGAAGTTAATGATCGGGCCCGGAAGCAGAAGCAGCCGGGAGACAGCGGCTGAGCGGGTCTGCAGGATGCATCGCGAGACCAGTGCAATGTTTTTTAATAATGTGCTTTTTTTACAGCCCCTGGACCCGAACTGGAGGCGAACTGTAACATGGGTTTCCACGAAATCTCATGTTCGGGACTGTGTGCATGAATACCAAGTATTTGGTACTGACCCCGAACTTTACAGTTCACCCATCACTATATTTGACCCTTTCATTGTAAACTATGTACGGTTGCTATATTCTCCACTCGTACAGTATATCAACTTTGGGATAACAAATAACCAACACTAGTTTCTCGCCTAGTAACACAATTTAATGCCTTTAAAGAATATTTTAGATGAAACCTTTTCTTTAGGTAGTATAGGTAGGTATTTGTGTAAAAGAATAATAATGTAATAATCAGAGGAAATTTTAATTAGACCAGATATATGTGTTTAACTAGATCAGGCATCAGTACATAAGCAAGACATGCTCTGAGAAACTCACCGGTTGGTAAATTACATACCATGCCATAGACTCTATAACTGCTGCAGTTGGACATAAGATCAACCAAATGAGCCAAATTGGACGTAAGACCAAAGAAAACTGTTCTGCGTGAGATTTGGGGAGAGCATGAAAAATGAGGCATACAGGTGATTCTACCAATATATGGCTCATTAATTTCTCATCAAGTATAGCCAAAAGAACACCTTTCTACTAGATATGGTTATACTCTAACAAAAGAAGGATAACAGCGCAAAGGAGAATAAGGCGGGCTTTGCACACTACGACATCGCAGGTGCGATGTCGGTGGGGTCAAATTGAAAATGACGCACTTCCGGCATCGCATTCGACATCGTAGTGTGTAAAGGCTCGATGATACGATTAGCGAGCGCAAAAGCGTCGTAATCGTATCATCGGTGCAGCGTCGGCGTAATCCATGATTACGCTGACGTGACAGTCCGATGTTGTTCCTCGCTCCTGCGGCAGCACACATCGCTGTGTGTGAAGCTGCAGGAGCGAGGAACATCTCCTACCGGCGTCACTGCGGCTTCCGTAGGATATGCGGAAGGAAGGAGATGGGCGGGATGTTTACATCCCACTCATCTCCGCCCCTCCACTCCGATTGGCCGCCTGGCGTGTGACGTCGCTATGATGCCGCACGACCCGCCCCCTTAACAAGGAGGTGGGTCGACGGCCAGAGCGACGGTCGCAGGACAGGTGAGTACATGTGAAGCTGCCGTAGCGATAATGTTCGCTACGGCAGCTATCACAAGGAAATCGCTTCTGCTACGGGGGCGGGTACTATCGCGCTCGGCATCGCAGCATCGGCCTGCGATGTCGCAGCGTGCAAAGTACCCCTAAGTATTAGAATTAGACAACATTGACATATCTTCTCATTTCTATAACATTTTGCAGGGGTGTCGAAGGATTATATTTTGAGTGTCTGACATTGTCCTGAAAATTCCATAATTGAGATTGTTGGCATTTTGCTGTTGTGACCCTAAAAGAGATTTAAATTTCCATTACATAACTTTCTGTCAGTGATCCATGATGATAACTGCAGGAGAGATAGGATAAAAATCCAGACTGGGTATAGGATTCAGTAAAACAGAGGAAAGAATGCATTCATGAGGAGTATAGGACTTTGCTTCCGAGACAATTAGTTTTATGGTGAATATCAATTCCGAGAACTCCATAATTAAAGGAACACTGGTTGCAACTTGAGGTAAAATTTGACATCTGATTTTCTGAATTTTCCGTGACAAAAATTTTTCTTTATCATAAGCAATACCATTAATTTGTTAAGTGGAATCTGTCAGCAGGGTCAACCCTCCTAAACTGAATATATGGGTAGAGATGAGCAAACCTATGGAGATTTGGTTCACAAGCCGCAAATGAATCAAACCTCTTTGTGACTGAATCTTGCACAATTAGGTTCAGAAACACTGATTGGTAGTTTGAGTCTCTGCCCACATACAGCCAGCAAAACGCAGATCACTTCTGGGGAAGAGTGGGTGGGCTTTTTCTAACTTTTTTTTTGTGGCACTCTACATGTGATCACACTGTTGTTA
The DNA here is from genome assembly GCF_048569485.1 of Anomaloglossus baeobatrachus. Classification (NCBI taxonomy): domain Eukaryota; kingdom Metazoa; phylum Chordata; class Amphibia; order Anura; family Aromobatidae; genus Anomaloglossus; species Anomaloglossus baeobatrachus. The sequence goes on from NC_134358.1 coordinate 289,847,011, forward strand.
GCCTCAGGGCAAGCCATTCAAACACTGTAAGTGGCTTCCTTAGGGCTGGACACCAAGTGTACCTGAGCACAGCATTTCTCGCACAAGTTAAGTTCGCACATAAAGCATTCGAACTCCGAACCCGAGCCCCGTGTTTTTTAGTTGGTGTTCAGTTCGAAAACCGAATCTCAGGTTTGCTCATCTCTATATATGGGCATGTTTGTCATAGAAAGATGAATAAAATGATACCTTGATATTTGCAATCCAATATCCTATCCAAAAGAAATCCGTGCTTTTTCTGAATGTAAACGAGTTGTTAAGATTAGTGATGAGCACACCCAAACAGTAAACTTCAGGTTTGTCTGATGCTTGAACTCGAACATGGACTTTTAAAAAGTCTAAGTTCAACGTTTGGGTACTGTTTGTATGCTAAAAAAGATTGTTGAAAGGCTGCAGCGCAGTCAATCAACAAGCTTTATTGCATGCGGAAGTTGCCTTTACGCTGCTGTCAACAAAAAAAATGATGTGGCCTCCAGCGTATTTTTGATAATTAGTGCATATAAACCAGGTAACGAGGACCCATATAGGGACCGGAACTTCTGTGCCTTAAAATGGTCGTAGTAAAAGCTAAATAGATGCAAAAGGAAGCAAAATGGGGGCAATTGCCCTGCAAACAAATGTGGATAGAATGAATAAAAAAAATGATGTGGGCTCCTGCCTACTTCTGATAACCAGCACATATAATGCAGACAGCTGTGGGCTGTAACCATTGGCGGTCTGCTTTACCTTCGCTGGTTGTCAATAATAGAGGGGTTCCCACATCATTTTTGAAAATTATGTATTTAGATAATGTAAAAAAAAATGGCACTATGTCTCCCATATTTTTTATAACCAGCCGAGGTAAAGCAGACAGCTGGAGGCTTGTGTTATCAGGCTGGGAAGGTCCATGGTTATTTGGCTCTTTCCAACCTAAAAATAGAAGCCCGTAGCTGTCCCAAAAGTGGTACATCCAATGATATGTTCTAATTTTGGTGCTTTGCTCAGGAAGTTCTGACATAATCCAGTCGTGTAATGTTCCACGACATCCATTGATTCAAATGGAACTTTGCTCTGAGAACATTCTCAAACTGAGACTCCATAGGTCACTGCCGCTCAGTGGTAATTTATCACGCTCATTCAAATTTGGGGGCCTGCTGCTGATCGGCAGTGACCTATGGATCCTAGTTCTGAGAATGTTCTCAAAACAAAGCTCCATAGGAATCAATAGGCATTGTGAGACACTACACAATTGGATTAAGTCGGAACTTCCAGGATTTCTTTTGAATTAAAACATCGGTGAATAAGGGAGTGTGGAGGAGTCTTTATTCCCCAATTGGATTAAATTGTAATGTTGAGGATTTTTTTAAATGAATAAATTGGTGAAACGAGGGAGTGTGGAGGAATCTTTATTCATAAAAGGTTTTTTCTTGTGTTTTTTTTTTAACTCTATACTTACTGGGTTAGTAATGGGGGTGTCTGATAGATGCCTAACCATTACTAACCCTTGGGCTTGGTGCTAGCTGTCAATTCACAGCTGACTTCAAGCCCAAAAGTATTACCCTGATTACCACCACACCAGGGCATTCAGGAAGAAAAAGGCAAAGCACCAGAATTGGTGTATCTAATGGATGCGGCTGCGGGCTGTCTCCTGCTCTCTGTTTTACCATGGCTAATTATCAAAAATAGTGGGACCACACAATGTTTTTTTTAATTATTTATTTAAATAATTTTAAAAAGCGGCATGGGATCCCCTCTATTTTTCATACCCAGCCAAGATAAAGCAAACAGCTTTACGGGTTGCAGCCCACAGCTGTCTGCTTTACCTGTGCTGGTTATCAAAAGTAGATGGGTAAGGCAGTTTTAAATTTCCAATAAGCAGGTTCCTGCCCACCCATAAAGTTGTAGGCTTTTTTAGCTCAGGTAGAGGCATTTATTTAGGGACGAAGTAAAAAGAGATACACCTTGACGCTGGTTGCTGGAATCACATAAAACTGGCCTTTTAATGCACTAAGTGTCTCAATTTTTAAATTTATTTCCTCAGCAGTAATGCATGTCCAATTTCCTGTATTCAGTGTCTGCATGCCTTAGCATTTCAGAGTGCAGCTGTATTTTTGTTAGTGTGTGTTTCATGTTCACTATGCACCTGTTCACATTTGTCTGTTAGGAAGTGCCATCCATTTTCTCATTTTCGATATACACAGACTAACTGAATGGAGAAGATGGAGAAACTTTTTTTTTTTATTTTCCACCTTCGAGAAAAATGGCTCCTACTCTGATCACATTGTAATCAAACTCTGATCAGCATAAACAGACTGTTTTTCTCAGATGTGGAGAAAACGGTTATGTGCACCTATCCTTACAATCACATTTGAGTGTGGTCCGATTTTTTTCACGGACCCATAAAGTAAATTTGGTTAGTGCCACCTAATTCTCAGAAGAAAGCATAAGAAGTCGGTCTGGTAGAGTGCTAATAAGTAGAAGGGACCAAAGGGTTTTTTTTAAAAAAAATTCCAAACCTTTTATCAGTGGTCCCTTATATGCCACAACGCATTTTGACAACCAGTGTGTTGCTTTCCTCAGGTGATTTATGGATTAACCCTTCAGCATCAATTGCCTCATAGGTGTTCCTCATTGCACTCCCTTCTTATTTTTATTTTACATGACCTAATTCTCGGAGGCAGATTGTGCAATTTATTTTTTTTACCTACACTGCCCAATTGAATAACATTAGTCTGAATCTGATCAGTTTTTTAACAGATACCAATCGGACCAATAATACGGTCGAGCGGGTGAGCCTTTTCAGATAGAAGATTTTTCAAGCAAAATGCGGTTCCATTGTCACCAAATAGTTTTGCTCACATATTGTTTAGTGGCAAGTAACATTGTGCTTTATATTCTAGGATCTGATGAAAAACACAGATGAGTATAACATGTTTTACACAAATTAGGTGTTTTACAGCACTATACCAGATGTTACACATATATTGTCCTAAACGGAGATGAATATTAAGACTTGAAAGATCTAAATAGCTGCTAATAGCATTAGTACATCTACAGCATTGTAAGTGCAAGTAATCGCAGGAGCCTTAAATTGTGAAGTGAGTAAATCTAGACGTATTCCCTATTTCTGATGTGGACAGCTATATGTGCTTAGCTACCACAAAAGTAACCTTATAATAATTTAATATAATGCCCTCTCAGACATCTAAAGCCAAGGAAAGCAAATGAGATCTAATTCTTGCCTGGCTGTGTCTAGTTTTAAATCACAAAGTCCATATGATTTTTGCTCAGTGATGTTTCATTACCGCATATCAGAGAACCAACTATATATATATATATATATATATATATATATATATATATATATATATATATAAAACTCTTATTAAACAAAAAAGGAAAAAAGGTCATGGAAATATTCATAAGTTTTGTGCAAACATCACTGTAGCTTTAGCTGGCTGTAGGTCACATGTACTGTAGGTTCTCGTCAGCAGGTTTGGCCAAGGTGTATCTAATCTGTATAGGTTACCTTTACACCATTCTGGTCATCTAAACTTAAAGAGAAGCTATCATTAGAAAATGACCTATTGTTTAAATCAGATTTTTAGATTCATTGAAATTTTGGAAAAAATGGGGCATTGTTTTTTATATTATGATCTTTATTAATAAACAAAAATAGTAATCTTACCATTTTCATACAAACCACTTCGGCTTTTTTTTTTAGAATGATACTTACTGTAAGTGTCTTTTCATGTAGAGTTTCCAGCAGTTTCTCTATACAGAGCAGCTCTAAAATAGATGATTTCATGAGCCTTCTCCACCTCCTATTACAATGACCTTTGCACAAGCTCATTAATTGGATGCCTCAATATAAAAGGGTATGAATGTGCTCTTTGTGGCTAATGTACCTGTTGATTTACTGAAACTACAAGAAGTTAAGAGTCCAAAAGCCCCATGAGCCATTGTGAAAAGTCTTATTCTTAGTACAAGTTGTGATATGGGAATATAGGTACTTTTTAGATGGTGGTTTTCCTCTAAATGCACTCTTTTACTAAAATTTCAAAATAGTAAATCTTGACATTTGCTTTTAGATTAAATTTTTTCTGGCCACACTCAAATGATTATCCTGAATGCTTGATTCTTCTATTCAACCTTAAGTCACCAAAGGAGACTTGTCAATAAAGTGTGTACTAATACATTGTGAATGTCCAATTTAGTTTAATTTCGGAGCTAAACTAAAACTTTACTGGTGCATTTGTTCCCTCTTTCTACTAGCTGGAGTTGTCGTCCCCTTTTTAGAGAACTAGTAAATCATTGGTTTTGATGAGCACTAGATAATTGTTTATGTGCCCTACAACTTTCTGCCAAGAAAAGTATATATTTTCCCACAGATTTTACTCATGATAACAGTTGATTTGGAGAGGGATGTTCAAGTTACTAGATTCCCAATGATCCATTTTTTTATTTTTTGAGATATGTTTTAGATCTCTTGTTCACACAAATGAATTAATTAGAGGCTAATTTGCCAAGATTTTCTCCCCGACCAGGCTTCCCCTTTTCCTGACTCAGCTGTCTAGATTGGCAAATAAGTGGCTCAGTATACAAGTCCCATACATTAAAGGGGTTATTCACTACTTGGAACCACTTTTGATTCCACATGTTTCCCCCAGGTAAAATAAAAAATCATATACTCTCCTCCTGTACCAGCGCCATTGCAGCCGTGTCGCGGTTCACATTCCCGGGGCTTATGTGATGTTATGACGTTACAAACGCCCCGCTTAAAATCAGTGCCGACTTCTGTCTCCCTGCGTTCATACTAAACGAGCCATCAACGGGAAGTGAGTGGCAGCTGCAGCACTCACATCTTGTTAATTAACTCGGTTGGTCTAAAGGTGGGGAGACAGAAGCCAGTGCTTATTGAATGTGGGGCTCGCGTGACCTCACAATATCATATGAGCCCTTGGAACGCGATCGACAGAACCACTGGAACAGTAGCTGTACAAATAAAGAGTATAGGCTATTTTATTTTACCTTGAGAAACCTATAAAATCAGAAGGTGTGGTTCTAGTAGTGGACAACCTTTAAGGAGGAGCTATGGTCCAAGAAGAAAAAAAGAGAAGAAGGTATTTATACATATGGCTAAGCTTTCTAAGTGAGCTTTGAAGTGCATTCACATGTGAAGATGGTAATTCACTGTAGCAGAAGCTATTTAATGTTTGGGAATGTTGAAACATATCATGAAGACATTTTCTGTGATATTACTCCAATCATTGCTCCCCAAAGGTTTCTTGCAACTAGCAGCCTAGACCTCTGGGTGAGAAGGCAGACAGTATCTATGTATATAGGCTACTAACACTTATTCTACTGAATACAATTCTCCGGCGCAGAAATTTAATGTAGAAAACAGCAGTAAAGATGACAAGCACTGTATCAGAACCAGCTGAAAAGCTTGGATATTGAGTTAAGGTCTTCCTTGAATGATCGAAGGTCAGGTTTCAGTTACATGAGTAGGTCTCTAGTTTTAATTTGAAGGTGAACTCAATATATTACATCATTACTTTTCCAAGAATGTTTTGTTTATTATTTATAGAGGAAAAGTTTTTATTAAAAAACTTTTCGATTCTTGAATTCTCTGATTTTAAAAATCCTATTCTTTCATATTTTCATAAAATGTGCTATTTGTAAAATTTTCAGACATTCTAAGCCTTTAGATAAACCTGTTGTAAAGTTAATTCAGTTTTTCTGTCCCCATGCGGGAACATGTAGTGACAACGATTTTCATGTTGGACAAGTGTTTGTATAGCACTATAATTGTGAAAGAAAGGTTTGAAAAGCGACCTCTACATTGTAACATTGAGGACCGTGCCCTGCGATTACACATGCAGGTAATCTGAAATTTGCTTAACATTCACATCCCATGAATGATACTAATTATTTCTAATACATGAATTCATAAAGTCTTGTACAGACATTTCCATTGATATTGAATATCACAGTTTTATAGGATCAGTAGCATTTATAATAATAACGATGAACAATATGACGCGAATATGTCCCCGTTCCAGTGCTCAAACTACTACTGAACACGATCAGCCAATCACGTATTTTGGATTTGAATTTTCTTTCCTCTGTTTTTCTGCTCCAATCATTGAACAAGCGAACAATCTCCATTTACATTACACAATTTTCGAAAGATGAGCATACATTTTTTCACTCATAAACAATTTCATACACAATGAATAAGCATTTTTGGACACATCGTTAGGTCACACGACCCAACCACATTCATGAATTATTGTGAGAAACGATTTGTTTACATTAGAATCTGAAGGATCATCAACCAGTATAAAATGATTTGATCAACCTACAAATGAACAAATGTTTACGAAGGATGTGGGGAAGGGATAGTTTAGCCAAGCTGAATGAGCATTCATAAGAACTCTTAATTCACTTTTTACTTACCCATGCAACACAAACTACACAATGCACAAAAACTTAACCAAAAAGTGTTACTTCACATGAGCATTCACAAGAAAACAATGGGTCAATGTCTAAATTGAAGCCCAAATCTTTGTGTGTGTGTGTGTTTGTTTGTTTGTGTGTGTGTGTGTGTATGAGCCCCATACCAAAGTTAAAAATGAGTCCTCTTTTTGAGCTTCTTGACACTTTGACACCGAACTACCTATGACAGGAGGGAATTCTCATGTCACGTTTGTAAATTTTTTATTTACATGTAGGCAAGCTGTGGACAGCCCACCCCTGTACATGTTATCACCACCCATTACATTGGGACAGCCTAGTACAGGCTCCCAGTCATCTAGGTGCCCAATAGTAGCTACATAGACCTCTTTATTTTTTTTTTTTTTTTTTATATAGCGCTAACATATTCCACAGCACTTTACATACATCAGGAACACTGTCCCCATTGGGGCTCACAATCTAAATTCCCTATCTGTATGTCTTTGGAGTGTGGGAGGAAACCGGAGAAAACCCACACAAACACGGGGAGATCATACAAACTCCTTGCACATGGTGTCCTTGGTGGGATTCGAACCCAGGACCCCAGCGCGGCAAGGCTGTAGTGCTAACCACTGACTGCCTTAGTGTTACATACACCTTTGTGTAAATATTATCTTTACATTTTAAATTGAAAAAGTGAAAGGAAAGCTAATTTCATTTATTTTATGGCTAACCATACATACTTGCTGCTGAGCATGACGGCTTGTCGCTCCCAACAGTAGTTACGTCTGCACTGGACAATACACTGGAAACACTTCCAAGACCAGTGTTATATGGATCATGATCTTCAAAGTCTGAAACTCTAGAAGGAGATGAGTGAAGGCAAGGGAATGAGAGAGAAAAAAGGAGACAAGCCTAGCACGCGTAGGCTTTGTGTTTCATGAGAAAGGGTCCATCTGGGATTAGATTGATTGGACTAGTGCTCTACTGCTGGTTTTCTAAGTCACATGCTAGCTTGTAAAGTAGCTTTTTAATGGACCCTGCTAAATCTCTTTAGAAAGAAGAATGATAAATGTTCTATTCCTGCCAGTGGCAATGTACTTGTGAGAATATATTAAGTTTCTTATTAACTACAGTTCACTATGGATGCCAACTTCAAGTATTATAATATAATAACCCATTATAGAGGTACTTTCCATTAATGATTTGATACAAAGTGTTTGTGGGAAATAAATATGCTCACTGTGAATATGCCTATTCATTTTTAGACATTTTCCTCCTAATTTGGCTTACTGTCTTATTACCAAACAAAGTCTTTGAACTAGTAAAGGGTCCAGCGTTCAGCTATCTTTGTCATTCCTTTAGACAATCATTAAAGAACCAGAGTAGATGAGAAATCGTGCTGCCACATTTCACCTTGGAAGCATTGAGACAGAATGGGGAAATGCATTGTAGAGGTTGGTTGGGACCCCAGCAATTAGACATTGATCACATATACTGTGAATAGGAGATAATGTCTTTCTTGGGAAAACCCTTTCAACTTCAACTGAATTTTTCCTCTTTGGGATTAATAATGTACACAATTAGTGATTCCTAACTAAACTAGTTTTTTTGCCTGGTTAGGGCAAACACTTAGAGTTAACTTTTTATTTTAAAGAGATTGTCCACTACTTTTACATTGAAGGTCTATCCTTAGGATAGGTCATCAATTTCTGATCAGCCGGGGTCTTACACATCAGCTGTTCTTGGGCCCGGTGACGGCAGCAGGCAGCTGGAAATTGTTACGGGGGGCTGTCTGATAATAACCGAAAGGAGTATCAGACAGTCAGGGTCCACCGTGCAAAGACTTTGCTGCAGACTATGGCAGAGTGCAATACCTCTGTTAACTCACAGAAGGATATAATAAGTAAGTAAAGCAATTCCTCCCTTACTTGGAGGGTGTGTGGAATGATCTCTGTTAATAATCACAGAGACAAAGGCAATGTGTGCGAAATGGCACCTACCTAGGTCCGCTCTTCTAGTGGTGCAAAAGAGACGAACAGCAGCGTAAGCCGCACAAAGCTCCTACCTGCGTTCGCTCCACTAGTGTGCGAGGATACGAACCACTAGATATGGCACCTGCCTAGGTCCGCTCTTCTAGTGGTGCAAAAGAGACGAACAGCAGCGTAAGCCGCACAAAGCTCCTACCTCTGTTCGCTCCCCTAGTGTGCGAGGATACGAACAACTGCCAGACGCAGTATAAGGAACGTTACCCTAGCGCAACGTCCACCTACGAGTAGAATCACAAGGCCCAGCCAGACCATGTGCCTCAGGCACCTGCCTATGTCCGCTCCCCTAAGAGGTAAGGATACGGACAGCAGCCGAAGCTGTAAGGTATAAGAACGCTACCCTGCCGGTAGCGCTCACCTAGCATAGACAGAGGAATGCCTAGAGGAACGCGCACAGAGCGTCTACTCATATGCATGAACCAAGAGGACTGAGCACCATGCGGCGTGTGTCAGGGTCTTATATAGACTCTGTGCCTCATCCAAGATGGAGGACACCAGAGCCAATCCGCTGCCAGAACGACAGGAGTGACGTCATGCTGGCCTATCACCGAGCAAGACGTCACAAGCACATGACCAGCGACCAATCGGCATAGAAGGTGTCTGTTACGGTTGCTGCGAGCACTGGAGACTATGTCCAGATTTCTTGCTACTGCACATGTGCGAGCGCTGGAGACTAAGTCCAGATTTCTTGCTACTGCACATGTGCGAGCGCTGGAGACTAAGTCCAGATTTCGTGCTACTGCACATGTGCGAGCGCTGGAGACTAAGTCCAGATTTCGTGCTACTGCACATGTGCGAGCGCTGGAGACTAAGTCCAGATTTCTTGCTACTGCACATGTGCGAGCGCCGGAGACTAAGTCCAATCTTGGAGCCATTGCACATGTGTGGGTGACATCATCGCTGACACGAGGTCACATGTCTCTGACACCTTCTATGCCGATTGGTCGCTGGTCATGTGCTTGTGACGTCTTGCTCGGTGATAGGCCAGCATGACGTCACTCCTGTCGTTCTGGCAGCGGATTGGCTCTGGTGTCCTCCATCTTGGATGAGGCACAGAGTCTATATAAGACCCTGACACACGCCGCATGGTGCTCAGTCCTCTTGGTTCATGCATATGAGTAGACGCTCTGTGCGCGTTCCTCTAGGCATTCCTCTGTCTATGCTAGGTGAGCGCTACCGGCAGGGTAGCGTTCTTATACCTTACAGCTTCGGCTGCTGTCCGTATCCTTACCTCTTAGGGGAGCGGACATAGGCAGGTGCCTGAGGCACATGGTCTGGCTGGGCCTTGTGATTCTACTCGTAGGTGGACGTTGCCGCTAGGGTAACGTTCCTTATACTGCGTCTGGCAGTTGTTCGTATCCTCGCACACTAGGGGAGCGAACAGAGGTAGGAGCTTTGTGCGGCTTACGCTGCTGTTCGTCTCTTTTGCACCACTAGAAGAGCGGACCTAGGCAGGTGCCATATCTAGTGGTTCGTGTCCTCGCACACTAGTGGAGCGAACGCAGGTAGGAGCTTTGTGCGGCTTACGCTGCTGTTCGTCTCTTTTGCACCACTAGAAGAGCGGACCTAGGTAGGTGCCATTTCGCACACATTGCCTTTGTCTCTGTGATTGTTAACAGAGATCATTCCACACACCCTCCAAGTAAGGGAGGAATTGCTTTACTTACTTATTATATCCTTCTGTGAGTTAACAGAGGTATTGCACTCTGCCATAGTCTGCAGCAAAGTCTTTGCACGGTGGACCCTGACTGTCTGATACTCCTTTCGGTTATTATCAGACAGCCCCCCGTAACATTAGGACTGAGCCAAGGGTCTGGCAGTTATGGCAGAATATCAGCAGTTACACCGTTACATACAAGTACTTGAGTCACGGCTCAAGAGTATAGAGGATAAACCTCAGACCATGGTGACATCTGCACATGATCCTCGACTTGCTCTGCCAAACAGATATTCTGGCGATGCCAGATCATGTCGTGGTTTCATTAGTCAGTGTCAGATACACCTAGAGGTCAACTCTTCTCGCTTCTCTACGGAGAGGTCCAGAGTAGGCTTTATCATCTCATTACTTCAGGACAAAGCCTTAGAATGGGCGACTCCCCTATGGGAGCGCTCTGATGTGGTTACTCTGAGACATCAAGACTTTCTTGATGCTCTTAAGGCGGTATTCATGGGTCCGCAGGTTACCCATGATGCGGCCCTGAGACTGTTAGATCTATCTCAGGGTTCGTTATCCACTAGTTCTTATGCCATTGCTTTTAGAACTCTGGTGGCAGAACTAGATTGGCCAGAGAAGGTGTTGATTCCTATCTTCTGGAGAGGGTTGGCAGGCTATGTCAAGGATGCCCTTGCTACTCGTGAGGTCCCTGCTTCTCTGGAGGACTTGATCACAGTTGCAACGAGGATCGATGTACGCCATAAGGAACGTAGACTCGAGGTCTCTTCCTCACGCCCTAAGCATCGGGCTATTCCAGTTGTTGAGGGTCCACTACCATCTTCCTCAGCATCTGAAACATCTCCCACTCCTATGGAGTTAGGTCATACGTTCTCCAGACTACGCAAGTCTGGTCCTCCTATATGTTACGTATGTCGTCAGGCTGGGCACTATGCCAACAAGTGTCCTAGTCGTCAGGGAAACTCCCTGGCCTAGTAACCATTAGAGGGGGGTTACTAGAGACGTCTTCTGCACCCTCTAAGTGTTGTATCCCAGGTCAGCTCTCGTTATCTGAGAATACATGGCCTATTATGGCTTTTGTGGATTCCGGAGCTGACGGGATTTTTGTGTCCTCAGGATTTGTAAAGGGACACAATATTCCCTCTATCATATTAGAGGCGCCTATTCCTGTCCGTGTTGTTAATGGAACTATGTTGTCTGACTCCATTACATTGAGGACAGTTCCCTTGCGCCTTTCCCTGTCTCAGGGTCACATAGAGGAGATTTCTTTTCTTGTTTTGCCTGAGGGTATAGACGACGTCCTTCTGGGTCTTCCATGGCTTCGGACTCATGCTCCTCACATTGACTGGGAGTAAGAATAACAAGGCAGACGCCCTGTCTCGCTCTATGCTTTCTACCCAGGAAGAGATTGACGAACCTCGTCTTATCCTTCCCTCCAGGGTTTTTCATACGCTCTCCCCTGTGACGTTAGACCAAATCCCACCGGGCAAGACCTTTGTTCCGCCTGATCGACAGAATGATATACTGTCATGGGCCCACACCTCAAAGGTGGGTGGGCATTTTGGTATTAGGCGGACACGAGAGTTACTGGAGAGGTGGTATTGGTGGCCACACTTAGCCAGCCACGTCAAGAGATATGTCGGTTCCTGCTACTCGTGTGCTCGCAACCGTCCATTACGGCAGAGACCGGCTGGGCTCTTGCATCCTTTACCAGTGCCAGATAGACCATGGGAGGTGGTAGGCATGGACTTTGTGGGTGATCTTCCATGTTCACAGGGACATAGATTTGTGTGGGTCATTACGGACCATTTCTCCCGGATGGTTCATCTCGTACCGTTATCGAGAATCCCATCTTCCAGGGTACTAGCCAAACTATTCCTCAAGCATGTCTTTAGGCTTCACGGGATGCCAGATCGTATCATTTGTGATAGAGGCCCGCAATTTACTTCCCGTTTCTGGCGAGATCTTTGTAGCCTTCTGCAAATTGAGTTGAATCTCTCTTCGGCATACCATCCGGAGACTAATGGTTTGGTTGAACGTACCAATCAATCTATGATTATATACCTTCGACACTTTGTTGCTGAGAACCACGATAACTGGTCCTCCCTCCTACCCTGGGCAGAATGTGCCCTTAACAATTCGCTGGCTGAGGCCACTGGGCAGACACCGTTCGTACTCAATAATGGGCAACACCCTAGGGTACCGGTACCGTTTCCCGCTGCTGCACCTCCTCCTCTTGTGGCCGACTGGGCAACTAATGCCAGAGAGGTTTGGGATCGGACTCAAGAGTCGATCCAAGCAGCTAAGGACCGTATGAAGACGGTGTCCGATAGGTTTCGTCGCCCGGCTCCTGTCTTTTCTCCAGGGGACTTTGTGTGGCTCTCTGCAAAACACGTGAGACTTAGAGTGAGCTCTGTCAAATTTGCTCCTCGCTTCCTGGGTCCTTATGAGGTTCTTCGACAGGTAAATCCTGTAGTCTATCAATTGAAGTTACCTGTCCATCTTAGGATTCATGACAAATTCCATGTCTCACTGCTAAAGCCGGCTATTTTACCTCACGCTCGTGAAGTGCACTCTCCTGCCTCTGATTCCTCTCGCTCTAGCTATGAGGTACGAGCCATAGTTGGTTCTAAGATGGTTAGAGGGCGCAGGTTCTTCTTGATAGATTGGGAGGGCTATGGCCCGGAACATCGCTCTTGGGAGCCTGAGGAGGCTGTCCATGCTCCCGACTTAGTTGCCGATTACCTGCGTCGCCGGGAGGGGGGCCCTTGAGGGGGAGGTACTGTTACGGTTGCTGCGAGCACTGGAGACTATGTCCAGATTTCTTGCTACTGCACATGTGCGAGCGCTGGAGACTAAGTCCAGATTTCTTGCTACTGCACATGTGCGAGCGCTGGAGACTAAGTCCAGATTTCGTGCTACTGCACATGTGCGAGCGCTGGAGACTAAGTCCAGATTTCGTGCTACTGCACATGTGCGAGCGCTGGAGACTAAGTCCAGATTTCTTGCTACTGCACATGTGCGAGCGCCGGAGACTAAGTCCAATCTTGGAGCCATTGCACATGTGTGGGTGACATCATCGCTGACACGAGGTCACATGTCTCTGACACCTTCTATGCCGATTGGTCGCTGGTCATGTGCTTGTGACGTCTTGCTCGGTGATAGGCCAGCATGACGTCACTCCTGTCGTTCTGGCAGCGGATTGGCTCTGGTGTCCTCCATCTTGGATGAGGCACAGAGTCTATATAAGACCCTGACACACGCCGCATGGTGCTCAGTCCTCTTGGTTCATGCATATGAGTAGACGCTCTGTGCGCGTTCCTCTGGGCATTCCTCTGTCTATGCTAGGTGAGCGCTACCGGCAGGGTAGCGTTCTTATACCTTACAGCTTCGGCTGCTGTCCGTATCCTTACCTCTTAGGGGAGCGGACATAGGCAGGTGCCTGAGGCACATGGTCTGGCTGGGCCTTGTGATTCTACTCGTAGGTGGACGTTGCCGCTAGGGTAACGTTCCTTATACTGCGTCTGGCAGTTGTTCGTATCCTCGCACACTAGGGGAGCGAACAGAGGTAGGAGCTTTGTGCGGCTTACGCTGCTGTTCGTCTCTTTTGCACCACTAGAAGAGCGGACCTAGGCAGGTGCCATATCTAGTGGTTCGTGTCCTCGCACACTAGTGGAGCGAACGCAGGTAGGAGCTTTGTGCGGCTTACGCTGCTGTTCGTCTCTTTTGCACCACTAGAAGAGCGGACCTAGGTAGGTGCCATTTCGCACACATTGCCTTTGTCTCTGTGATTGTTAACAGAGATCATTCCACACACCCTCCAAGTAAGGGAGGAATTGCTTTACTTACTTATTATATCCTTCTGTGAGTTAACAGAGGTATTGCACTCTGCCATAGTCTGCAGCAAAGTCTTTGCACGGTGGACCCTGACTGTCTGATACTCCTTTCGGTTATTATCAGACAGCCCCCCGTAACAGTGTCCGAGACATGTGACCTCGTGTCAGCGATGATGTCACCCGCACATGTGCAATGGCTCCAAGATTGGACTTAGTCTCCGGCGCTCGCACATGTGCAGTAGCAAGAAATCTGGACTTAGTCTCCAGCGCTCGCACATGTGCAGTAGCAAGAAATCTGGACTTAGTCTCCAGCGCTCGCACATGTGCAGTAGCAAGAAATCTGGACTTAGTCTCCAGCGCTCGCACATGTGCAGTAGCAAGAAATCTGGACATAGTCTCCAGTGCTCGCAGCAACCGTAACAGAAATGCTTAGTCCTGGAGCTGCTCCGTTTTCCGATAGTGGCCGTTGCCGCTATCAGAAGATGGAGCAGCACCGGAGCATAGCATTTCTGGCTGCCTACTGCTGTCACCGGGACTGGAAACAGCTGATTCACAGGGTTGCGGGGTGTCGGACCCTAGCCTATCAGACATTGATGACATATCCTAAGACATTGATGACCTACAGTCATATGAAAAAGTTTGGGCACCCCTATTAATGTTAACCTTTTTTCTTTTAACAATTTGGGCTTTTGCAACAGCTATTTCAGTTTCATATGTTTAATAACTGATGGACTCAGTAATATTTCTGGATTGAAATGAGGTTTATTGTACTAACAGAAAATGTACAATCCGCATTTAAACAAAATTTGACTGGTGCAAAAGTATGGGCACCCTTATCAATTTCTTGATTTGAACACTCCTAACTACTTTTTACTGACTTACTAAAGCACTAAATTGGTTTTGTAACCTCATTGAGCTTTGAACTTCATAGGCAGGTGTATCCAATCATGAGAAAAGGTATTTAAGGTGGCCACTTGCAAGTTGTTCTCCTATTTAAATCTCCTATGAAGTGTGGCATCATGGGCTCCTCAAAAAACTCTCAAATGATCGGAAAACAAAGATTATTCAACATAGTTGTTCAGGGGAAGGATACAAAAAGTTGTCTCAGAGATTTAAACTGTCAGTTTCCACTGTGAGGAACATAGTAAGGAAATGGAAGAACACAGGTACAGTTCTTGTTAAGCCCAGAAGTGGCAGGCCAAGAAAAATATCAGAAAGGCAGAGAAGAAGAATGGTGAGAACAGTCAATGACAATCCACAGACCACCTCCAAAGACCTGCAGTTTCATCTTGCTGCAGATGGTGTCAATGTGCATCGGTCAACAATACAGCACACTTTGCACAAGGAGAAACTGTATGGGAGAGTGATGCAAAAGAAGCCGTTTCTGCAAACACGCCACAAACAGAGTTGCCTGAGGTATGCAAAAGCACATTTGGACAAGCCAGTTACATTTTGGAAGAAGGTCATGTGGACTGATGAAACAAAGATTGAGTTGTTTGGTCATACATAAAGGCGTTATGCATCGAGGCAAAAAAACACGGCATTCAAAGAAAAGCACTTGCTACCCACAGTAAAATTTGGTGGAGGTTCCATCATGCTTTGGGGCTGTGTGGCCAATGGCGGCACCGGGAATCTTGTTAAAGTTGAGGGTCGCATGGATTCAACTCAGTATCAGCAGATTCTTGACAATAATGTGCAAGAATCAGTGACGAAGTTGAAGTTATGCAGGGGATGGATATTTCAGCAAGACAATGATCCAAAACACCGCTACAAATCTACTCAGGCATTCATGCAGAGGAACAATTACAATGTTGTGGAATGGCCATCCCAGTCCCCAGACCTGAATATCATTGAACATCTGTGGGATGATTTGAAGCGTGCTGTCCATGCTCGGCGACCATCAAACTTAACTGAACTGGAATTGTTGTGTAAACACGAATGGTCAAATATACCTTCATCCAAGATCCAGGAACTCATTAAAAGCTACAGGAAGTGACTAGAGGCTGTTATTTTTGCAAAAAAAGGATCTACAAAATATTAATGTCACTTTTATGTTGAGGTGCCCATACGTTTGCACCGGTCAAATTTTGTTTAAATGCGGATTGCACATTTTCTGTTAGTACAATAAACCTCATTTCAATCCAGAAATATTACTGAGTCCATCAGTTATTAGATATATGAAACTGAAATAGCTGTTGCAAAAACCCAAATTGTTATGAAGAAAAAGGGTTAACATTAATAGGGGTGCCCAAACTTTTTAATATGACTGTATATCCTTTAAGGAAGTAACATTTGTATAAACCATTTATATAATGGTTGTAAGAACCATATATATTGACCGTTATGCTATTTACTTAAAAAAAATCTACTTACAGCTTGGATTTTAGATGTTTTAGAAGATTAATTGTTTTTTACATGAACTCATTGTAAAGTGGTAACATAATGATTACCAAAAATCCAAATTATAAGAGCAAGCTCTCCACAGAATTTGAGCCCCCTAGAATTACTGAGAGGCTGTAGCTCAGTAGTCAACAACATTATAACGAAGGACTACAATGTATAGTATGTAGATTAATTCTATATGTATGTTGCTAAATTATGTTTGTGAGGCAAATCCTGGGATATGAAGAGGAATTATGACTGGAAGTCATAATCGCTCTCATCACTCCCTGGCAGTGCCCCCTCCCTTCTTGTTCTCAATGTCCAGCATCTGTGAAGGTGTTACACCTCCATTGCCATCTCCTGTGATATGGAGATGAGATGATGTGGGAACAATGGACACAGGATGACTCCCTGCCGTGACCCTGTGGTAGGAGCTGCTATCTCATTAGCAAGCTTGGAAGTATCCAGACAGAACGACTCCAGTAAAAAATGGTTCATATCTCGCAAGCCATATTTCCGATAAATATGGCAACCATAAAAATGGTGTCTCCGCATGCGGACGATGCTGGCACACCCTTTTTTATGGGAGCGGGAGCTTGGGAAATACCCCAGGCGTGATATCAGCCAATGTGGAACTAGTAGACAAGTCACGAGTCCTCTCATTCTGTAGCTAAATTCATAGCTGTCACAATGAGAGCGTTGGCGTCCGCCTACGACGCTCCCAGGCCAAGTTATGGCCATATTCCATGTTGTGGATTTTGTCCATAACTCCAGCCAGGGGTGGAGCAGTGCTCCCTCTGAGGTCACTAAGGTAGGAGGGGACCTGGATTTGCCCAGGTTGATAACCCTACTTCGGCCATTTTCCAGTGTTCTTTCGCTGGGGGTCACGTGCAGGAAACATCTGTGGGAGTTCCTAGAAACCTGGTCTACAGCGCCCCCCTGTGGCCAGACGCACAAGGTAACTGATTGAATTGCATACCTGTTTGTAAACCATGCTTTATCTGTAACTGTACTCTGACATATGTATATTCTGTAGATTCCCTATTGTATATATTGTAGTTTCTAGTGTGCTTTAGGCTGATTAAATTATATAATTAATCTTGGGCTGTTCTGTTATCTCGATCTTGAATCCCACGTCTGTGTGTTCGGCTAATAGTTACCGTGAAGCGGTTGGTGGCAGCGAGTTGTGCCAAGGATTATTGTGGGGAGGCCAGTGAGATCCGGGGAGGTTTTATATATTCCGCCCGCGGAGGTCGGGGGAATATATACCCTACTCTCACTGGGGACCCTTCAATAATCGGCATAAGTAGTATAGCGGCCTCCTTGCTTATTGTCGGGCAATTCCATAATTGGCCTGACTATAAGAGGGGCGCTAGAGAGCGCGTCACGTGCTCTGTCTGTCGGTCGGGAGGTATAAAGGAGGGGTGACCCCCACTTGTTACCCCCCGATTGTGACGTACTGGTAGCCAGCGCGGGGGATTTCTGAGTGACCCCCCCCGGTGGTTCGTGACATATTGGTGGCATAGCGGTGGGATCGAGATAATAGTGTGTGTGAGTGTGAGACCCATACTCCCAGACACTAAAGACTGCCTGCAGCAGCTGTGGCTGCTGGGGTCTTCAGACTAGCTCAACACTAGAGTGTCAGAGTGCAGATACTGTAAGGTGTGTGGAGGCATCAGGTGTCAGTTCTGTGTCAGTGACCAAAAGTCTGCAAGAATGGCTGATGGCACCAGGAGCAGAGCTAGGCAACTGGCCAATGCTAAAGCAGGAGCCGAAGAGAGGGAGGACGGTGCTGTGGACAGTAATGAGGAGGTTGCCCACGAGTCCTCCAGGAGCTCGACGCCAGAAAACAGCTCTGCAGAGGACATTGCACAACCTGGCACTGCTGGACAAGATGAGGAGCAGCTCACCCAAGGGTCCTCAACGAGCCAGATGCCAGCCCTCCGCTCTGCAATGGACAGTGAATCACCTGGCTCTGCAGCGTGCCGCAGATCACCACTTGCCAATCCCTCCGGCCTGAGAGGTGCAGAGGCCCTCCTTCAAGCTGCCTTGGCCAGGCTTATGGCTGGAGACCGGGATACCTACGAGATACTCATGGCCGAGCGTGGGCGACAGGCAGCGCGTGACGCTGAGGCTGCGGAGCGGCAAGCAGCGCGTGACGCTGAGGCTGCGGAACGGCAAGCAGCGCGTGAGGCTGCGGAGCGGCAGGCAGCGCGTGAAGAGCGAGAGCGAGAGCGACAGGCAGACCGTGACTACCAGCTGCAGCTAGCTCAGCTCCGACCCTCATCAGCCACATGTGACCTTCAAAACACCAAACTTCCAAAGGTCCGTGTTGAGGACTTCCCAGTGCTGGAGAAGGATGGAGACTTGGACTCTTTCCTGACTGCTTTTGAACGGACTTGCTTGCAGCACCATCTGGACAAGGATCAGTGGGCCAAATACCTGACCCCCCGTCTAAGGGGTAAGGCCCTGGATATCCTTGGGGACTTGCCTGCTGAGGCAGATCAGGGCTACGACACCATCAAGCGGGCCCTGATCCAACAGTACAACCTCACTCCAGAGTCCTACCGCAAGAAGTTCCGGACCCTGCAAAAGGGACCAAAGAACTCCTGGGCTGACCACCGGCGGGCACTTGCCCGAGCTGCCGACCACTGGACCCAAGGCCTGCAGCTTTCCACCGGACCGGAGATCCTGGACTTGTTCATCACGGAGCAACTCTTGTGGAACTGCCCTGAGGATCTCCGCCAGTTCATCCGAGACCAGAAGCCAAAGGGGTCCACGGCTACAGCTGCCCTGGCCGATGACTACACCAACAATCGGGCTCCTGAGGCCAGGAGAGCAGCCACCAGCAGCACCTGGAGAGGGGGTAAGATGAACTCTGCGACTGCCCCACCTGCCCCTAGACTGCAGGGGGTGTCCCCCTCAACTCCCCTCTCCAGGCCCGTGGCAGAACCAAGACGGTGCCACCAGTGCAACCTACCTGGACACTTCAAGGCCATTTGCCCTCAGCGTCCCAAGGCCCCGGCTCCGTCCCCGTCCCAAGGGCCGCCCAAGGTGTATTGTGTGGGTGGGGGTGGTGGTAGGTCCCTGGACAGCTTCCAACCTGTCACCGTCGGCCGGTCTGTGACCATAGGACTGCGAGACAGCGCCTCGGAGGTGACTCTGGTGCGGCCTGAGATGGTGTCCCCCCAAGACTTGATCCCTGGAAAAACCCTCGCTGTCTCCGGGATTGGAAGCATTGACCCGGCGCTGCCTGTTGCTGACATTTATGTGGACTGGGGCGCAGGGCGAGGGGTGAGGGAGGTGGGGGTAACTGATCGGATCCCCGCAAACGTGCTACTTGGGACAGATTTGGGGCAGATAACCTCCCAGTTTGGGCCCCCACCAAGGGCTGAACCTTCAGCCAGTACGGACATGACTCCTGACAATGTTAATGTGTTATCTATGAATGATGTGAGAGAGGGGGGAGTGAACTCTGATATTTCTGCTTGCACAGACACCATAGACACACACACAGCTGCAGCTGTGACAGGGGAGGGGGTCAGAGAAAGGTGTGACAATGCCTCTACAAGTAATCAGCCTGTGAGCTGGGATCTGCTGCCCTCTGCAGGGATAAGCAGAGAGCAGGGTGCTGCAGGGGGAGGACCAGTGTGTGGGGTGGGGGCTACCACAGCAAATGTGGGGTCCCCAGAGATTTCACAGCGGGGTTCTGTTGCTGCAGGAGGGGAACAGGCAGGTGAGATTGGGGCCGGTCCAGGAGCGGAAGTGCTCCCAGGTAAGATCTCGGTGCATGGTTCCCCCACAACCGGGGTGTCAGGAAGCCAGGTCGGTCTGCCTGAACCGGCGACTTGGTCAGGAACGGAGGAGGAGCAGGCACGACCCACGGTCGCAGCGGCTGTGGCCGCTGTCACCCGCAGTGGGAGTGCTGGAAGCCAAGGGGCCTCCCGGAGGTCCGATAGCTCTTCCCCTTCTGACCAAGTGGCAGCCGAGTCAGGTGGAGGCCAGGACACAGGTCCCGGGGTACTGACCGAAGATGTGACAGTCTCGTCGATTCTGGCCACATCTAGTCAGGGGTTTCAGGCAGCGTTAGAAGCTGACGACAGCCTGAAAGCTCTTAAGGAGCAGGCGGCACAGCCTCCCTCGGACTCGGACCCGGAGCGAGTGGTCTGGGACCAAGGACGGCTGTACCGGGCCACGGTCCAGCAGGGTTCACCGGAGGCGTGGCCCAGGGACCGACAGTTGGTGGTACCCTATCCGTTCCGGACGGAGTTGTTGCGGATCGCACATGAGATTCCGATGGCCGGACACCTAGGGATCGCTAAGACCAAGGCCAGGTTAAACCAGCATTTCTACTGGCCAAAAATGGGGGCCGATGTGGCTGCCTACTGCCGTTCGTGTGAAACCTGTCAGAGAGTGGGGAAGGCGGGGCCACGCCCCAAAGCCCCACTGGTATCTCTGCCCATCATCGATGAGCCTTTCAGGAGGGTGGCTGTGGATCTGGTCGGCCCGCTGGCCATCCCCAGCAGCTCCGGGAAACGCTTCATACTGACGGTAGTGGACTATGCCACCCGGTACCCAGAAGCAGTGGCCTTGTCGTCCATTCGGGCTGACAAGGTGGCCACCGCATTGCTGGAGATTTTTTCCCGAGTGGGTTTTCCCCAGGAAATGCTCACTGACCGGGGGACCCAATTCATGTCCCAGCTGATGGAGGCCCTCTGTAAGCAAGTCCAGGTGCGACATCTGGTGGCCAGCCCGTACCATCCACAGACTAATGGCCTGTGCGAGCGGTTCAATGGAACCTTAAAGCAGATGCTTAAGATGTTGGTCGACTCCCATGGGCGTGACTGGGAGCGGTATCTCCCACACCTGTTATTTGCTTACCGGGAGGTTCCACAGGCCTCAACAGGATTCTCACCGTTTGAGCTCCTGTACGGGCGACGTGTGCGGGGCCCCCTGGCTCTGGTGAAAGAGGCTTGGGAAGGGGATTTGGCCACCCCTGGAGTGTCGGTTATCGAGTATGTCATGCGCTTCCGGGAAAAAATGCAGGCCTTGACGCAACTGGTACACGACAATATGGCTCAAGCCCAGGCCGATCAGAAGCGTTGGTACGACCAGAACGCTTGTGAGAGGACCTACCAAGTGGGTCAAAAGGTGTGGGTACTGGTCCCCGTACCACAGGACAAGCTTCAGGCAGCCTGGGAAGGCCCATACCTCGTGTACCAGCAGCTCAACCCTGTGACGTACCTGGTCACCCTGGACCCTGCCCGTGGAAGGCGGAAGCCCTTCCATGTGAACATGATGAAGGCACATCATGAGCGGGAGGCATGTGCGCTCCCCGTGTGCAACCTGCCCGAGGAGGGAGAAGCGGAAACCCTCTTGGATATGCTAGCCCAGGTTAGGGCAGGCGGATCCATTGAGGATGTGGAGGTTGGCCACCAGCTCTTGGAGGACCAACGGTCCCAGCTGTGGGCCACCCTCCTCCCCTTCCGGGGGTTGTTTACCAACCAGCCCGGAAGGACTGACTTGGCTGTCCATCACGTGGACACTGGGGATCATCCCCCGATCCGGCGTTCAGCATATCGGGTCTCCCTGGAGGTGCAGCAACACATGCGCCAGGAGATTGACGAGATGCTGAAGCTGGGGGTGATCCAGGCATCCAACAGCGCTTGGGCCTCGCCTGTAGTCCTCGTCCCTAAGAAGGACCGAACCACTCGGTTCTGCGTGGACTACAGGGGGCTCAATGCTGTCACGGTCGCCGATGCGTACCCAATGCCACGCATCGATGACCTGCTCGATCAGTTGGCCGGGGCTCAGTACCTGACCATCATGGACCTGAGCCGGGGATATTGGCAGATCCCCCTGACTCGCAAGGCCAGGGAACGCTCTGCCTTTATTACCCCATTTGGACTGTACGAGTCCACGGTGATGCCATTCGGGATGAGGAATGCCCCTGCCACTTTCCAGCGGATGGTCAACACCCTGCTCAAGGGACTTGAAGGGTACGCGGCCGCGTACCTGGATGACATTGCCGTCTTCAGTCCCACCTGGGAGGACCACCTAGAGCATCTAGCACAGGTGCTCAGGCGGATCCACCGGGCAGGTTTGACCATCAAGCCGGGAAAGTGTCAGCTGGCCATGAGCGAGGTCCAGTACCTCGGTCACCGGGTAGGCGGGAGAACACTGAAGCCCGAGCCTGAGAAGGTGGAAGCCATCGCATCCTGGCCCACCCCCAGGACCAAGAAGCAGGTGATGTCCTTCTTGGGGACCGCTGGGTACTATAGGAGGTTTGTTCCATGCTATAGTAGCCTGGCAAAGCCCTTGACGGACCTCACCAAGAAGAAGCTGCCCTCTGCAGTCGATTGGACAATGGACTGCGAGACAGCCTTCCGGGCCCTAAAGGACGCCCTGTCCAGCCCGCCCGTGCTACAGGCAGCCGACTTCACGCGGCCGTTTGTAGTACAGACCGACGCCAGTGACTTCGGCCTCGGTGCGGTGCTCAGCCAGGTGGACTCTGCGAGCCAAGAGCACCCAGTCTTGTACCTGAGCAGGAAGCTGTTACCAAGGGAAGTGGCCTATTCCACGATGGAGAAGGAGTGCCTGGCCATAGTGTGGGCCCTGCAGCGTCTGCAACCCTATCTATACGGGCGCCACTTCATCGTGGAGACGGACCACAATCCCCTCAGCTGGTTGCACACCGTCTCTGGGACGAATGGGCGATTGTTGCGATGGAGCCTTGCGCTCCAGCAATACAACTTCACCATTCGCCACAAAAGGGGCCGTGACCACGGTAACGCAGACGGGCTGTCCCGACAAGGAGAGGTCGCGGACGGGCGCACGGGGGAACACCGGAGTGTGCTGCCCCCTAGCGCCCTCAAAAGGGGGGAGGTGTGAGGCAAATCCTGGGATATGAAGAGGAATTATGACTGGAAGTCATAATCGCTCTCATCACTCCCTGGCAGTGCCCCCTCCCTTCTTGTTCTCAATGTCCAGCATCTGTGAAGGTGTTACACCTCCATGGCCATCTCCTGTGATATGGAGATGAGATGATGTGGGAACAATGGACACAGGATGACTCCCTGCCGTGACCCTGTGGTAGGAGCTGCTATCTCATTAGCAAGCTTGGAAGTATCCAGACAGAACGACTCCAGTAAAAAATGGTTCATATCTCGCAAGCCATATTTCCGATAAATATGGCAACCATAAAAATGGTGTCTCCGCATGCGGACGATGCTGGCACACCCTTTTTTATGGGAGCGGGAGCTTGGGAAATACCCCAGGCGTGATATCAGCCAATGTGGAACTAGTAGACAAGTCACGAGTCCTCTCATTCTGTAGCTAAATTCATAGCTGTCACAATGAGAGCGTTGGCGTCCGCCTACGACGCTCCCAGGCCAAGTTATGGCCATATTCCATGTTGTGGATTTTGTCCATAACTCCAGCCAGGGGTGGAGCAGTGCTCCCTCTGAGGTCACTAAGGTAGGAGGGGACCTGGATTTGCCCAGGTTGATAACCCTACTTCGGCCATTTTCCAGTGTTCTTTCGCTGGGGGTCACGTGCAGGAAACATCTGTGGGAGTTCCTAGAAACCTGGTCTACAGCGCCCCCCTGTGGCCAGACGCACAAGGTAACTGATTGAATTGCATACCTGTTTGTAAACCATGCTTTATCTGTAACTGTACTCTGACATATGTATATTCTGTAGATTCCCTATTGTATATATTGTAGTTTCTAGTGTGCTTTAGGCTGATTAAATTATATAATTAATCTTGGGCTGTTCTGTTATCTCGATCTTGAATCCCACGTCTGTGTGTTCGGCTAATAGTTACCGTGAAGCGGTTGGTGGCAGCGAGTTGTGCCAAGGATTATTGTGGGGAGGCCAGTGAGATCCGGGGAGGTTTTATATATTCCGCCCGCGGAGGTCGGGGGAATATATACCCTACTCTCACTGGGGACCCTTCAATAATCGGCATAAGTAGTATAGCGGCCTCCTTGCTTATTGTCGGGCAATTCCATAATTGGCCTGACTATAAGAGGGGCGCTAGAGAGCGCGTCACGTGCTCTGTCTGTCGGTCGGGAGGTATAAAGGAGGGGTGACCCCCACTTGTTACCCCCCGATTGTGACGTACTGGTAGCCAGCGCGGGGGATTTCTGAGTGACCCCCCCCGGTGGTTCGTGACAATGTTTTATGATGAATGTGTTCAGAATGTATTGTATAGCTTACAATCATACGTTAAACAATGAGAAATTTTCACACACGGCTTACATTAGTCATAAAATGGCATTGTTGTATGACAGGTTGCGTTATCTCTTCACACACAGCTATTTTGGCCACAATTGGCTTTCTCTAGGCCAGTTTAGAGAACGATTGTTTGAAACACAAATTAATAATGGGATACAGCCTGGAATAGTGCTCACACTATTGTTCCTCTGCTGTAGAGACCTTGGATTACAACAGAAGGCCTTTGTCTTGAGCCCAATCTTGGTTTAAAAACATTTGTACATCAGAAGCTCGTTGGCTTACAGCCAAGTTCTGAGATGTATTTAAGGCTATTGTTTTCTAATACAAGCATCGCTTCTGTTGAGAGGAGTGAAGAATATGATTTACTGTTGGCATTTGCATGGACTCAGTTTGGCTGTGGTATTATACCCCGTATTAGAACTCATCTGGATATATAAATGTGCATTATAATGAAAGTGTGCTTCATTAGGAACCCTATGGGAGAGACTGGGTCACACCTTTTCATTTTTGTAAATAATTCATTTAGTGTGACTGGACAAATGCCAGATCAGGGGTTGAAGATGGGTTTAAGTTGAACTATCCTTTGTTGAGAGGCAACAAAGAAATGCAAGAAAAGTTAATCTGGGAGATCAGTAATAGGAAATATCACTGGAGATATTTACAGTCACCATTAATGACAATTTTTTTTTGTAAAGAATTACTCTATTTATCGATCTATAAGATGCATTTTTTCACTCCCAATTTGGGAGGAAAATGCAGGTGCGACTTCTAGTCCAACTGTACCTGACTTTCTGGTGGGGAGTGGTGGTAGATTAGGTCACAGGAGGCAGGAGAAGGGTCCTTGCTGCAGGAAGCCGGCAGTGGCAGGATCAGTGAATATTCATTTCCCCATTAAAGTGAAATGAATATTCACAACTCACCACCCCCATAATCCTTCCCACCTCTTGGTACTGAGGTCAGTAATAGTAAATGATAGTGAAGATTATTACTATTACTGATGCCGGCGCCCAATGGTTGGTGGGACTATGAGTGAATATTCATGTCCCTTTAATGGTAAAATGATTTTCACTACTCCTGCCACCACAGGGTTTCCTGCAGTGGCGACCCTGCTCCTGCCTTCAGTGCTTCCATTACTAGGGGCCCATAGCAGTAACGTCAATGGCTGCGCGTAACTTACATGCCAAAGTTAGTTGCTGGCATCAGAAGAGGATGCTAAATGCCTGGAGAGCGGAGGGAATGTGGGTAGAATCATTTATTTTTTTTATGTGTGCCGCATGACAGGAGGCATATATACCAGGATGGGCCCAAGATGGGGGACATATATACAAGGATGGGGGATATACAGTATATACCAGGATAGGGAAAATATATATATATATATATATATATATATATCTATATATATAATTGCCTTATTCTGTCTGTCTGTCTGTCATGCTCCAAAATTGTGTCATGGTGACATTGTGTCACGGTGACATGTCCTTACGGTGACACAAAGCTGATTGGCCGCTGGGTTCGCCATGGCCCCGCCCCCCCACACGGATTGGCCTCTCGCCCCGGCTGCGCCCCCACACGGATTGGCCAGCCGCTCGCCCAGGCTCTGCCCCCCCCCCACAGATTGGCCTCTCGCCCCGGCACCCTGCAGGCATTGGCAACTCGCCCGCGCCACGCCCCGCCCCCCTCACGCAATAGACGTTAGCTCTCGCCCCCCCCGCATTGCCCGAACTGACACGGTCACGGAGGCACGAATCCCAGGTGAGTACTGTACTCCCCCCCCCTTTCCCCCCTCACCAACGGGAGCCCACATCAGCGTACGCCGCCGCCGTATGCTGGTGTTGGCTCCCGTGCGAGCAGGGGACGTGTTGCGCTGGTAACCATGCTTGCATAGTTACCAGTAAATCAAGGTCCTGCAGCGGCGCGACTTCCACACGCACAAACATAACAGCACACACACACGCATACACACACACATCAGATCGCACTCACTCTCACACACACCTCACACACACCTCACACACACATCGCATCCACATACTCACAGCATCTGGAGATATCGCTTGCTTCTCGGCCTCGATACTGTGCTGTTGTGATCTTCCAGGACCTGACAGAGGATCACATGGCCAGAAGCATGTGATACCTCCGGATGTTGTGAGTATCAGCGCGTATGTGCGATATCGTCAGTGTCTGTGTGTGTGAGTGGATGCGATCGGGTGTGTGTGAGTGGATGCGATCGGGTGTGTGTGAGTGGATGCGATCGGGTGTGTGTGAGTGGATGCGATCGGGTGTGTGAGTGTCGGCAGAGGAGCACGGCGTGCTGGAGGAGGCTGGGAGCAGAGAGGCTGATGATGGGGGAGGCTGGGAGGGGGAGGCTGATGCTGGGGGAGGCTGGGACGAGGGAGGCTGATGCTGGTGGAGGCTGATGCTTAGGGAGGCTGATGCTGGGGGAGACTGGGAGGGGAAGGCTGATGCTGAGGGAGGCTGGGAGGAAGGAGGCTGGGAGGAGAGAGGCTGATCCTGGGGAAGGCTGGGAACGGGAGGCTGATGCTGATGGAGGCTGGAAGGAGTGAGGCTGATGCTGGGGGAGGCTGGAAGGAAAGAGGCTGATGCTGGTGGAGGCTGATGCTTGGGGAGGCTGATGCTGGGGGAGACTGGGAGCGGAAGGCTGATGCTGAGGGAGGCTGGGAGGAAGGAGGCTGGGAGGAGAGAGGCTGAACCTGGGGAAGGCTGGGAAGGGGAGGCTGATGCTGGGGGAGGCTGGAAGGAGAGAGGCTGATGCTGGTGGAGGCTGATGCTTGGGGAGGCTGATGCTGGGGGAGACTGGGAGCGGAAGGCTGATGCTGAGGGAGGCTGGGAGGAAGGAGGCTGGGAGGAGAGAGGCTGATCCTGGGGAAGGCTGGGAACGGGAGGCTGATGCTGATGGAGGCTGGAAGGAGTGAGGCTGATGCTGGGGGAGGCTGGAAGGAAAGAGGCTGATGCTGGTGGAGGCTGATGCTTGGGGAGGCTGATGCTGGGGGAGACTGGGAGCGGAAGGCTGATGCTGAGGGAGGCTGGGAGGGGGAGGCTGGGAGGAAGGAGGCTGGGAGGAAGGAGGCTGGGAGGAGAGAGGCTGAACCTGGGGAAGGCTAGGAAGGGGAGGCTGATGCTGGGGGAGGCTGGAAGGAGAGAGGCTGATGCTGGTGGAGGCTGATGCTTGGGGAGGCTGATGCTGGGGGAGACTGGGAGCGGAAGGCTGATGCTGAGGGAGGCTGGGAGGAAGGAGGCTGGGAGGAGAGAGGCTGATCCTCGGGAAGGCTGGGAAGGGGAGGCTGATGCTGAGGGAAGCTGGAAGGAGAGAGGCTGATGCTGGGGGAGGCTGGAAGGAGAGAGGCTGAGGCTGGGAGGAGAGAGGCTGATGCTGGGGAAGGCTGATGCTGAGGGAGGCTGGGAGGGGAAAGCTGATGCTGGGGAAGGCTGGGAGGACGGAGGCTGGGAGGAGAGAGGCTGATCCTGGGGAAGGCTGGGAGAGGGAGGCTGATGCTGGAGGAGGCTGGAAGGAAAGAGGCTGATGCTGGCGGAGGCTGATGCTGGGGGAGGCTGGAAGGAGAGAGTCTGATGCTGGTGGAGGCTAATGCTTGGGGAGGCTGGGAGAGGGAGGCTGATGCTGAGGGAGGCTGGGAGGAGGGAGGCTGGGAGAGGTAGGCTGAGAGAAGAGAAGCTGATGCTGGGGGAGGCTGATGCTGGGGGAGGCTGGGAGAGGGAGGCTGATGCTGGGGGAGGGTGGGAGGAGGGAGGCTGGGAGGAGAGAGGCTGATGCTGGGGAAGGCTGGGAGGAGAGAGGCTGATGCTGGGGACAGAGAGGAGAGGCTGATGCTGGGAGGAGAGAGGCTCATGCTAGGATGAGAGAGGCTGATGCTGGGAGGAGAGAGGCTGATGCTGGGAGGAGAGAGGCTGATGCTGGGGGCAGAGAAGCTGATGCTGGGGGCAGAGAGGCTGATGCTGGTGCAGCATGGGGGATGGAGCACGATGGGGGGTGCGCAGCATCGGGGATGGAGCATGATGGGGGGTGCGCAGCATCGGGGATGGAGCACGATGGGGAGTTCACAGCATGGGGGATGGAGCACGTTTGGGAGTGCGCAGCATGGCGGGTGGAGCACGTTTGGGAGTGCGCAGCATGGGAGATGGAGCACGATAGGGGGTGCGCAGCATAGGGGATGGAGCACGATGGGGAGTGCGCTGCATGGGGGATGGAGCACGATGGGGAGTGCGGAGTATGGCGGATGGAGCACGTTTGGGAGTGCGCAGCATGGCGGATGGAGCACGTTTGGGAGTGCGCAGCATGGCGGATGGAGCACGTTTGGGAGTGCGCAGCATGGGAGATGGAGCACGATGGGGGGTGCGCAGCATAGGGGATGGAGCACGATGGGGAGTGCGCTGCATGGGGGATGGAGCACGTTTGAGAGTGCGCACCTCCCCCCAAAACACACACACACACACACACACACACGCGCGCGCGCGCGCACTGCACAACACACCACACACCACACATCACACACACACACACACACACACACTGGGAACCACAAACAACTGCCCTACACAGACACCCACACACACAGACAACGCTGCGCACACACAGCACCCAACACACAAACACCGCGGCACACACAAATATACGCACATACCGCACAACACACACATTGCACAAAACATACCTCCCCCCAAAACACACCACACACACACAAACCGCGCAACACACACACAACGCTACAGACACACAGCGCTCCACAAACAACGCAACACACGCAACACACCTCTCACCCCCCGTCACACCCAGACAACACCCAGAACATGTACAGCCCCTACACAAACACTTGGTAACTACACACAACAACATCTATATATATATATATATATATATAACAAAAATCATACATGAACTACACAATACGTAAATTCTAGAATACCCGATGCGTAGAATCGGGCCACCTTCTAGTATATATATATATATATATATATATATATATATATATATATATACACACATCTATATATCAGCAGTCAAATTCCCTCCCCCCCATAACAGTGTCATGACCTCATTTTGCTTCCAATTTTTTCTTTCTATTTTCCTCCTATAAAACTTAGGTGCGCCTTTTAGTCCAGTGCATCTTATAGTCTGAAAAATACAGTGACCATTGTCAACAAACATAAAAAAAGATCACCATAAATGATATACATTTTACCTTGAAAGAGTATTCATACCCCTTAACCTTATTCACATTTTTTCACATTACATCCACAAACTGAAATGTATTTTATTGTGCTGCTTTTATGAGATATATTAACAGAAAGTAGCAAGTATGTGTGAAGTGTAAAGGAAATGATTTATGGTTTTGTAAATACTTTAAAAATATAAATCTGAAAATTGTGACCTGCATTTGTAGTTAACCCCTCTGAGTCATTACCTTGTGGCACCACTTTTCATTCCAATTACTGCTGTGAGTCTATAGGAGTAAGTGTATATCAGCTTTGCTTTTATTTTTTCACATTCTTTTTATTTATTCTGTATCACTTTGTAAAACATTACGGGGCTCACAAAGTCCTTTGCTAGTTGACTTTTCTTCCATTCCTGAATCATACTACCGTATTTCCCTTTGGCTCACTTCAGTGGTTTTTATCTCTTTAACTCAATAATCACTTTTTCCTTTATTTTTCCCAGTCCTAACACTTCTTATTTTTCTTAATTTACGTTTAGTAAACACTTTTCTTAGCTATATAAATGCAATCTCTCACCTTAGCTGAAATTGCCTTTCCAGGAGTTTTCCCACATTTATACATTTAATGCGTAAAATAATTTTCATATCCCATACTTCATAAGGATATATTTACATTTTTAATAAAACACTTTTCTTATCCTTTTGTTTTTGATCCTAAAGGGGGTTTACACGCAACGACATCGCTAACGAGATATCGTTGGGGTCACGGAATTCGTGACGCACATCCGACCTCGTTAGCGGCATCGTTGCATGTGAAGCGCAGGAACGACCGTTAACGATCAAAATTACTCACCTAATCGTTGATCGTTGACACGTCGTTCTAATCCCAAATATCATTGCTGTTGCAGGACGCAGGTTGGTCGTCGTTCCTGCGGCAGCACACATAGCAATGTGTGACACCGCAGGAACAAGGAACAACATCATACCTGCGGCCGCTGATAAATGAGGAAGGAAAGAGGTGGGCGGGATATTCCGGCCACTCATCTCCGCCCCTCCGCTTCTATTGGGTGGCCGCTTAGTGACGCCACTGTGACGCCGAACAAACCTCCCCCTCAGAAAGGAGGCGGTTTGCCAGCCACAGCGACGTCGCTAGGCAGGTAAGCACGTGTGACCGTTCCTAGCGATGTTGTACGCCACGGGCAGCGATTTGCCCGTGGCGCACAACCGACAGGGGCGGGTGCTTTCACCAGCGACATCGCTAGCGATGTCGCTGTGTGTAAAGTGCTCTTAAGTCTCTTTTGTAGGTTCTAGCTGGAGAACACTGGTTTGATCTCATCATCTGTGTTTTTCTTCTCACTAATGGTTTTATATCTTTTTGTTCCCTCTTTTTTCCTTTTTTTTTTTACCTCTTCACCCTTGATCATCAACTGTGGCCTTGGGTTTCTACACTAACCTTCCTCTCCTTTCGAATTTTACCTTCTTTCTGGGTTCTATTCCTGCCTCCTCCAATATATTTCCTTTACTCATTCTGAAATACCCCTCAAGAATTTTCTTTTTACTGATAAATTTAACGCCCAACTTTCTTTCTTAAATACATTTCAGGTAGTTTTTAATTCTTTGCTACCTTTTAGTATCGTCAACTCTTTATTATTCCGTTACCTTATATCGGTCCTTCCTCCCACCCTCCCTTCCTTCCGCTCCGTCGCTCGTCCCGCCTTCTGTTATTGAATTTAAATTCTAACCCCTTAATAGGTCTTACCTAAGCTCCTTGGAATCCATTTAAGACTTTAAATGTTCTGTTGTATCTGTATGTGTTATCTGTCAAGATGCCAGTGCGTTATTGAAATGCATAGGTGTTAAAGAACTTTCAAGGAATACCGCAGCCAGAGAATTATTTTTAAGCAGCACAGCCGATTTTTATCCTAGTTTGGAAATCTTCTATCTAGTGGCTTTCTCCCCCAGCCACGGGCAGCAGCAGCTGGGTATTTGAACCTTCACAGTGGTTGTGTCTATACACTACCAGACTAGGTGAGCAAACCTATTGATTAATTCATCTCCTATATTATGGTTTTACCGTATTGAGCGCTTCTCCCTCCACAGTCCCTCCAAGTACTAAACTACATGAAGTCCCTGTGTTATGACCTAGGTACGTTCAGTAGCTTTGTTCATAACTTGGATATGTATGTGAAATGGAACAGGGCAGAAAAAAAAAATAGTACTCACCTCACTGCTGACCGCTCTGGCCACCACAGTGTTTGCTGCCTGCCATCTGGTCCTTTCTTTCTATCGGCGGCTGAGCTACATCTGTGGCTTCTTCACTATTGGCCACATCTTACGGCTGTGTCCAGGCTGGAGATTTCTGCATGCCATTAGGTTACAATGACGTCACGACCTATGATGCACTGTGAACTCCGGCCTGGATGTGGCCGAGAGTCCTTGTCTATAGTGAAGAGGCTGGGGATGCAGCAGGCAACGTCAAAAAGAAGAGGACCGGATGGCAGCAGGAGAGGTCAGCGATGAGGTGTGTATATTAGATTTTTTTGGAACATCCAACTTTTGTAACTAAGCATTGTAAGTAAATTGGATGATCGTAAGTGAGGGACTTCCTTTAAATAAAGCTTTATGTTACATATTACTACTTATTCCTTTATATAACAACTCTATGAAAGGAAACCTGTCACCATGATTTTCTCTTATAATCTGCGGCCACCACCAGTCAGCTCCAATATACCGCATTCTAGAATACTGTATATAAGTGCTCAGGCTGCTCTTTTTTATAGCGTACAAGACCTTTATTATACTTATCTGGGGGTTTGTTGGGTCCAATGAGCGTCGCTGTTCTCTGGTCCGGCACCTCCACTATACTGTGCAGCATCAGTCCTCCTTCCCAACTACGTGTGAATGACACATCCTACATCATCCACAGAGGCCACCATTGCACTACTGCGCAAGCGCACTTTGATCTGCCCTGCCGAGGATGCGTCATTCACATGGAGCTATGAAGGAGGATGGCGGAAGATAGGAGGCGCTGGACCGAGACCAATGACGCCCATCGGACCCAACCGCCCCCTCCACGTGAGTATAATAAAAGCTCTTTTTTATGTTATACAGAGCAGCCTGGGCACTTATATACAGTATTATAGAATGCTAAACATATAGTCAATTGAAAAAGGTGCATGATGGTTTATAAACGTAACGATATAAACATAAAGCAATACATAATAATTACAGCACCAAAATCTGGGACTAATTTGAGAGGACAATTGCAAACGTAGGCAGAAAGAGGAAAAAAATGATCAAAGATTCAAATTATGAAAATATGATTTTTATTATACCAAAAGAGAGGAGGAAAATTGGTGACAAAATATGGCGGATATAGCAAAAGCCACCTGGGTATAAGCGGTACAAATAGGCAATCACATTAATGGTTGTATATAGTGATTAAAAATACATAAGTATATTATTCAAATATATAACAACAGGGGATATACTGTATGCCTAAAGAGATTACCACAGTAGATAATATGTCAAAAGAAAAAGACTGACAATAGACCATATAAAGTGGACTAGAGGATGGTCCAATATAGAGGAAAATAGGCATACAAAAATCCTGCGGTAAATGAAAAGATATCAGACTGTACCTTAACAATAGTAAGCCCCAGGGGTGAGCGTCTACCCAACGTACGGTGTTTTGGTGGAAACCTTCGTCAGTATTATACAATGCTGTATATAAGGGTTGACTGATGGTGGACGCAGGTTATAAGGGAAAAATCCTGGTGACAGGTTCCCTTTAATACAAGTAGCGAGAAACAAAAAAATATTTAACAAATACAAAAATATATTTAGAAATCAATATAATCATATATAACAAATATCCATTTCTAGGAATATTGACTGGACAATGGAGGCTATATCTCCAGAGAAGCAGATACCCTTATATTCAGTGATTTCTCACTGTATAAAAAAAATGCCCCTCAAAATAATCATGAAGTATATCAACTCTGAAATATTCATCATGATAAGAATATTCTAACTAATAAGAATTTGGATTAAAATATGCAGCAAAGCATTTATGGAAGTGATAGGGTAAAAATGTGACATTTTTGTTTCAGTTGTTCAGTATTATTCCGACGTTGTGTTAGAAACTACTTTTATTGTCTATCAATCTTTTTCCAATGACATAAAATTGCCTTTCACGTGTTAATTTTTGGCTTTGCATGTACTCAAATGTTCATTTTTATTTTTTGAAAGACGAATTATACACCTTTCTTTATCCTATAAGAGATCTAATTGCTTTTCCAGCAGCAGAGGCAGGTTACTTGACGCTAGCTAGCTTTACACACTTGACATGTGGCATCCCTGATTTGTAGTTTTGGGAACAAAACCAATCAGATTTTATTTAGACGTGGAGAAAGACATTACATGCTAGAAATGAAGCCGCATCAGTCATTGAATTTCCTTTCTGTTTTCTGGTGGATTTGGCACAAGACAGTACATTGTTCGATTATACCACTTCATTTGCTGGCTTAGTCATCTAACTGATGTTGTGATTGTAAGACGCTAATGCTAAGGAAATGCTGTTTTATGACAAAATTATATTAACGTCTATTGGAAATGATGAGGGAAAGACTTTTTAATGCAGAGACTTTTTTTTCCAACATTAGGGGGGATACTCTTCAACTGACTATTATGGTGCCTGTTTGTCTAGGTTTTCATAGATGCATTGTCTTACCAAGCAAGAATGGGGCACTTCCGGAATTTGTCTATAGCCGAATGATCTACGGGATAACCCTACCCTTCCAATGCTAATTGATAGCTTTTGTCCTATACCGTACATAGGGAAAAATCTGATAAAGAGGGGCTGGGGGGAGAAGTAAGCCCTTAGGGGATTAATATTCAAGACTAGACAAAAGACTTCAGTACTCAATTTTATAAAAACTACTACACAGTCACCAACAAAGATTTTAGATTAGGGAAGCTTAAAAGTTATCAGTTAGAGGAGCAGAAACCTGGTGTCAGATTCCCATTAAAGAAAGTCGGAATGTTCCAGAATTAAATTAATATGTCTTTTATTGGTGGGGGAGGGGGTCTACTTTTTTGCTTTGCTTACTGTACGTGTCAAACACCTTTACTAATTAAATCCTCGGGCTTTATTTTAATGAATGCATGGTTGTGAGCAGCTAATCTTAGACTTGGTTTAAGCTAAAATCCTAAATGAGGCTTTTATAATAGTGGATGGTTTATAGGAAAAATATTTCAGGTATGTTATCTCGGGTGATAAACCACGGTCAATATTAACATGTGTATGATTAGCATTACGGTGAAAGTAATGACAAAAATGGCAATTAGGGTTTCTTGCCTAATTACCTACCTTAAAGAAAATGGTGCTTTCTAGTTTGCCTTGAAAAAGTTGTCTGTTTTCATAGAAAAATCTGCTGTCTCTCAGATGCTGCCCACCGTCTATAGCAGTAGTCAGTCACCAGTCTACGAGGGGCTGCAGATAAGTCTTTGGCATTACCCAGAAAGAAATGAGATAGGATGATGAAACTTTACATTTATTCCACATACTCTCCACTGATGTCAACACACTTCATCAGTGTACCAAGTTCTGTAAGCCTAGCAAAAAGAAGGATTTCGGTTTTGCCTCAAACCAGGCTTCCGTAGCAGACATTACATCAGAAATGGTGTGAAATTTGGTACCCTTGAGGTGTTTCTTCACGTTTGGAAACAGATGATAGTCAGAGGGAGCTAGATCTGTTGAATAAGGTGGGTGGTCAACCAGCTAGAAGCCCAGCTTTGCCAGTTTTGCCGTGGACGCTTGTGCAGTGTCAGCCTAGGCCTTGTCTTGCAAGAACAAGATTACTTTGGACAGCTTGCCGCTCCTTTTGGCCTTCAGAGCTGCCTTCAATTGGTCCAAAAGTTCAATGTAATGCCTTGCATTGATGGTGGAATCCTTTTGATGGTAGTTCACTAGCAGCACACCCTCCATATCCCAGAACACAGATGCCATAACCTTAGTGGCTGAATTTTGCACCTTGAACATCTTTGGAGGAGGAGAACCAATGTACCTCCATTCTTTTGACTGCTCCTTGTTTTCATGGTCATACAAATAAATCCAGGTCTCATCCATAGTGACCAGTCGATCCAGGAAATTCTTATCAGTTCGGAAACACTGACAAATAGACCAGGAAGTTTTCACTCTCATGCTTCTCTGATCTGTTGTCAAAAATTTGGGGACCCACTTTGCAGATAGCTTCCTCATGTCAAAATGTTCATTGATAATGACACAAATATGTTCATGGGAAATCCCCATGATGTCTGCTATTGCTTTAGCTGAAATTCGTCGATTCTCCAGTATAAGGTTGTGCACAGCATCGACGATCACCGGAACAACAACCACTCTCGATCATCAAGGACGTTCCTCATCATTGGTGCTGAAGTCACCCATTTTAAATTTGGCAACCCAGTTCTTAACTGTGGAATATGAAGGGCATTGATCTTCTGCGACATATCACCATGAGTATGCTTCATGGACTTTCCTTTCAGAAACAAGAATTTTATCACTCCTTTGCTCTCAGTTGCTGTGAATATTGCATTAGACTCCGCCATTTTGTTTTCCCACGTGTGTAGAACACTGTTGCCATAAGCAACAAACACAAAAGTTTGAAAAAATATATTAGACACATAAGGCTTTCATGTGATGTAACATTCATTACCATAGAAACAAAAAAAGATCACAAAGCCAAAGACTTATCAGCAGCCCATCGTAGGGCTGGCTTCCTTAGCATGGCCAATGAACCCAGTCAACAAAGATTGTAAAATGGAATTGGGCTGGCAGGAGCTTCAGCATGTAAGCATTGCTTGTTTTGTTCTTTTAAAGTAGATTTAGCCTGTGGGACATTTTTCAGTTGCTCTTTACACAATTTATTTTAATTTTTTACAAAAATGTAGTGGAGCAAACCATATTCCTCCACACCTCCATATGTTGATTTGAGGTGGCGGAGGATAGAGATTTTTTAAAATCAAATTGTGCTGTGTGCCATCCCATATTTCAGAGGTATTTCTTCAATGTTGCATATTTCTTGGTGCTGGTTGAATAGCACATTTTGAAAGCGAAGTCTTCTTTGAAATCTTTGCCAGGGAGAGACCTTGGTGATGCAGTATAATTACCTTGTGTCTTGATGCTGTTCAGTCTTGCCCTGGATTATGATCTGTGACATGAAACTATCTTCCACAACCTCACCTTTGTAGCAAAGTTTGACTCTTCCTCACCCAGTTTTAAGTGTAATAACTGTGCTTCAAACTACATATGAAAGCGATGATCATTATCACCTGATTGATATCAGTGGTTACTCATACACCTGACAACATAATCATACAACATCCCAGACTGTGAGCAATGTGGTCAAAACCAAACAGTGTCTACTAATCTTGACACTATTCCTTGTTTCTCTGTGCTGAACAATAAGAGCTCATTTAAATGAATTGGCTGAGGCCATTAAATAATCACCAATCAGCTTCACACATTTTGATTGGCTGACATTTAGGCCCTGTGCGCACTTGCCGTTTTTTGCCGCTGATGTTCATAACATCTCTGCAGTGATTCACCAGCAAATCCTATGGAAAAAAAAAAATGCTGTGCGCACTATGTGGATTTTGACAGCTGCATGTTTTGCTGCGGGATTCCCGCAGCAAAAACAATTGCATGTCACTTCTTTTCCGCAGGTAGCTGCGGGATTTCACTCCATTGACTGTAATGTAATTGTGAAATCCCGCAGGGAATAACGCAGGTAGCAAATTTCGCGTTTTCGTGACATAATGTTTATCACTGTCCTGCGTTTTGCAAGTAAGTGATGTCATTATGACAGGAAGAGGAAGCGGAGCAGAGAGTATACACACACATATCAGACACAGACATATAGTAAACACACACATCACACTCACACACAGACATATAGAATACACATAGAAATGAAACGTACATATATAAAAAAAAAACGCAGACTCTGCCGTATTCTTACCATCCAGCCAGGTAAACACACAACGGCGGCCAGGTATTCTCAGACTGGGGAGGGCGAGGGTCAGGGTTAATGCCCCTACCCTCCCGCAACCGGAAATATCAGCCCGCAGCTGCCCCGTGACTGTCGCTCCATTATGTAGATTGCATCCATTATGCAGATTGCCATGATGCGGTGGCAATCCAATTAATAAGGAGTTAAATGGCAGCGGATCGCTGCCATTTAAGTCCAGGCTTAATCATGACAGCGTCTATGAGACAGCTTTCATGATTAACCTGTAGGTAAAGTGAATAAACACACACACACACACACCGAAAAATCCTTTATTTTAAATAAAAGACAAAAAAGCCCCCTCTTTCACCCCTTTATTAACCCCTCCCAACACACAGCTCCGGCGTAATCCACCGAGGTCCCACGACGCTTGCATCCAGCCGCGACTGACACACTGTACTAAATGCAGCCTCGTAATGAGCCTGCAGAGGTAACCATAGGTCATTTCTCACGGTCGGTAATGTGAACACAGTACCAACCGTGAGAACTGCAGTGTCCTTATAGGGACTCTATCTATTGATTGATAGAGGACAGATCACTCTATTGATTATCTATCCATCTATCTATCCTTCTATCTATCCTTCTATCTATCCCTCTATCTATCTATCCATTACCTATCTATCCATTATCTATTTATCTATCTATCTATCCTTCTATCTATCTATCCATTATCTATTTATCTATCTATCTATCCATTATCTATTTATCTATCTATCTATCCATCCATTATCTATTTATCTATCTATCTATCCATTATCTATTTATCTATCTATCTATCCTTCTATCTATCTATCTATCTATCCATTATCTATCTATCCATCCATTATCTATTTATCTATCTATCTATCTATCTATCTATCCATTATCTATCTATCCATCCATTATCTATTTATCTATCTATCCATTATCTATCTATTTCTTTATCTATCTATATCAGAATCAGAAGGAAATTACCTTTTTTTTTTTTCCCCCAATGTGCTTTATTGCATTAAATGCATTAAAACACATGTACCAACCCGTGGAAAAAACGCACTGAAACCGCATCAAAACACAATAAAACGCATGTGGATTTCGGTGCGGCTTTTTTTGCGTTTTTTTTTTCCGCGGGTGCGGTAATCTTTAAGTGCCTGCGGAATTTTCTTAAGAAAATTCCTTTTTCCAGTGCGCACAGGGCCTTAATATCATGTTTAGACAGGCTAACATATTTTATGCACACAGAATAATACTATTGTTATCATCTGCTTACACGGGGTGATGTGGTGCAAAGAGCCGTGATTTTATTGACGACATGATTGATCCAATCACCCAATAAGGGAAGGTTTTGCTTCTTTGGCATATATGGTAGTTGGCGGCATGTTTACACAAGCAGAATCCACAAACGAGTATTCTAACCAACACTTGTTCTCCACTATAAGCTCATCTAAATAAGTATTAAATGTTTCTGGAAAAAAGTTATTGGCATATGTTTCAATGTAATTTTAGCTTCCAAATTAATCTCTGGCATACTGTGCAACTAAGCCTGGGTAAATCAGTGTTTTTGATTATCTTATTGAGATCTTGTTTAATTGAGTTATTTTAATTAAAGTACCTGTAAGAAATGCGATTAGATTTGTGCAGTTAAGTATGCAAATACTGGTACTTTTTTTCCCAAGAGATTGATTTCTAAATGCACTTTTATTAAAGGGATTATACGGTCATTTTAAATAGATGGTTTATTCCATGGATTTATCATCAATATTAAAGGGAACCTGTCACCAAGTTTTCCCCCATATAAAATACTGCCAGTACCTCTAAAGGCCCCGTTACACGCAACGACATCACTAATGAGATGTCGTTGGGGTCACAGAATTCGTGACGCACATCCGGCCTCGTTAGCGACGTCGTTGCGTGTGACACGTACGAGCGACCGCTAACGATGCAAAATACTTACCAAATCGTTGATTGTTGACACGTCGTCCATTTCCCAAATATCGTTGCTGTTGCTGGAAGCAGGTTGTTTGTCGTTCAATGTGCAGTACACATCGCTACGTGTGACACCCCAGGAACGACGAACAACACCATACCTGCGTCCTCCGCCAATGAGGGGGGTGTGACTTTCATGCAGCTGCTCTTCGCCCCTCCTCTTCTATTAGACGCCTGCCATGTGACGTCACTGTGATGCCGCATGAACCGCCCCCTTAAAAAAGAGGCTGTTCACCGGCCACAGCGTCGTCGTTAGGAAGGTAAGCATGTGTGACGGATACTAGCGATTTTGTCCGTCACGGGCAGCGATTAGCCCGTGACGCACAAACGACGGGGGCGGGTGCTTTCACGAGCGACATCGCTAGCGATGTTGCTGTGTGTAAAGCGCCCTTAAGCCCTCACATACAGCATACTAGAATGCTGTATATATACCGTGTGTAGAATTATTAGGCAAGATATCAAAGGAGAAACGAAGTCCTGCACTAAACGCGCATACCTGTCAAAACTAGGGCTTACTTGCAGGTAAGGACAACACAGCACCAGCTGTCAAAGCGGATTCCGGATCAGCGTGCAGGTCAGAGCAGGAGCAACAAGTCCCAATGATCCACAAGAAAGAAGAATGAAACCGCACCAAAGCTGATATTTTTCATCCGGTAATTCTTTATTCCGTAATCGAGGTTAAAAGGTATAAGATTACACCTTTTAACCTCGATTATGGAATAAAGAATTACCGGATGAAAAATATCAGCTTTGGTGCGGTTTCATTCTTCTTTCTTGTGGATCATTGAGAATTATTAGGCAAGTTGCATTTTGGAGGACTTTTTTATTATTGATCAACAACTATGTTCTCAATCAACCCAATAGACTCAGAAATATCAAAGCTTAATATTTTTGGAAGTTAGAGTGGGTTTTTTTTTAGATTTGGCTATCTTAGGAGGTTATCTGTTTGTGCAGGTAACTATTACTGTACAGATTATTAGGAAACTTAATAAAAACCAAATATATTGCCATATCACTTGTTTATTTTCTCCAGGTAAACCAATATAACTACACAAAATTTAGAAATACACATTTCTGACATCCAAAAACAAAACCCAAAAAAATTTGTGACCAATATAGCCACCTTTCTTTATGATGACACTCAGCAGCCTACCATCCATAGATTCTGTCAGTTGCTTGATCTGTTTACGATCAACATTGCGTGCAGCAGCCACCACAGCCTCTCAGACACTGTTCTGAGAGGTGACTGTTTTCCTTCTCTGTAGATCTCACATTTTATGAGTAACCACAGGTTCTCTATGGGGTTCAGATCAGGTGAACGAGGGGGCCTTGTCATTATTTTTTCATCTTTTAAACCTTTACTGGCCAGCCACGTGGTGGAGTAGTTGGATGCATGTGATGGAGCATTGTCCTCCATGAAAATCATGTTTTTCTTGAACGATACCGACTTCTTCCTGTACCACTGCTTGAAGAAGTTGTCTTCCAGAAACTGACAGTAGGTCTGAGAGTTGAGCTTCACTCCATCCTCAACCCGAAAAGGTCCCACAAATTCATCTTTGATGATACTAGCCCATACCAGTACCCCACCTTCTCCTTCCTGGTGTCTGAGTCAGAGTGGAGCTCTCTGCCCTTTACTGATCCAGCCTCTGGCCCATCCATCTGGCCCATCAAGAGTCACTCTCATTTCATCAGTCCATAAAACCTTTGAAAAATCAGTCTTAAGATATTTCTTGGCCCAGTCTTGACGTTTTATGTTATGTTTCTTGTTCAAAGGTGGTCGTTTTTCAGCCTTCCTTACCTTGGCCATGTCCCTGAATATGGCACACTTTGTGCTTGTTGATACTCCAGTAACGTTGCAGCTCTGAAATATGTCCAAACTGCTGGCAAACGGCATCTTGGCAGCTTCCCGCTTGATTGTCCTCAATTCATGGGCAGTTATTTTGCGCCATTTTTGCCCAACACGCTTCTTGCGACCCTGTTGACTATTTGCCATGAAACACTTGATTTTCAGTGATCACGCTTCAAACGTTTGGCAATTTCAAGACTGCTGCATCTCTCTGCAACATGGTAAATTATGTAAACTAAGGTCTTATATAAAATTACTACAGCTGACATGCCCGGTTCTTGTTCAATCTAGAGGTCCTAGCTGTGCAGTCCCTAAAGGCCCCTAAATGGATGACTCAGATGACCACTCAGACCTTTGCTTTAATGAGTGCCGAAGTATTTGGATTTTAACTTTGCTTTCCATGCGTCCATCGAGAGCTTCACGTACTTCCTTATGAATCTGGGGGAAGGTGCAGAGTAAAATAAGGTAAACCAAAA
Organism: Anomaloglossus baeobatrachus; assembly: GCF_048569485.1. Classification (NCBI taxonomy): domain Eukaryota; kingdom Metazoa; phylum Chordata; class Amphibia; order Anura; family Aromobatidae; genus Anomaloglossus; species Anomaloglossus baeobatrachus. The sequence goes on from NC_134358.1 coordinate 289,889,209, forward strand.
CTTATAATCTGCCAAGAGAAAAAAAGACAAGCAGGCTATAGTTCCAAGCAGGGTCCACTTCAGAAGTATCACCAGCATGAAATAGAAGCCCAGGGAAGCTTTAAGTAGTTACACCTGCCGGGTGATATGACAGACCAAATTACATCATAGGAAACACTTGTTAGCAGAAAGGCAATGAGCACACAAAGTGTCCGCACAGAGACAAATTGTTCAGAACCAGGAGAGCAACCGAACCTAACTGTGGCTCAGTGGAGAGAGAAAAGCACAGGAGGCTGCTGGATCAAATCCGAGGCATGACATATGCTGCATGCCTGAAGGAATGACTATGCCATGGCATCGCTAACCACTTTGATTTAAGAATAAGTCTTTCTCCCCAAATCTTACTATTGCCACTAAGTAGTGGTCTCAAACTGAATGTTGTGGCTTACACAACACCTCATCCTGTGCAACTAATTTTCCCCCTAGCTGGCAGCTCAAATTAAATCTCGGTGAGCCAGCTGCTCTGGAAAGAATCAGGGGAGCCAACGGGAACACTTACACAGCAGTGAGTGGAGATATGGAACTAACAAATGATTGTTCCCGTCTGTCAATCCATGTGCATGTGGCAGGAACAGGAGGAAAGGACAGGACAAAAAGCAGAAAGTGAGGCATGAAGGAGGAAATAAGAAGATAAACTGAAATTAAAAAAGTCAAGAACGAGAAAGGGGAACTAAGCTGAAAGAAGCAGGAGTCAGGAGAAAGGCTCCATGGACTGTGAACTACCTGGAGGTCACCAAGCCAAAAGAAAGGCAAAGTCACCATTTTGAGTGTGGCCACAAACAGGCTCCATAACCACTTTGACAGTGACCTCACACTTGCAGGGCACAAGCCAGGCCTGTGTTGAAAGTGAAGAGGAAGAGACTGTTTAGATGCCAAGGGCCGCCACCCTTAACACTAGAACTACTGGACTCGTGACACCTATATAGAAATACATAGTGCGAAGTAGTCAAAATGACTACCTCAGTAGTTCTAGTGTTAATGGGGCCCCATGTGAGATCCTACACAGCGTTAGGTGGAGTGTTATGGAAATATGCTAGGCTGTCTGCCTTAAAAAAAGAATCCTAACTGATAATGCCAATTCTGTATAATCAGCACACATAATAGCCCTTCGCAGAGCCAAATTCCAAATATAAAGAGGTCTAATTATTGTGAAAATCTGGTGTTGTACTGTTAGCTGTTTTCTTGTTTAGAAATAACATTTAGGAAGATTGGGGATTTTTTTTTATTAATAGTGCATTTTCTTTTACTTTTAAAATTATTGTTATCAATGCTTTATAGTTTAATATTAAGTATACTAAATAATAGTTCATATTATTATTTCCATAAAAGTATTCACAGTAAAATGTCAGTTTTAAAAAAGTTTTTTTTCATGGGATCCTTGTAGTAGACAATGTAGGGTGTCCGTTCTCAGTCACTTCCATGTATTGGAGTCATTTCTTTTGGATATACAGATATACATTGCTGGGTATGTTCACTACCTTAAGCTGATAATGCTTCCTCTCTACAGACTCTGCTTCACGTCCAAGCACTAAAATAGGAGCACAGTATTTGGATGATCCTTATATAAAACGGACTTAATATGTTTCATTTTATACCATTCCCTGAGAAATTCCATGACCATTGAGGAAGGATTCTCCAGTCGTGCTGTATGTGTGTTACCCACCAATACCATCTGTAAATAATACACGAACTGCATGTGACTTGGTTTAAAATTGGCCACAGCAGCCTTTATTACCTATTATTTACATACTAACACAAGGGGGCGCCGTCCAACGGGCGACCCCAACAAATAACAATAGGTAACACAGTAACCAATACAGTAAATATACAACCCTGAGTAGGCCCAGTCCAGGAACCACTTCTCACCCCAGTATCCCTGGCCGCAACACACCGACCCAGAGATGAGGTATTAATCACCTACGGATTAACCCCCCAACTTTGCAGAACCCCGTGCCTGCAACATCCCGGAACCTGGAGCCACCATACCAAGATGGTGTCTCTCTGTCCAGTTACCATTGCCTTCAACCGCCTCTGGACCAGACCTACCCCCCGCTGCTGTGACAAAGAAACAACCCAGACCAAATTCCCCTCGGCATTATACACAAGGGAGGGTGGGCGGGGATCGTTCCATATCCGGAAGTCAAGAGAGAGGGGGTAAGTCAAAGTCCTTTACTTACACCCCTCAACTGTCCCACCTCTTCCTCCAGGGAACTCCTCCTACCCACCAATCCCTTTACTCTGCCTTATAAACAAACCATTCCTGTTTCCATTAACCCCATCACTCCTTCCCTTCCCTCTAGTCATGTCGCCCCTCCACCCTATGGGTTCCATGGCTTTCTTGACCATTGAGGAAGGATTCTCCAGTCGTGCTGTATGTGTGTTACCCACCAATACCATCTGTAAATAATACACGAACTGCATGTGACTTGGTTTAAAATTGGCCACAGCAGCCTTTATTACCTATTATTTACATACTAACACAAGGGGGCGCCGTCCAACGGGCGACCCCAACAAATAACAATAGGTAACACAGTAACCAATACAGTAAATATACAACCCTGAGTAGGCCCAGTCCAGGAACCACTTCTCACCCCAGTATCCCTGGCCGCAACACACCGACCCAGAGATGAGGTATTAATCACCTACGGATTAACCCCCCAACTTTGCAGAACCCCGTGCCTGCAACATCCCGGAACCTGGAGCCACCATACCAAGATGGTGTCTCTCTGTCCAGTTACCATTGCCTTCAACCGCCTCTGGACCAGACCTACCCCCCGCCACAGGACAGGGCACGTGACTCCTTACGTGGCCTGGACCCGCCACACACCAAAAGCTTGTACCACACCTCCACGCAATCCCAGCGTCCACAAAACAGCACCAAGCACGTGAAGATGCACCCCCATCGCATCCCCAAAACCACCCGTTCAGCGCCACCAACTTTTGGCGCCGCCCCCCCAATAAGGCTCAATTGATACTGCCTATCGCACGAGCCACACGCCATTCCAACCTGGTCACACTATCAAAACTACCCCACGATTAAGCTCAGGTATGTCTTACACAATGCAACAACCAACAATTTTTTTTTTTTTTTTTAAAACATTCATAAATAACTTCTCGAGATACCAAATCGCTGCCTCCAATTTACTGGACCAGTACCATCGACCCGTCCAGACCCAACTGGCAACATTCAGGCGAGCCTCAGACCGTCGAGGCCCCGAGAACCAACGAATGCCCAAATATCCAAATGAGGCACACCCTCACCACAAAAACCCAGGGGTTATAAACCCACAGATAACACCAACCTGTTACGCCAACCCATTCCACTCCCAAAAGACTCAAATGCCCCCATTGCCTTAACCCGATAACAACTGAGGCCAAACGTAACACCGAAACAAGAGGACTCCCACCTCCCAATACTTCTCACAACCCCTTTTCTGAGCCCACCGAGGGGCCTCCGTGGCAGCCCAATCCAGAAGGAATACGACCCATAGTATTCCGGGCGCCCACCCCCGCCACCTGCAATCAAGTCTGCAGCACTGCCACAAAATGGTACCTTAACAAACGCGACACAATAATGAGCCTGGGCGCCCTCACAACATAATTCCGCACCCGGGACCGCGTATAACAACACCAACCTTCACCACCCGCCTAATCTAATTCGGTGAGCGACAAAGCCAGCGCTCAACCCACTGCACCACCTCGGACACATCCTCCAACATCCAACCTCCGCTCTTGACCGTAGATGGGCTGACCAACCCCACAATCTCAAAGCCCCCCAAAAGGCTAACACAAACCGTTTTGGACAAGGGAAACAAAAACCCGCTCGTGCTCAGATGAACATAGCCGCCACAAACCACTCACCAAACGCTGCCACAAAACAACGGAGACGGACCCTTGTATCCCGCTCCCTCACACCCTTACGACCAAACCCTTCAAGGCCTGCCGCGCCCTAAGATCCTGCGAAAACATCTCTCCACATCTAATCCTTAACAAGACAGCCACAGCCGCCACCCTCTGCTCCACTGCGGACGCCGGCCTAGCAGCCTGAAAACCGTTACTCACCACTGCCAATGCCACCATCAAATACTCCACTGGGCCTTCCTCACACATTGTCCCAAACGTTATCCGCGCCACCCATACTTCTGAATATCAGCCCCAAATAACCTCAGTCACTGGGCACCGAGCCGCTCCCCAACACAGCCACACCAGACTCCACAAGCCCTCCGGACACACCGTGCCCACCTCGTCTGCTACCCGGCCTCAACTCCCGAGACCTGCAGAACTGGAAGGAAACACAGCAGCTGCTATTCCCTTGGCGAACCCCAGTACTGGTTGCGCCACGCATAACATTTTTTTTTTTTTTTTTTTTTTTTTAAAACACATCCAATTGAGAAACCAACTGTCGCAAGTACGCCACCCTTGGCCCCAGGATTAGCAAACCAACTATTAATCGAATTCTCCACCAACTGATAGCCAGAATGACAGCACACCTTCCTCTTGGAAAAAACTGCCAACCTCCACCACCCGACCACTACCACCGATTGGAAGCGCTACCCCACAATGCCCAACCAGAAAACAACTGGACCCGCTGCCTCCGAGTACCGCAGCTACGTTCCATCAGGTAGCACCTTACCCAGCCACAATCCGCGGCCACTAAATCGCCGTAAGAAAAAACCTCCTACACCATCAGATCATCATTGATCTCCCTCGTGACCACACACAAAGGATCCGATGGCTGCACCCTTGGCGCAGCCATCGCCAGCCGTCCAGCAGACACGCACCCCAGCGGCGTAACTCTGCACCCGTGGTTCGACCGCCCCTGCAAAGACTGCACCGCCTGAAACCGGACCGTCTTAGCTGACCTAACTGCCTCTATCGCAGCCCATAGGACCACACCATTACCCACGAATCCTACCCCTCTGACCATAACATCAAACTTTATCCCCACAAACCGTATCACTGGCGTTGGACCCTCAGTCTTCGCCTGCGCCAACAGGCCCAAAAGAGTATCCACCACCATCTGTAATAAAACAATCAACCTCAACGAATCATCAACCCGCCAACCCGATGTAAAGAGAATCAACCTATAATGAATAAGAGGTGTAAGCTGGGACACACCACGCACAAACCACTCCACCAAGAAATAACCGCCTCCAAAGGAACATAAAATGGGACAACAACCCATTAGCACCCACCGATCAACATAATAATAACTCCCCTCCCCACCGCAGCACCAGAACTGCTAGCTAGCAGGGTGGACCAGTAACAACCTAAATGCCGCCTCCAAATTCGCCTTTGCCATCAATGCTCCCCGGCTCACCGCCTTTACCAAATCCCACCCTCTGTCAAACGACACATAATAAACCGCCGACAATTCTGGAGCCAAGCAGGCATACACCGATGACTCCTCCAGATAAGATACGTTTTGAACAAGCCGAAATATATACATCTATATACGGCTCATTTCCGGCACTACCCCCCAACAGAGAAACCCAATCGTGACAAGGAGGGCCCCGAATGGCCCACCCATCCTGCCCAACACCACTTCCTGACCCCTCTTTCCACTGACAACCACCAGGTGTCCCCTAGCCCAGCGCAAACTTCCAATAAGGAGGCAAAGATCCACCAATATAAATAGAATGACGCAGAATTACTATGTTCCTTACCACAACCCAACACTTATGCTTAAGACAACCGTCCGCGCCAAATCTGCACCACCCATCCTTCTATTCCCCCCAAAAAACCCTCATCGTCCGTGTCGCCGGGGTTCCAAGCCCCGAACAGCCAACTACCCCCCAAAAAGGGGGGGGGGGCTGACTAGGAGCCGCCATCCACTGCAGCCATAAGGATGTGCCCGTATGATCCTACCGCATACTGGCACGCAACACCTTCCCTTGCTGAAATTACTCGGCGTACTGAAGCCAGACTAAACCGCCATATGACCTAACAAGCCACCCCAAATGGATCCATATAACCGAACCATGCCGAACCAATTACCCAATTCCTTCCCCCGATACCCTTGCCAAAAAACGCAAATGCCCGCAGCCACGTTGCAAATGTACGAGGGTGAGCCTCCACCGGCGCTCCCCTCCCTCTACTTATCCTTCCTGGAATCACTTGGCTTAACCTAATCCAGGTGAAACTGTTCCCGGGGGAGCAGCGAAACTATTGCTACACGTTCCCCATTCAAATCTTATCCCTCACATCCTCCAGCAAGTGAGCCCCCCCAGCGGGCCTTTGAAGCACCCATACCTCTCACACTTGGCCACTGTCAGCCAGACGCACCACCTCATCCCCCTCTTCGTTCCTCACCACTCACTCTGTCACAGCCCTTGCCGCCTCTGCCCGAAAATGCTCCCCTGCCGCCTCATGCGCCCTCACTCTGCCTGCCGCACCTGCGCCTACTAACCACCGATCCCGTCCATGCCGCCGGCGGTGCATGCGCACTCTCCACAACCGTATACACCACTTCAGTAAACCCCATACCTGGTCAAAACACCAACCCACTCGGCGCTGCCGTGTCCGCAGCCGCCCCCCCCAGCCCTGCCAAATCCACGGCCGTCTCACCCGACCGCGACCCGGCATATCCTGGAATAAAAATCACGCCATCCGGACGTCTGATTCATCCGTCGCTGCTTCCTCCTCCTGCTCGCTGGAGCCGACCGCCTCTGGCTCATGTAATGCAGACGCCGCCGAAGCGCTGCCACCACCACGGCCGTCCTCCTGGTACGCCGCGTGGGCACCATCCTCCAAGCTCCATCTTCTGTCCCGCGGCGACAACCCCGGAAACCGTCCCGTCCTACGGGCTGCCACCGCGGGCCTTATCTTCTGGCCTGACCCCCCCTTGCTACCTGCAAGGACAGGGGGTACCTGTGGCCCGACCCGCTGCCAGCAGACTCCCATCCAGAGCCGCCAGCCTCCTGCCCTCCTGGGCCCAGAAGGCATCCGTCCGCCGGGCCCTCCCCCCCTTGGGGGAGACCGCCGCTGCCGGGAGCTGCACGCCTGCTCTGGGTGACCAGGCGGGGACCGCAGGGCCCCCGCCGTCACCCCCACGTACCGACGCCTCCCGGGCATCCGTCGCACCATGCTCGCCTGCCCTGGTGCCGGACCCCTTGCTGGCTGCAGCCCCCCGGCCCCCCCCCTCCACCCGCGGGGGGGAAGGGGGGTAACGCTGGCCTCCGTCCTCGCCGGGCGCTCTCCTGGCCAGGAGCCGCCGCATCCAGCCCTCCTGGGCCCCATGAAAGCCTCTGTCCGCTGGGCCCTCCCCCTCCTGGGGGAGACCGCCGCGGCCGGGAGCTGCAACCTGATCTGGGTGACCAAGCAGGAACTGCAGGGCCCCTGCCGTCACCCCCACTCACCGACGCTTCCTGGGCACCCGTCGCCCCAGGCCCGCCTGCCCTGGTGCCGGACCCACCACTGGCTGCAGCTCCGCGGCCCCCCCCCGCCTTCCGCGAGGGGTAAAGCTGGCCTCTGTCACCGCCGGGCGCTCTCCCCGTCCGGGAGCCGCCGCATCCAGCAATCCAGGCCGCGGCTCGGACCGGAAGTAGGCCGCAGCCAAGCCACGCCCCCCTCCCGGCTGCCGCGGCCCGGACGGAGATTCCTCCCGCGGCCGGAGCAGCAGCTGAGTACTGCCCTGCCCACGTCCTACCGCGGAGGGTCCCCGAAGGGGCTCTCGCATCTCCTCCTCGCTCCCCCCGCACACGGCAAGTACCTGAGATATGAGGGAGGGGGGACGCCGCCCGCAGCTGACAGGGGAGCGAGGGGAAAGTGCCAACGGGTTAACCCCCAGAAGCCAAGACGTGGGACCGCGCTGCCAGGGGCCCGTGCACTGCCATGATGAATCCGCTGCTCCCGGGTAGCAGCCATCCTGTCGCACGTCCGGATCGTTCCATATCCGGAAGTCTGGTGATGTGAGGGGCTGGGGAACCTCCATCATGACGTCCTTGTACAGATCTTTGTGTCCTTCTAAATACTCCCACTCCTCCATGGAGAAATAGAAGGTGACGTCCTGACACCTTATAGGAACCTCTCCAGTCAGATCGTTCCATATCCGGAAGTCAAGAGAGAGGGGGTAAGTCAAAGTCCTTTACTTACACCCCTCAACTGTCCCACCTCTTCCTCCAGGGAACTCCTCCTACCCACCAATCCCTTTACTCTGCCTTATAAACAAACCATTCCTGTTTCCATTAACCCCATCACTCCTTCCCTTCCCTCTAGTCATGTCGCCCCTCCACCCTATGGGTTCCATGGCTTTCTGGGAGTTTGCATTGGCTATATATGCTTGTTTTTTTAGGCATACATTTATAGTTGTTTTTATATCAACATTTATCCTAATTCTACAGTCTCAGCCCTGGCCTCTTAAAGTTGGCTTTCGTCATTATAACGTCTTTATGCTGTGTTCAGGGCTGTAACCTTTTTTAATTCATAAACCCAAGTGTGATATTTGGCCACAAGCAAAATCTCCAGCTTTTTATATCACTAAATTGCTAGTGGTAAATTACACAGGACCTGATTCTTTTCTCTAAACAGACATTTATATGACTTGCCTTTCTTTCAGCTTCAATATACCTGTGTGTTGTGTGCCAAATAGTGACAGTCTTGGCGGTGCCTATGCCCTGTTTACACCTCACCTGGATTATTGTCCAGCTCATCTCATAATGGTGGGATAGATGTTTTACAGAGCTCAGACCTTCCTATAATATGCTAGAAGTGGAAGGAAAAGATATTACTATACTGGATCCAAACTCCTAGTGCAAATCTTTACTGACTGTATTCCACTTGTCATTTAGTTTTAGATCTGAAGTCACCTTTATTATATACAGTAGGTTTTTGTATGTGAATTCATGCTTTTGATACAATATCTTGTCTCTACGTCCATGCAAAACATTGTGTAATGGTCATTTTATTTATTTTCAGAAAATCAATAGCACATATGAAAAAAAGAATCTTTGTAATACGTTTTATCAGAGAAATTTGCTTTTTTTTCTCCACTGATGTTTCACTCTAAATTTTTGGGTATAATATGTCTTTGGTGAATACATGGGTAAAATCTGTCTTTGGTGAATACATGGGTATAATCTGTCTTTGGTGAATACATGGGTATGATCTGTTTAGTGAATATATGGGTATAATCTGTTTTTGGTGAATAAATGGATATAATCTGTCTTTGGTGAATACATGGGTATAATCTGTCTTGGTGAATACATGGGTATAATCTGTCTTTGGTGAATACTTGGATATAATCTGTCTTTGGTGAATACATGGGTATAATGTGTCTTTGGTGAATACATGGGTATAATGTGTCTTTGGTGAATACATGGGTATAATGTGTCTTCGGTGAATACATGGATATAATCTGTCTTGGTGAATACATGGGTATAATCTGTCGTTGGTGAATACATGGATATAATCTGTCTTTGGTGAATACATGGGTATAATGTGTCTTTGGTGAATACATGGGTATAATGTGTCTTCGGTGAATACATGGGTATAATCTGTCGTTGGTGAATACATGGATATAATCTGTCTTTGGTGAATACATGGGTATAATGTGTCTTTGGTGAATACATGGGTATAATGTGTCTTCGGTGAATACATGGATATAATCTGTCTTTGGTGAATACATGGGTATAATCTGTCTTTGGTAAATACATGGGTATAATGTGTCTTTGGTGAATACATGGGTATAATGTGTCTTCGGTGAATACATGGATATAATCTGTCTTGGTGAATACATGGGTATAATCTTTCTTCGGTGAAAACATTGGTATAAACTGTCTTTGGTGAATACATGGGTATAATCTGTCTTTGGTGAATACATGGGTATAATCTGTCTTTGGTGAATACATGGGTATAATCTGTCTTTGGTGAATACATGGGTATAATCTGTTTTTGGTGAATACATGGGAATAATGTGTCTTCGGTGAATACATGGATATAATCTGTCTTGGTGAATACATGGGTATAATCTCTCTATAGTGAAAACATTGGTATAAACTGTCTTTGGCGAATACATGGGTATAATCTGTCTTCCGTGAATACATGAGTATAATGTATCCTCGATGAAATCATGGGTATAACCTGTCTTTGGTGAATACCTGGGTATAATCTATTTTTGGTGAATAAATGGGTATAACCTGTCTTCGGTGAATACAGATTTTCCCATTACTAAGAGATGACAGTTTGATGACTATAAAATGTCTATGGCCCCTTTCACATTGCTCTTTTACTTACGTTCAATGGTCCCATCGGGGCATCCGTCCGAACCACCCCTCCCCCACTCCGCAAAACGTGTTTGGGACGCATGCGACGACAGGACCATTGACTATAATGGAGCAGACTCCGTTAGCGTGTGCTCTGTCTTGCACCATTTTTGCACATATACGTTTTCTGCAGGTGGACACGTAAGTAAAAGCGCAATGTGAAAGGGGCCTATGAAATGAGCCAGGCGCATGCGCAATATTTCCAGCAGCTGTGATAATGCCAACTCATTGAACTCATGTCATTACACAAACAATGGTGTGATGATATACAAAGAAAGCTGACTAGTCTGGGGAAACAACGCGTTTTCGACTAGCCAAGGACCTAACTTGCATGCGAAAAACTGAGGTAACAATTTTTTTTTTTAAACATTGATTTTAGAGCATTATGTTATACAGGGTTAGGAAGGGAATTTTGATGTGCAAATGTGAATGTTGCTGACTTGGATGGCATAAGGGACCTAACAGGTTTCCTTTAAACACCTCCATTGTGTGTCCCATGTTATTTAGTGATCATGTACATAAAAGACATTATGGAGAGAACACCATTAGGCCATACCTTTGTAATGTTTTTGTCTGATAAGACAAGAATAGTAAATCAATTTATATTTTATAGCACAACATCCTCTTAGTGTCTTTCTCCCAGATTGTAAAAGGCATCTGCAATATCTCCTGAGAGTGTCCTAGTTGTTTCTCATTATAATGGATATAAAGCTCTTTTATGGCATGCTTTACTCCTGCTACACGACACTGATCTGACTCTAATTACCCTTAGAATTTCAAACAGTCACTGATAAGTGTAGGACAAAATTGGTTAACCAAAATTTTTCCTTTAACACCACCTATAAATCAGTACAAATTCTCCTGTCAGCAATAAAGTGGCGCCTTAGTACAGTCTCGAGGTTCACGTTGGGAGGTAATCTCATGAAAATATTTCAAGACATAATAATGGGAATTGACAAGTCAGCTTTATGGCACTCCGCATCCGTATACACAAGAACTAGTATGAGATTTTGTGTGTATCAGACTCCCTTTACCACAAAAAAATCCTTTTATGTGAAGGACCACTTCAGTCTTGAATTATTAGGCTAAGAGGAAATATTGGGGTTGGAGGCTTCATTGTTCTACAGAATATCATTTTCGGTCTAACCAACTGCTTGTTGAGCTTTAGTCACTAAACCTGAGCAGAGATATCCAATTTTAAAAGTCGCACCGATACAGTGTAAGTCAGCTTGTGGCACGTTTAATATTAAAATATAATTTTACTACGTAAAAAGAAATTCATGTAGATGTTGGATTTTTTTTTCCACCAAGATATTAGTCTTTAAGCTGTCAAACATTTAATGAAAGGCTTTAGATTATTTTAATTATAATGGTATTGATTAAATGGCGTGAATGTAATAATGTCTGTAGTTTCCAACAGACAACCTAAGCCAAGTGATTAACTACAAAATTAGAGCTTGTCCGTAAACCAGTTCTTTACGCCTGTAAAAAATAGCCTGCCGGTTTGGTACAACACGCCGTTCTGTGGTGTACCCAATGGGCAGGATCCAATGGTACCACCTGGAAGAACATACTGTAAAATGTAATTCTTCATATAGAAATGTCAGCACATTTTTTATGTGAAAAAAGCACCCTGTCGTTTACATGCCATGTGTAATGCAACAATTAAAAGATAATTGAATGTCTATATGTTGTTCTAGTATCAATAGCTAAGGCATCCCCCTTCTCTGTGGCAGCCAGTGTGAGGACATAAGAGGGGTCTGCCTTTAAAATGAGCATCCACTTTTACACACCACTTCAATAACCTGCCGACAAAGGAAATGCCGTCCTGTGTCTGCGACAAACCAAAGAAGACCTTCTGGAACCAGGACCAAAGCTTGTAGCTGAATATTAGGGCACCCTGCAAGCATCAAATATTTTATTACAAAGTTGTATAATTTAGTAATCTAAATAATTGAACAATCGCCTATAAAGGTGAAGAATAGTGACGAGCGAGCATTAAAATACTCAAGTACTCAAATCGTGCACGTCTGACACTCGGACGGGCTTGACTTGAGTACCAACAAAAATGAAAGTCAATAGGAAATTCAAGTATTTTTCTGAAAAAAACTAACAGATGGGCTGGGGGGATGCTGGACAAGACAATTGCTGAAATGGATGGAAACAGCACTCAGATGAAATGGGAACAGCATGGTTTTGCTGGCAACTAAATAAATAATTTTACAAAATAACGTGGTGTCCCTCTCATTTTTGATAACCAACAAAAGTAAAGCAGACACCTGGAGCTGATATTATCAGGCTGGAAAGATCAATGGTTATTTGACCCTTCCCAGCCTAAAAATACCAGCCCATATACAGTCATATGAAAAAGTTTGGGCACCCCTATTAATGTTAACCTTTTTTCTTTAGAACAATTTGGATTTTTGCAACAGCTATTTTAGTTTCATACATCTAATAATTGATGGACTGAGTAATATTTCTGGATTGAAATGAGGTTTATTGTACTAACAGAAAATGTGCAATCCGCATTTAAACAAAATTTGACCGTTGCAAAAGTATGGGCACCTCAACATAAAAGTGACATTAATATTTTGTACATCCTCCTTTTGCAAAAATCACAGCCTCTAGTTGCTTCCTGTAGCTTTTAATGAGTTCCTGGATCCTGGATGACGGTATATTTGACCATTCCTGTTTACAAAACAATTTCAGTTCAGTTAAGTTTGATGGTCGCCGAGCATGGACAGCACACTTCAAATCATCCCACAGATGTTCAATGATATTCAGGTCTGGGGACTGGGATGGCCATTCCAGAACATTGTAATTGTTCCTCTGCATGAATGCCTGAGTAGATTTGGAGTGGTGTTTTGGATCATTGTCTTGCTGAAATATCCATCCCCTGCGTAACTTCAACTTCGTCACTGATTCTTGCAAATTATTGTCAAGAATCTGCTGATACTGAGTTGAATCCATGCGACCCTCAACTTTAACAAGATTCCCGGTGCCGGCATTGGCCACACAGCCCCAAAGCATGATGGAACCTCCACCAAATTTTACTGTGGGTAGCAAGTGCTTTTCTTGGAATGCCGTGTTTTTTTGCCTCCATGCGGAATGCCTTTTTGTATGACCAAACAACTCAATCTTTGTTTCATCAGTCCACAGGACCTTCTTCCAAAATGTAACTGGCTTGTCCAAATGTGCTTTTGCATACCTCAGGCGTCTCTGTTTGTGGCGTGCTTGCAGAAATGGCTTCTTTCGCATCACTCTCCCATACAGCTTCTCCTTGTGCAAAGTGTGCTGTATTGTTGACCGATGCACATTGACACCATCTGCAGCAAGATGATGCTGCAGGTCTTTGGAGGTGGTCTGTGGATTGTCCTTGACTGTTCTCACCATTCTTCTTCTCTGCCTTTCTGATATTTTTCTTGGCCTGCCACTTCTGGGCTTAACAAGAACTGTACCTGTGTTCTTCCCTTTCCTTACTATGTTCCTCACAGTGGAAACTGACAGTTTAAATCTCTGAGACAACTTTTTGTATCCTTCCCCTTAACAACTATGTTGAATAATCTTTGTTTTCAGATCATTTGAGAGTTTTTTGAGGAGCCCATGATGCCACTCTTCATAGGAGATTCAAATAGGAGAACAACTTGCAAGTGGCCACCTTAAATACCTTTTCTCATGATTGGATACACCTGCCTATGAAGTCCAAAGCTCAATGAGGTTTCAAAACCAATTTAGGGCTTTAGTAAGTCAATAAAAAGTAGTTAGGAGTGTTCTAATCAAGAAATTGATAATGGTGCCCATACTTTTGCACCGGTCAAATTTTGTTTAAATGCGGATTGCACATTTTCTGTTAGTACAATAAACCTCAATTCAATCCAGAAATATTGCTGAGTCCATCAGTTATTAGATATATGAAACTGAAATAGCTGTTGCAAAAACCCAAACTGTTATAAAGAAAAAAGGTTAACATTAATAGGGGTGCCCAAACCTTTTCATATGACTGTCCTCCCGAGAATTGGTGTATTACATTTGATGCGCTAATGCTGGCACTTTGCGTGGCCCTTTCTGATTGCCCTGGTGAAATGGCAATCGGTAATATTTTTGGGGGTTGATGTCAGCTGTGAAATGTCAGCTGGCATCAAGCCCAGAGGTCCGTAATGGAGAGGTGTCTATCACACACCCCCATTACTAACCCAGTAACCAAAAATAAACCACACACAGGAAAAAATAATTTATTGAATAAAAACTCCCCCATACTAGATCTCATTCACCAATTTATTATCAAATTGCACCCATGAAGTTCCATCCTAGTCTATGTTCCCCAAATGCAGCACCGTCAAATGTGAATAGCAGTAGTGATGACAACTCTCATCAGAGAGACACCGGCTCAACATAGCGCTTAGCGACACCCGGTGACTAATATTTTTAGGCTGGAAAGAATTTTTAGGCAGGAGAGAGCCAAATAGCCATGTTGTCTGCTTTAACTTTTCTGGTTATCAAAAATAGGGGGAACGCCACACCATTTTTTTAATTATTCATTCATTTATTAAGTTAAACAAAGCTAAAAACACCCTTTAGTGCTACATGACTTTCACTAAAGGATGTAAGTGTAACATATACAGTGCCTACAAGTAGTATTCAACCCCCTGCAGATTTAGCAGGTTTGATAAGATGCAAATAAGTTAGAGCCTGCAAACTTCAAACAAGAGCAGGATTTATTAACAGATGCATAAATCTTACAAACCAACAAGTTGTGTTGCTCAGTTAAATTTTAATAAATTTTCAACATAAAAGTGTGGGTCAATTATTATTCAACCCCTAGGTTTAATATTTTGTGGAATAACCCTTGTTTGCAATTACAGCTAATAATCGTCTTTTATAAGACCTGATCAGGCCGGCGCAGGTCTCTGGAGTTATCTTGGCCCACTCCTCCATGCAGATCTTCTCCAAGTTATCTAGGTTCTTTGGGTGTCTCATGTGGACTTTAATCTTGAGCTCCTTCCACAAGTTTTCAATTGGGTTAAGGTCAGGAGACTGACTAGGCCACTGCAACACCTTGATTTTTTCCCTCTTGAACCAGGCCTTGGTTTTCTTGGCTGTGTGCTTTGGGTCGTTGTCTTGTTGGAAGATGAAATGACGACCCATCTTAAGATCCTTGATGGAGGAGCGGAGGTTCTTGGCCAAAATCTCCAGGTAGGCCGTGCTATCCATCTTCCCATGGATGCGGACCAGATGGCCAGGCCCCTTGGCTGAGAAACAGCCCCACAGCATGATGCTGCCACCACCATGCTTGACTGTAGGGATGGTATTCTTGGGGTCGTATGCAGTGCCATCCAGTCTCCAAACGTCACGTGTGTGGTTGGCACCAAAGATCTCGATCTTGGTCTCATCAGACCAGAGAACCTTGAACCAGTCTGTCTCAGAGTCCTCCAAGTGATCATGAGCAAACTGTAGACGAGCCTTGACATGACGCTTTGAAAGTAAAGGTACCTTACGGGCTCGTCTGGAACGGAGACCATTCCGGTGGAGTACGTTACTTATGGTATTGACTGAAACCAATGTCCCCACTGCCATGAGATCTTCCCAGAGCTCCTTCCTTGTTGTCCTTGGGTTAGCCTTGACTCTTCGGACAAGCCTGGCCTCGGCACGGGTGGAAACTTTCAAAGGCTGTCCAGGCCGTGGAAGGCTAAAAGTAGTTCCATAAGCCTTCCACTTCCGGATGATGCTCCCAACAGTGGAGACAGGTAGGCCCAACTCCTTGGAAAGGGTTTTGTACCCCTTGCCAGCCTTGTGACCCTCCACGATCTTGTCTCTGATGGCCTTGGAATGCTCCTTTGTCTTTCCCATGTTGACCAAGTATGAGTGCTGTTCACAAGTTTGGGGAGGGTCTTAATTAGTCAGAAAAGGCTGGAAAAAGATAATTAATCCAAACATGTGAAGCTCATTGTTCTTTGTGGCTGAAATACTTCTTAATACTTTAGGGGAACCAAACAGAATTCTTGTGGTTTGAGGGGTTGAATAATAAATGACCCTCTGAATAAACTTTTCACAATTTAAAAAAAAAAAATAAAAAAAGAAATAACATTCTTTTTTGCTGCAGTGCATTTCCCACTTCCAGGCTGATCTACAGTCCAAATGTCACAATGCCAAGTTAATTCCGAATGTGTAAACCTGCTAAATCTGCAGGGGGTTGAATACTACTTGTAGGCACTGTACATTGTACTGCAATTAAACACTGCATATATGCCTGCTATAATCTAAGCTTACCCTCCTAGATTAACTCTCCCTGAAATGCTTTCTGTGGACAGTGTGCTGATCATCGCACCCCCGGGTCTCATATACGACTCGATGATGCGATGCGGCCTGCCAATCACAGTAATGCCAGTAGCCAACATGGCTCTGGCATTACCCTTTATGGCAGGCATTCCTCGCATGTTTATTGGATGTATAACAGCAGTGAAACATGTGGGACGGGGACTCGAGCATCGCACTCGAGCAGCCGCGATACTTGACCAATTGACGGCTTAAGTTTGCAAAAAGTACGAAAAGTAGACAATAGAAGATTAGCAACGGGTGATTTGGAGCGATGAGATGAAAGTCAATAGACTAAGCTCTGATGGATGCTAATGGGTCTGGAAGACATAAGGGAAAAAGTGGTTAATGGATAAAGAAAATGAAATAACTGTCAAGTACAGTGGAGGACGTTTGACGATATCACAGCCAAAGGCATTGGTTACTTGATCAAGGTCAATGGTGGTATCAATGCTGAGCTATTTGTGAGTATCCTAGAAGACAATTTACTTCATACACTTGAGTACTATGGGTATGAAAAGGACAACATAGTATTCTAGCAGGAGAACGACCTAAAGTATACGGGAATGGTGAATAAATGGGTCAATAATAATGAAGTAGAGGTGCTGGATTGGCCCCCACAGTCCTCAGACTTCAACCCAAATGAACACTTGTGGGTAGAGTTGAAGAAAAAGCTGTATACATACCCAAGAGAGTCGACCAGTGTACACCAACATTGGGAACTTGTAGAATATTCCTGGGGTCAGATTTTGGTTGAGACATGCTTGAATATGATCGAGAGCATGCTCAGAAGGATTCAGGCAGTGTTGAAAGTTAAAGGTGAATTTACAGTATATTAATATAATAATAACAAATTTAATTTAGATTTTTAGGAGCAAAATGGTAACAATGCAGTGACGTGACAAGAATCTGCATAACTAATCATATGCTAAATATTTGAAAGTCAAATTTATATATTATATAGCCAAGATGATTGTCTATAAAATGAAGGTAATCTAATGCTCAAAGCTGTAGTGAATTGTGACATATGGAGCCTGAAATTCAAAAGTTCAAAACATAGTTACCCTTTTGCTCGTCGGTGTATGTTGGTCATTTCTCCAATTCTTCATCTCTGAGTAATTCTAGGACTATGTATTACACATTGGGCCCACTTTCTCTGTAACTTGGGTGGTCTGACAAGTCCACATTAGCTGCCAGTCCTGACATTTCGTGTTGCCTTAGGAGTGACAATTGAGGAAAGATACAGATATCCACATCATCCTAGAGAGTTTTAAGAGCATGTTGTATAAGGTGATATTGCTGGATGCTCTCAACATTGGCTTTGGATGTGAGAATAACGTAATATCTCAAATATGGATTGGAAGTCTCAGCTCATCTAACTTTTGGAGGGTGAGCCTGCATGATAGGCCTACCGGACAGGGAGATAAAGCGGCAGCGGCATTCTACCGACTCTCCATATGTAGCCCTGTCTTCTAGATTGCCATCATCCAAATCACAGCTTTGCCCATGCTGATCTAATCACGCTGACAAGAGTTTATTATTAGTATTTAATGTAATCTTAGGAACTCAGTTTCACATTAAAAATGACTTTTTCTTTTAAGGGAACGCTTGCCAGAAAACCTCTTTGGCTCCGATTATTTTGTTTACAAATCCTGTCTGCCAAGGCATTATTTTCTCCTTTGCTATGACTAAAGAGCAAGGTTATTTAAAAACGTAAGTGAAATGAGAGCACATGTGTGCTGCCAAAAATGTCAGTAGGAAAAGCATGGTAATTTGCAGACTAGACATAAATCTATTTATTTTATTCCATTTCTCTAACCAGGATCAATTTTTTTTGCAGATATTACTTTTTTCTATCTAAAAAGTAGTATATTGTAAATATTACAGGTGCAAATAGTTCTCAGTAGGAAGAACATTATATCCAAGGTTGGTGTGGTGCTGAAAGTGCACCTGTCATCTCAAAGGTCCTTTCCGTTCCATGTAGTATATGTTAAATGACCATTTATTTTCCTTAAAGCCTTCCTTTGTTATGCGCTAACTCTCTGAGACATCCTGCGAGATCATCATATTCTTGCCCACCCCATAACTTCTGCTATATTATTGTTTGTCTCTCTTATACTTTTATGTAGTTATCTTTTTTTGTTTTCAAATTATTTTTATTGGGATGTATTTAACTTTTTCATGAGCTTTGGAATTTTTAATTAATTATTAATTCCTTAGACTTCTATCCCGTCTTCTCTGAGCAGTGGATGAGTGTAGCTTGATCCCAATGGTTGCTGCTAGTTCTGAGTTGATGGCCTTGCAGAAGCTCTTCTAATTTTGAAGAGAAGTAAGCATGATGTGTCTTACATTTGCTGCATTGATCCAGTTTCCTTCGCCGACAACTGCATTGACAGTCTTCAACTTTGCCCATTTTTTGGTGCGCCTTAAAAAATGCTTGAACGGCACATCTTAAAACCACAGTCTTTGAAATATTTGCTTGGCAGAGACCTAGCTTAGGCAGTCTAACTACCTTGTGTCTTGTTGCTGAGTTCAGTCTTGCCATAGGTTAAGATCTGTGATATTAAACTGTCTTCCATAACCTCATCTTTGTAGTAAAGTTTGGCTATTCCTCACCATATTAAGCCAATTACTATTAGGATATGTGCCCACGGGACAATGTACCCGTGGATTTTGCCGCAGAAAACCTGCGGATTTATCTGGATTTTTTAGATAAATCCGCAGGTTTTAGCAAGTACAGACACTCCCCATGTTATCCTACGGGACATGGGGAGTGTCTGTGTCCATGCTGCGGTATGTGCGGCTGCGGAATATGCTGCGGATGTCCTGCAGCTACACATAACTGCATGTCAATTATTCCTGCTGAAATTCCTGCGGATGTCCCACCTCTCCACTATGGAGATAGAGGCCGGGACTTTTGCAGGTAAGTCGCACAAATGTCCGCAGGTATTTTGCTGGAATCCCGTAGCAATGGATAGCTGCGGATTCCAGGGAGCTGCTGCGGGAAACCTGCAGACATACCTGTGGATATATCCGCGGGTACATAGTCCCGTGGGCACATAGCCTTACTATACTTGTGGAACACAGCTGAAATCCACTGGCCCAAAGGGCATGAGCAGGGAGCAGCAGGAAGTGGTAGAAGTCATGAGACATATCAATGGAAGTAGTGGAAACAATCCAGAGAGGAATAGGAACAATTTGGGTGAGATAGTTCTGGAGCTGGAGACTGGAACTGAACAACAGCTAGATACAAGACAAGCAATTTATTAGCATTACAAGGTCACAAGTGTCAAGGTAGAGCAGGTGTGTTAAATTTTGTGTTATCGCTTATACACTCTCTCATACTGGTCACTGGAAGTTCAACATGGCGCCTCATGGCAAAGATTTCTCTGAGTATCTGAAAACAAAAATTATTACTCTACATAAAAATGGTCTAGGCTATGAGAAGATTACCAACACCCTGAAACTGAGCTGCAGCATAGTGGTCAAGACCATACAGCAGTATATCAAGACACGTTCCACTCAGAACAGGCCTCATCATGTTTGACCAAAGAGGATGAGTGCACGTGCTCAGCGACAGATCCAGAGGTAGTCTTTCAAAAATAGACATATGTATGTTGTTAGCATTGCTGCAGAGGTTAAAGGGGTGGGGGGATCAGCCTGTCAGTGCTCAGACCATACGCTGCATACAGCTTAAAATTAATCTACATGGCTGTCATCCTAGAAGGAAGCATCTTCTAAAGTAATTGCACAAGAAAGCCCACAAACAGTTTGCTGAAGTTCAGCAGACTAAGGACATGGATTACTGGAATCATGTCCTGTGGTCTAATGAGACCAAGATAAACTTATTTAGTTCATATGGTGTCAAGTGTGTGTAGCAGCAACCAGGTGAGGAGCACAAAGGCAAGCATGGTGGTGGGAGTGTCATGGTTTGGGGCTGCATGAGTCCTGACACCTGTGGGAAGCTACAGTTAATTGAGAGAATCATAAATCCCAACATGTACTATGACATACTGGAGCAAAGCATGTCTCTCTGTCTCTCTCCCTTCAGAAACTGGGCCGCAGGACAGTATTACAACATGATAACGACCCGAAACACATTCCAGGATGACCACTGCCTTGCTGAAGAAACTGAGGGTAAAGGTGCTAGACTGGCCAAGCGTCCCCAGATCTAAACCCTGTTGAGCATCAGCGGTGCACCCTCAAACAGAAGGTGGAGGAGTGCAAGATCTCTACCATCCACCAGCTCCGTAATATATTCATGGAGGAGTGGAAGAGGATTCCAGTGGCTCCTGTGAAGCTCTAGTGAACCCAATGCCCAAGAGAGTTGAGGCAGTGCTTGAACATAATGGCCCCACAAACTATTGACAATTTGGGGACATTTTGACAATTTTCTCTTAAGGGTGTTCTCACTTTTGTTGAAAGCGGTTTCAACAATAATAGCTGTGTGTTGAGTTATTTAGAGGGCACACCAAATTTACACTTATACAAACTGTACACTGACTACCTTAGATTGTATCAGAGTCACACCTTCAGTGTTGTTCCATGAAAAGATATAATGGAGTAATAGAGAGGTGTACTCACTTTTGTGATATACATATAGATACACTTTTAACCACAAATATATATATATATATATATATATATATGTACAGTACAGACCAAATGTTTGGACACACGTCATTCAAAGAGTTTTCTTTATTTTCATGACTCTGAAAATTGTAGATTCACATTAAAGGCATCAAAACTATGAATTAACACATGTGGAATGAAATACTTAACAAAAAAAGTGTGAAACAACTGATAATATGTCTTATATTCTAGGTTCTTCAAAGTAGCCACCTCTTGCTGGTTTGCACACTCTTGGCATTCTCTTGATGAGCTTCAAGAGGTAGTCACCGGAAATGGTCTTCCAACAGTCCTGAAGGAGTACCCAGAGATGCTTAGCACTTGTTGGCCCTTTTGCCTTCACTCTGCGGTCCAGCTCCCCCCAAACATCTCGATTGGGTTCAGGTTTGGTGACAGTGGAATCCAGGTCATCTGGTGTAGCACCCCATCACTCTCCTTCTTAGTCAAATAGCCCTTGCACAGCCTGGAGGTGTGTTTGGGGTCATTGTCCTTTTGAAAAATAAATGATGGTCCAACTAAACGCAAACCGGATGGAATAGCATGCCGCTGCAAGATGCTGTGGTAGCCATGCTGGTTCAGTATGCCTTCAATTTTGAATAAATCCTCAACAGTATCACCAGCAAAGCACCCCCACACCATCACACCTCCTCCTCCATGCTTCACGGTGGGAACCAGCCATGTAGAGTCTATCCGTTCACCTTTTCTGCGTCGCACAAAGACACGGTGGTTGGATCCAAAGATCTCAAATTTGGACTCATCAGAGCAAAGCACAGATTTCCACTGGTCCAATGTCCATCCCTTGTGTTCTTTAGCCCAAACAAGTCTCTTCTGCTTGTTGCCTGTCCTTAGCAGTGGTTTCCTAGCAGCTATTTTACCATGAAGGCCTGCTGCACAAAGTCTACTCTTAATAGTTGTTCTAGAGATGTGTCTGCTGCTAGAACTCTGTGTGGCATTGACCTGGTCTCTAATCTGAGCTGCTATTAATCTGCGATTTCTGAGGCTGGTGACTCGGATAAACGTGTCCTCCGCAGCAGAGGTGACCCTTGGTCTTCCCTTCCTGGGGCGGTCCTCATGTGAGCCAGTTTCTTTGTAGCATTTGATGTTTTTTGCCACTGTACTTGGGGACACTTTCAAAGTTTTCCCAATTTTTCAGACTGACTGATCTTCATTTCTTAAAGTAATGATGGCCACTAGTTTTTCTTTATTTAGCGGCTTTTTTCTTGCCATAATACAAATTCCAACAGTCTATTCAGTAGGACTGTGTATCCACCAGACTTCTGCACAACACAACTGATGGTCCCAACCCCATTTATAAGGCAAGAAATCCCACTTATTAAACCTGACAGGGCACACCTGTGAAGTGAAAACCATTTCCGGTGACTATATGTCTGTATGTGTACTGTGTTTGTATTACAAGGTGTATATACAATTGACCATTAATATATGTTAAACTCATATTTTGGTTTATGTTACAATTAAGTCTACTAATATGAGGTTGTTAATGTTGTTTTTACTTAAATCTTTTACTCTCCTTTATTTTTCTTCTTACTCTGTGGTTTCTTTTACTGGGAATCCATGCTTTCTTTTAAGTCAACAGTGAAACGTCTGTAAAAGGTGTGAAGGCAGGTCAGTTATTAGCTCACGGTACTTCTCAGGTGAATGCTGTACTGAGATGTACGTTTTATGCAAGAATTCACAGCTTACATTGGTGTACATTTAAGAGTTGCCTGAAATTCCTGTAAATTTTAGGATTAGTATCTACAGTATGGTTGCCCTGACGACCCATAAAACCATTTAAAATGTCTAAGTCTAAATTTTAGTAAGATTGCTATCAGCCATTAATCCATTAGCTGCTCTGTTAGCTGCCCCAATAATGAGGTTATACACGGAATCACCAGGTTGAATAGATGGAAAGAGTGAAACAAAATGCTATGCCAGGAAGTGAGTGACCGTAGGACAAAAACAATTAGATTTCTAGAATTGTGCTGTTTGTTTTTTCACAACACTTTTAGCATATAGGGAGGAAATCAGCTTCTAGACGCAGATACATTTACCGTATTTTTCGTTTTATAAGACGTACCGGAATATAAGATACACCCCAAATTTAAAGATAAAAAAAGCTAAAAAAAAAATATAAAAATGGCGTCCGTCTTATACTTCGGTGTTGTCTTACCGGAGGGGAGCAGCAGTGATGGTGAAGCGGGGTCAGAGGTTGTGCTAGCAGCCGCGGCGGGTCCGTGGTGGCAGCGGCGGCGGGTCAGTAGCGTCAGCAGCGGCGGGTCAGTGGCGTCAGCCGTGGCAGGTCAGTAGTGACAGCAGCGGCGGTGGGTCAGTGGTGTCAGCAGCGGTGGCATGTTAGTGGTGGAGCAGGCTGGTGCGGTGAGTGTCCCAGTCTGTCCCGGTTCAAATGATGGCGCCTTGAGCGGCGCATGCGCAGGTGGAGCTCTCATCCAAGAGCTCCATCTGCGCACGTGCTGACTCCTGGAGCAGCGCGTGCACAGATGGAGCTCTCATCCAAGAGCTCTATCTGCGCACGCACTGAACCCCGGCGCCATCATTTGAAACTGGGACTGCGGACACACTGGGACACCTGCCGCACAGCCACCCGCCCATACGCACAGAGTGGCAGCCAGCAGGCCACTCGCCTGCCCACCCACGCAGAGAGGCAGCTGGCCTGCAGGACAGAGAGGCAGCCGGAACCGACAGGCACCTGGCGGCCCACACGCATGCACCCGCCCGCATGCAGCCACAGGCACCCGGCTGCCCGAACGCACCCGGTCGCCACACAGACAGTCCCCCCGGTGAGCTATATTCGGATTTTAAGACGCATCCCTCATTTTCCTCTCAAATGTTTGGGAGGAAAAGTGCGTCTTATAATCCGAAAAATACGGTACTTATTAACAAATATAATAAAAAGTGGGAAAATAGTTGTAAAACTATGAAAAAAAATATAAATATTGAAATAACCCCTTTTGCCCCCTTAAAAATACAGCAATTAAAAAATATAAAAGACACATATTTGGTATAGCTGCCTTCGTAATAATCTGATCTATTAAAATGTAAAATAAATTAACCCAATCAGTAAATGGCTTATAGAGAAAAAAAAAATCGAAACACCAGAATTATGCATCTACCGCAATATGTTATAAGTGAAAATGTCCGCTGAGTGCACAAGAAATATGCCCTGACACAGCCCCATATCCAGAAAATTGAAAACTTTATGGGTCTCAGAAAAAAGCGACACAAGCAAATTTTATTATTTTTTTTTATATTTCTGAATTATTATTTACCAAAAAAATGTATAACGTTTGTTATCTGCGTTATCGTACTGACCTGGAGAATATATAATAAAATATTTACAAAAATATGAGCGGTGTACTCACTTTTGTTTATATTATATGTTTAAATACATGTGTGTGGTCAATAAAAAGGACTGATACAGTCATGGCCAAAAATGTTGGCATCCTTGAAATTGTTCCTGAAAATAAAGTATTTCTCAGAGAAAATTACTCCAATTACACATAATTTGTCATAAAGTTGTATTTCCTTTATGTGTATTGATGAAACACACAAAAAGGGAAAATTTAACATAATCTTACCCACATTTATAAAAATGGACCTGACAAAATTGTTGGCTCCTTTCCAAAATTGTGAGTAAACAACTCTGTTTAAAGCATGTGATGCTCTTACAAACTCACCAGTGGCAAGTAACAAGTGTGAGCAAAATGAATATCACTGCCGAAACCAGATAAAAAGGGGAGAAGTTGACACAGTCTTGGCATAGTGTATGTGTGTATGCCACACTAAGGCCAGGGTCACACAAGCGTATAATAAATAGGACCAAGTTTCATCCAGGATAGTAGGATGAATCATATCTGTTTCGTATTCCATATATCATTAATTATACAATCTACCACTACTCCAATTTGCAGATCACCATGCTGGTGCTGAAATACTGGGAGATTGTATAAGTGAGAATTGTTTATTTTATTATTTTAAATCTTCTTTTTTTAACTCCAGGCCATTTACTAAAAATCATCCAAGTCAACAAGCCAGGTGACAGTAACTGATTAGGATAACCAAAAATAAAACAAAGCAGCCAATGTTAAATAACCCCTTCATGACTGATGAAATACTAGTACATCCTAAAGCATGTCGGGGTAATCACTGCTGGCAGCCGCGATGAGTCGGCGATGATCCCTGCACATGTCTGCTGATTTGAATAGCAGACATGTGCGGCTAACAGGTGCGGGTGGATCCGCGATCCACCCGCGCCTGTTAACCTCTTAGGTCACTTTGTCAAAATGTGACAGCGCAATTGAAATGGCCGCGATGGGGAACACACCTTACCCCGCTACCATCAGAGACATCATGACGCGATCACGGGAAGCCGATGGTTGCCATGGTAGCAACGGGTCATATGATGACTCCTGTTGCTATCATGACGTTGTTCCTGTTAGAGCTGACAGAGCAAGAACTTAGCATTTCTGCTGATCAGAGCTGTGCAGCTCTAATCAACACAAATGATCAAGCGATTAGACTGCTGATCCTTATAGTCCCCTAGGGATTGGGATTGGGATTCATGTTGCCAGTCGACAATTATCAACTTCCTTTCCACATAATTCAACCACTTCAACTAAGGTAAACGTACATTTAATTGCATCCGCATTCTTCGAAAGAAAATGAACCAAGAAGAGTTGCCAGCTCCATCTCACAGGCCGGAGGAAAATCCGGACAACGATGCAGTAGCTGCTCGACTGCAACAATATCGACAAAATCGTAGGATTGCTTATCAACAACGAACATCTGAGCAGATAGAGCAAAGCTATAAGGAAGCTTATCAACAACGAACCACTCAGCAGAATGCATTAGACAGGAATGGGCGAGTCAACCGTTAGATGGCTGGGAACAGCTAGTATCCCCAAAAATGAGAATGCTACAGATCGTGGAAAATGGCACAAAAACTTCAGATTTTTCTTTTAAACCCCTTAGATAAAAGTAAACTTATACATGTTTGGTGTCTACGAACTCGCACTGACCCGAGGCATCAAACCGACATCAGTTTTACCATATAGTAAACACGCTGAATAAAATACCCCTAAAACAAAAGTGCTATCGCATATTTTTTGCAATTTTTCCACACTTGGAATTTTGTTTCCGTTTTCCAGTACAATATATGGTAAAACTCATGGTTTCATTTAAAAGTACAGCTCATCCCGCAAAAAAATAACCCCTTATAAGATTGATGGAAAATTAATAGGGGAGCAAAAAACAAAAATGGGAAATCACTCGGTCATGAAGGGAATAAAATAAAACATAGATATTACCCAAAGGTGCCAATTTCTCATCCAGTTTTAATTCATTTTTTTCATGTAAGATGTTTGGGAAGAACGTAAAGAAATTCAGTATATTTTGGCACACTGCCTTTTATTTTGGTGGCTTCGTTTATAAATCAATTGCATCCTGATTTCCTACTGTGAAAATATACTCACGGCTTGCAGCATTTTTTGTTGAGAGCAGCCCCATGTAAGCAGTGTGAAAAGTGCATCTTAAGGAACCATTAAAATGGTTCTCAAATGCATTCCAAGAAAAACACAATCCATGCAGAGCAGGAAGCCTAAAAATGTTGCTATGAATTGGAGTCCTATAAATATGCTGCTTCCAATCATATATTTTCTCTGAATTATGTGGAAATTATCCTTCCTTTTAGTTTTATTGTTCTTTCAGAATATGGGCACAAAATCTTGCAAGTAAAAGATTTGCTATTTTTATTTATTTATTTATTTATTTATTTTTCTTAAATGTTTGAGAATTATAGTCTAAATATAACCTAAAATATGCACTACTTGTCAAAGTGAAAAAAGTAA
The DNA here is from genome assembly GCF_048569485.1 of Anomaloglossus baeobatrachus. Taxonomy (NCBI): domain Eukaryota; kingdom Metazoa; phylum Chordata; class Amphibia; order Anura; family Aromobatidae; genus Anomaloglossus; species Anomaloglossus baeobatrachus. The sequence goes on from NC_134358.1 coordinate 289,916,318, forward strand.
ATATAGATACAGAGATGAAGCTGGAATTGGGCTAATTTTTGGACATTTCAATGCCCCATTATGATTGTAGTTTCTCCGTCGGTGCCATGCAGCAGAAATGACAGTGTCCAAACGTTTCTACTAGCTAGTTAAGGCCCCATACAGACGTCTATAAATGATGTGCATGTTCTATCCATTTTTTCACAAACACATTCCCATTTTTATCTATGAGGCTGTTCACATGTCTGTGTTTTTTCTTATTCAGGCCTCTTTCACACGTTCGTGAAAAACCACGCACGTTTTTCACAGACGTGTCAGAGGTGCATTTTGCCCTCCGTGAGCCATGTTTATGGCTTAGGTGTGTTCTCCGTGTGTTATCCGTGAAAACACACGGAGAACGGGAACTTTATGCTCACCTGTCCCTGGCGTCGCTGTCCGTGGTGCTGATCTTCAGTCTCCGGTCCTGCCGACTCCCCCGCTGCTGCAGCTTCCGGCCGCAGTGAAGTGAATATGCAATGAGCATAGTGACAGCAGCGGCAGAGACAGGAGGGCTGGAGAAGGTGAGTAAAGTTTTTTTTTATTTTCTCAAACACGTGTGTTTTCGCCGGCGCGTGTCACATGGAACACCTCCGTGTGGTCCGTTTGCGTTCCGTGTGACACCCGTGATGCCGGAGAAAAACGGACATGTTGACATGTGGACCACACGGACACACGTATGCTCCATACATACACACGGTCCATGGCTGAACACGCACGTGAGCACAGACCCATTCATTTTAATGGGTCTACGTGTGCCCGTGTTTCCGGTACGTGAGGAAAAGGACCAAACACGTACCGCCGGAGACAAGGACGTGTGAAAGAGGCCTCACAGTGCATAGCAAAAAAAAAAAATCACATAGATATGTCTGTGTTTTTCACAAGTCATGTATCCAAATTATCCATATTGGTCCATGAAAAGCACAAACATATTGCCGTTTCTGTGCAATCTATGTGCTGTCCTTTTTTTATTACAGTGACTTTGCAGTTTATTCATTTTTTTCATATGTGAAAATCGCTAATGAAACAGTGATGGTTAAAACTGAGCCACTGATCAAACACTGATGAAACTCACATCCAAAACACTGATGAAAAAGGGTTCTTGTTTTGCGGACCACAGAAATTGCTGACTTCTGAATGAGGCTTGATATTGTATGTATTTTTTTTCTTTAGTTTTTTTATTGCTTTTCATTACAGAATATATTTACTTAGAAAACATTTTTGCTCTTTTCTATGGTCAACATATTCAAAATCGAACCAAGGATTGATAATAAATATTGAAGCTGAGAACAGTGAAAGTTATTCCAAAATCTGAAAGGTTATATACTGTGGATATAAAGTCTACACACCCCAGTTAAAATACCAGGGTTTTTGACATGTAAATAATCTTACCAAGAAGAACCATTTCAGAACTGTTTATACCTTTAATGTCACCTATAATCTGTACAATTCAATTGAAAAAAAATGAGATCGTTTCAAGTGGAAAAAGAAAAATACAGAACTAAACTAATGTGGTTGCATAAATATGCACACTGTTAAACTAATGCTTTGTTGAGTACTGTTTGAACTTATGACAGCATTCAAGCTTTTTTGGGTAGACGTTTGTTGTGTCCCATCTAGAATTGGCATTCTTTTTTCACTGTTCCTTGCAATAACACTCCAAATCTGTCAGATTATGAAGGCATCCCCTGTGTATAGCCTTCTTCAGGACAAGCCACTGATTTGCATTTGAATTCAGGTGTCTGCTCTGACTGAGTTATCTCCCCTTTGATCTTCTTCTGGGGAAGCTATTCTTTTGTTGATTTGGAGGTCTGCTTAGGGTCATTGTTTGGCTGAAAGGAAAAATTCTTCATATTCAGAAGATTTTGTTCCAAATATCAGTCAATTTTTAACTAAATGACTAAAACCCCAGTTCAAGCTGCCAAAAAAACAGCCTCAAAGCATAATACAACTTCCGCAATGCTTCCCTGTAGGTATGGTATTTTTGGTAGTTTGCAGTGTTTGCTTTCTGCCAAACATTCCCTTTTGAAATGTAATCAAAATGTTCAAGCTTGGTCTCATCTGATCATAACACATTTTCCCACAAGCTTTAGTCAGATTTGATGTAGGTTTTTTCCAAAATATAGTCAGGTTAAGATGTTTTTCATTGTAAGAAAAGGCTTCCGGGTTGTGAACTGTGCCCATAGACCAGACATATGAAGAATACGATAGATTATTTTCACATTCAGTATTTGCCATAACTGAAACTCCTTAAATTTGGCTATAGGCCTCTTGGCAACCTCAAGGATCATTTTAATTCCTGTCTTTTCATCAATTAGTGATGGACGTCCAGTTTTAGGCAAAATCATTGTTGTGCCAAAGTTAAGCCACTTCTTATAAAAATAGCAACATAAAGAGGAATAAATATCCTCCAAAAATTAAGTATTTACTTACAGCAAAGAAGGACAGCAGTTGTACATCGCCCAGGCCAAAAACTAATACTCCAGCAGGATGCAGCCAAACCCCTACTAAGTGAAGGCATCACAGGTGCAGGAGGAGCAAATCACACACACACTTCCAAAGCATGGAGGGGCGATTGCTGGATGATAAAACTGCACACTAGTGGCTTGCATAGAGCGCTGTTCACACATGCAGATGCACAGTCAGAAGCCTGCAGCCTATTAGGTGACGCCCATACTATTAGATCAGGCAGGCTGCCAAGCCGTACTCCATTTGTGCAACATACAGGGACAGGAACTCTAATATGCAAGGCCTAACAGAAAGGGGCCTGGCTGTATCCTGTACAAAAAAATATGAGGTTTGAGGCAAAGTTAAGCCACTTCTTGATGATCATCTTTGTAGTGTTCCATGGTATATGTAATGACTTGAAAAACATATTTGTAGCTGACCAATATTCAACTGTGAAAACCCTTTGCTGTGTTGTAAGCTGTTTATGAACCATGGCTTTTTCTGTATAATGCATTAGCTAAACGTTATATTGGGATAATCAGAATCACTTTAATTAATGGCAGCTGTGTACTGACTACTATATAAGATGAGTTTTAATGTGACTAACAAAGTTTGAACACACTCACATTCCCAATTGAAAGATGGTATTCACACTTGTGCAATCACATTATTGGGGAACAGTGTTTACCTGCCCAGGCCACAGAATCAAATGCACTGACAGGATGCAACAAAACCCCTCCATAAAGATGAAGGCAACAGGTGCAAATCACTGATGGAGCAACCACTCACACACTGTCGCTCCATGGAGAGGGTGATTGCTTATTGGTAAAATTGCACACAAATGGCTTTTATAGGGCGCCATTCATACATGTAGGTGCACAGTGTCTCCCTTCAAAATAAGTTCATTTTGTTTGTCAATGGATTTGTACATGCAGTATATCAAAAAAGTGAGTACATCCTTCACATTTTTGTATATATTTTATTATATCTTTTTATATTACAATACAGAAGATATGACACTTTGATTGAAGGTAAAGTAGTCAGTGTACAGCTTGTATAAAAGTGTAAATCTGGTGTGTCCTCTAAATAACTCAACACAGCCATTAATGTCACTCCTCCATGATGACATCTTGGAGCTAGTGGAGGCTAGAAACCTTGCACTCCTCCATCTCCTATATGAGACATGTTTGGCCAGTCAAATACTTTTACTCTCAGCTTCTTAACAAGTCAGTGGTCGTCGTGGAGGTGTGTTTGGGGATGTTATCATGTTGGGATATGGCCTTGCGGCCCAGTTTCCAAAGGGAGGGAGGGGATTGTGCTCTGCTTCAGTATGTCACAGTACATGTTGGCATTCATGGTTCCTTCAATAAACTTTAGCTCCCCACAGTCGGCAGCACTCATGCAGCCCCAAACCATGACACTTCCACCATGATACATGACTGAGACACACTTATCATTGTACTCCTTACCTGATTGCCGCCACACACGCTTTACACCATCTGAACTAAATAAATTTATCTTCGTTTCATCAGACTACAGGAGATAGTTCCAATAATACATGTACTTAGTCTGTTTGCTTTCCGCAAAATGTTTGTGGGCTGCCATACAGACCAATTTCATTCAGTGTGCGGCATATGGTCTGAGCACTGACAGGCTGACCTCCACCCTTTATCCTCTGCAGCAATGCTGGCAGCACTCAGCACTCATATGTCTATTTTGAAGAGACAACCTCTGAATATGAGGCTGAGCACATGCATTCAACCTCTTTGGTTGACCATGGAGAGGCCTGTTCTGAGTGGAATCTGTCTTGTTAAACTGCTGTTTAGTCTTGGCCACCATGCTGCAGCTCATTTTCATGGTGTTGGCAATCTTCATATACGCTAGGCCACCTTTATGTAGAGAATTCTTTGCCATGAAGAGCCATGTTGAACTTGCAGTGACCAGTGTGATTGATAACACCAAGTTTTACACACCTGCTCCCGATTCACACCTGAGACCTTGTAACACTAATGAGTCACATGACATCAGGGAGGGAAATAGCTAATTGGGCACAATTTGGCCATTTTAACTTAGGGGTGTACTCACCTTTGTTGACAGTTATTCTCTGTATAATTTTTTTTGCATGATTCTTCTCTGTATGATTTTTTTAACATGATAAAACCTGGCATCTTAACATGTGTATAGATTTTTAATATCCACTGCATATCCCCTTTAAATTATATTATTCGACATTGCAATACCAAAAAGGTATAGTTATGTAATTCTCAAAATCATAAGTTCAGTATTTTTCTAAACATCTGGATATTTTCTGTATACTTTATGAGCAAGATTTGCATAAATACATTTGCACTTAATTCTGTTCATTTCTGCATTTTTTTTAAAGTTTATTATATGTGTTTGCCTGTTTTTTTTGGTGTGTTATTGTGGGTTGCTTTAGGGTGTCCAGATGTTTTCTCCTGAATCATCAGTTCTAATGTTTTTGAATTGTCGCTAAATTTTTGAGCAAATGTACTCCAGTCCACTCCTTGAGTAATCTTATATATGCCAGAAATTTTTGTTCAATTTTTCTGACCTTTTGCAAAACATTCAACTTTTTGTGCTCTAAAACCACCAAAAAAGGTGAAAGACAAAAATAAAAATCTTTTTTTGCCTTTGTGCAAAATTCATTAACTGCATGCACCAATTTTTAAAAAAAAAGTGTGCAAAAAAAGTCCAACCAATACCACAAGACAAAATGAACAAAAAATTACCAAAAAAAAAATGCAAAAGATGAATCAGGGCCTAGATGTCTCCAAAATTACCTTTATTTCAGCATTGTTAAAACAATGAAGTTATTCCACTATAGTATAATTACATAATAGCCACAGTTGTTCATTGCAGCACGTTGTTCCCATGAGAGTGATGATTACATAAAAACTACAGTACAAATTGTAACAGTTGTGTAACATTATTTATAATCTTGTGCACATCTTGGCCAACAGATGTTTTAGAGTCTTCTCTAACCTAATACAATGTATAATGTTTGGTATAAAATACAAGGTGGAGAAGACTGCCGAAGTACTCAACATCTAGACACCCAATATCATAGAAGAAACAAATAATGCCATTCAGTCCATGTCACTGGGTTCTGCCTAACACTTCCTTCCCCTAAGTCTCTGGTCAGCTGCTGCAGGCCCGGGGACTGCCTTGCGAGTGGCACATAGCGACTACATGATGCCCAACCTATCCTCACCACCAGAGAGGCTCTACTGTACTGAAGACCAGGTAGTTGCTTAGTTACACCCCTCCACACAGGGTTAGCCCAGGTCCCATGGAGCAGTGGGTTCACCACATCATGCCTGTCATTACACACCCAATTGCATGGATCAGATAGGTCACTTTAACCACCTTTTTTTCTTGTAGCTTTAAGTAATCCCAAAGTTTCCAAAGGTTTTGGGTTTTTTTTTTTGCAGTTTTCACTCATTACAGGTCTTGTTCACTAAGTTTTACAACTTTAATACTCTTCAGCTGGACTGATCGAGGCTGTTGCCGATGTTCTCCACTGGTCTCCTGACCTACTCTTCCAATGGAAGCATCAGCTGAAAATTGCAGCCAGTCAACCACCACTGATTGCCTACAGCAGTCACATTCAGCCAAGATGGAAAAAAGGAGCCAGTTTCTGTTGATGGAACGTCAAAGTGCAGCCATTTTTTTTATAAACCCAAACCCGTGCTCATTTGTTTCTATAGATGAGCTGAACATCTTAATTTATCCACGCTGACAAAGTATCACCTTATCTTATCTTGCCATATCTTAAGTATTTTTCTATCATGATTATGTCCCACCTCCACTAATCTACCACAAATGATATGCCAATTATATTTATTGGAGAGTTTCTTTATTTTTTTTTCTTTTATCACACAGTGTTCTCAACTTATATATATATTATTTTTTAAGCAAAGAACTTCTAAGGGTTGCTGTTAGTGGTGCATTTGCCTTACAGTGGCAGTTAAGCGCAGCCTGAGCCCTGAGTCCTTACAGACTGATTACATTCTGGGTCATTATAATCCCAAGGATAATGTTGCTCAGCACTCAAGAAACTCGGATTGACAGTTCATGTGTTTGTATTATGCCACCTGTTAGCTAAAGACCTACTTTACACCATGTTTCAAAAGAGGTAGACATACCATTTATGTAACCTAATCCTGAGCCGGGACCCCATGGCATTTATATATAGGGCTATAAAGAAAATTATTCTAAGCTTTTATCTATGGGGGCAAAATATTTCACCTGCTAGCCCTGACACTGTAGTCTATCACTCAGTAATATTTGAGGCATGGTTATTATTGTAAAAACTATATTGAAAGACTTAACAGTATTACTATGGTCCTATACCACTAATCTGCAATGGCTGGTTAAGTAAATTGACAATCCCAGATACAGCAGCAAAGCCTCAAGGGGTCAATTAGCTTAACCCAGCTTAATGTAGATAAATGTAAACTAACACATTAAGGCCATATACGCATTTAATTCCAAGGAGTGTTGCCAGTGCAAAGTAAGCAATTTTCAGTCTCACAAGCAGGCCACCCACCAGAAATCAGTCTCAGGCCTAATGGAGTGTGTCTGTAAGCAAAACAGCCACGGCAATAAACCAATCGACCCTGGCTGTAAACAGAGATATAAGATTGTGAACAAATATTAAAAGTAATTCAACAATTGACGACCTTGTACAAATATATTTTGTATTTATTTATTTGACTAATTATTTGCCCTTTTAATTTATTTATTTTTGCATTTGTTGTGAATTTTGTTATTTTTAGGCCTGTTTTTATATTTCTTTAATGTTATGAACAGTGTAGTGCATAAAATGTTATTATGTAGATGAACAACTATCTTCGTCTACAGCCAATGCATAACTGTGCACCAACCGTCACACGATGTTTGGCTCTAAACTCGCCGAGTGTCATGGCGGCATCTGATGCTGTTCACACAGCAGAGTCTGACACACCTCAGTATGCCTCCTTGGGTGCTTCTGAGTTACACAGACAGGCTCGGGCATCGACCAGCTGTGTTCTCAATAGTAATTGGGCTTGCAGGAGTTACAGTCATATGAAAAAGTTTGGGCACCCCTATTAATGTTAACCTTTTTTCTTTACAACAATTTAGGTTTTTGCAATAGCTATGTCAGTTTCATATATCTAATAACTGATGGAATCAGTAATATTTCTAGATTGAAATGAGGTTTATTGTACTAACAGAAAATGTGCAATTCGCATTTAAACAAAATTTGACAGGTGCAAAAGTATGGGCACCTCAACATAAAAGTGACATTAATATTTTGTAGATCCTCCTTTTGCAAAAATAACAGCCTCTAGTCGCTTCCTGTAGCTTTTAATGAGTTCCTGGATCCTGGATGAAGGTATATTTGACCATTCCTGTTTACAAAACAATTCCAGTTCAGTTAAGTTTGATGGTCGCCGAGCATGGACAGCACGCTTCAAATCATCCCACAGATGTTCAATGATATTCAGGTCTGGGGACTGGGATGGCCATTCCAGAACATTGTAATTGTTCCTCTGCATGAATGCCTGAGTAGATTTGGAGCGGTGTTTTGGATCATTGTCTTGCTGAAATATCCATCCCCTTCGTAACTTCAACTTCGTCACTGATTCTTGCACATTATTGTCAAGAATCTGCTGATACTGAGTTGAATCCATGCGACCCTCAACTTTAACAAGATTCCCAGTGCCGGCATTGGCCACACAGCCCCAAAGCATGATGGAACCTCCACCAAATTTTACTGTGGGTAGCAAGTGCTTTTCTTGGAATGCCGTGTTTTTTTGCCTCCATGCATAACGCCTTTTTGTATGACCAAACAACTCAATCTTTGTTTCATCAGTCCACAGGACCTTCTTCCAAAATGTAACTGGCTTGTCCAAATGTGCTTTTGTATACCTCAGGCGACTCTGTTTGTAGCGTGCTTGCAGAAACGGCTTCTTTTGCATCACTCTCCCATACAGCTTCTCCTTGTGCAAAGTGTGCTGTATTGTTGACCGATGCACATTGACACCATCTGCAGCAAGATGATGCTGCAGGTCTTTGGAGGTGGTCTGTGGATTGTCCTTGACTGTTCTCACCATTCTTATTCTCTGCCTTTCTGATATTTTTCTTAGCCTGCCACTTCTGGGCTTAACAAGAACTGTACCTGTGTTCTTCCATTTCCTTACTATGTTCCTCACAGTGGAAACTGACAGTTTAAATCTCTGAGACAACTTTTTGTATCCTTCCCCTGTACAACTATGTTGAATAATCTTTGTTTTCAGATCATTTGAGAGTTGTTTTGAGGAGCCCATGACCACACTTCATAGGAGATTCAAATAGGAGAACAACTTGCAAGTGGCCACCTTAAATACCTTTCCTCATGATTGGATACATCTGCCTATGAAGTTCAAAGCTCAATGAGGTTACAAAACCAATTTAGTGCTTTCGTAAGTCAGTAAAAAGTAGTTAGGAGTGTTCAAATCAAGAAATTGATAAGGGTGCCCATACTTTTGCACCGGTCAAATTTTGTTTAAATGCGGATTGCACATTTTCTGATAGTACAATAAACCTCATTTCAATCCAGAAATATTACTCAGTCCATCAGTTATTAGATATATGAAACTGAAATAGCTGTTGCAAAAACCCAAATTGTTGTAAAGAAAAAAGGTTAACCTTAATAGGGGTGCCCAAACTTTTTCATATGACTGTAATTTCTGCCAGCTTGCTGGTGACCTCTTGGATCATACGTTGTAGGTGACCTATCACAGTCACTCCCTGCCTGTCTTCCCATACCAACTATAGCTTTACTGGTCCGTGTGCTTTGTATCCCAGTCCTGCTGTTGAATATAGTGCTTTATGCGTGGAATTGTTGTGGAGTTCTCATAGTGTCTCATTGTTTCCCCCCTGCTCTTATTTACCCCCTTATTCCTTGTTGTTTAATTCCTGTGTGTGAGCGTGCTGCGTGGTCAAGTTTTGCTTTCCCCTGTTTGTCCTTATCTGTGGGTTCTACCACTCCTATCCCGACTCTCCCTTTGGGTGAGGGACAGGGGGCATCAGATCAGGGTTGTATAGAAGCAGGATATCACCACCTCTCCACAAAAGCCAGTAAGGCCATGGACAAAAGATTCATGCAAAATTAAAATTAATTAATTTTATTGAATAATTTTTTTTTTTAAAAAAACAATTAAAAAATAGAGAAATTCGTATGAGGGACCCCAAACAAATATGAATATACCACAATTAGATGTAATAATTTAAAGTAGCATTTCCTGTTCCCATTGATATATTATTGACTGTATAATACAACATAATATAAGGAGATCTTTATCCAATGGATATACAATACATATATTGGATGACAAAATCAATAACAGACCAGTAGGATATTGCAGTAATAATAGATTAATAGGATATGGTTATAAATTTAAAGTGCAAAGGTCATAATACCATAATCACATATGCAAGGCAGTATGAAAATAATTATATAATGCATATGCTAGATGCCTAAAAAATGAAGATATAATATGATCAACAATATCATCATATAATATCAATCATATGCACAAAGCACTATGATAGTGTTAAATATTGAACATGCTGGATACATAGCCCCAAACTGGGACCCGATGTGTGTGTGAGAGTGGAGTGATGCTGGGACCTGATGTGTGTGTGAGAGCGGAGTGATGCTGGGACCCAATGTGTGTGTGAGAGCAGAGTGATGCTGGGACCCGATGAGTGTGTGTGAGCGGAGTGATCCTGGGACCCAGTGTATGTGTAAGGGGTGCTTCACACACAGCGAGCTCGCTGCCGAGATCGCTGCTGAGTCACGCTTTTTGTGACGCAGCAGTGACCTCATTAGCGATCTCGCTGTGTGTGACACTGAGCAGCGATCTGGCCCCTGCTGCGAGATCGCTGCTCGTTACACACAGCCCTGGTTCGTTTTCTTCAAAGGCGCTCTCCCGCTGTGACACACAGATCGCTGTGTGTGACAGCGAGAGAGCGACAAATGAAGCGAGCAGGGAGCAGGAGCCGGCGTCTGGCAGCTGTGGAGGCTGGTAACTAAGATAAACATCGGGTAACCAAGGTGGTTACCCGATATTTACCTTAGTTACCAGCCTCCGCAGCTCTCATGCTGCCTGTGCTGCCGGCTCCGGCTCTCTGCACATGTAGCTGCTGTACACATCGGGTTAATTAACCCGATGTGTACTGTAGCTAGGAGAGCAAGGAGCCAGCGCTCAGTGTGCGCGGCTCCCTGCTCCCTGCACACACAGCTAAGCGGTGTGCGCTGGTAACTAATGTAAACATCAGGTAACCATACCCGATGTTTACCTTAGTTACCAGTGTCCGCAGCTTCCAGACGCCGGCTCCGTGCAAGCGCAGCGTCGCTTGCACGTCGCTGCTGGCTGGGGGCTGTTCACTGGTCGCTGGTGAGATCTGCCTGTTTGACAGCTCACCAGCGACCATGTAGCGATGCAGCACTGATCCTGACCAGGTCAGATCGCTGGTCGGATCGCTGCTGCATCGCTAAAGTGTGAAGGTACCCTAAGAGCGGAGTGATTCTGGCACCCGATGTGTGTGTGTGTGTGTGTATTTCTGTGTGTGTGTGTATGTCTGTCTGTGTATGTGTTTGTGTGTGAACAGAGTGATACTGGCACCCGATGTGTGTATGTGTGTGTGTATGTGTGTGTGTGAGCAGAGTGATACTGGCACCCGATGTGTGGGTGTGTGTGTGTGTGTGTGTGTGTGTGAGCAGAGTGATACTGGCACCCGGTGTGTGTGTGTGTGTGTGTGTGTGTGTGTGAGCAGAGTGATACTGGCACCCGATGTGTGGTGTGTGTTTGTGTGTGTGTGTCTGTGTGTGTGTGTGTGAGCAGAGTGATACTGGCACCCGATGTGTGGGTGTGGGTGTGGGTGTGTGTGTGTGTGTGTTTGTGTGTGTGTGTGTGTATGTGTGTGTGCATAGTGATACTGGCACCTGATGTGTGGGTGTGGGTGTATATGTGTGTGTGTTTGTGTGTGTGTATGTGTGTGTGAGCAGAGTGATACTGGCACCCGATGTGTGGGTGTGTGTGTATGTGTGTGTGTGTGTGTTTGTGTGTGTGTGTGTTTGTGTGTGTGTGTGTGTGAGCAGAGTGATACTGGCACCCGATGTGTGGGTGTGTGTATGTGTGTGTGTGTGTTTGTGTGTGTGTGTGTGTGTGTGTGTGTGAGCAGAGTGATACTGGCACCCGATGTGTGGGTGTGTGTGTGTGTGTGTGTGTGTGTGTGTAGAGTGATACTGGCACCCGATATGTGGGTGTGTGTGTGTGTGTGTTTGTGTGTGTGTGTGTGTGTGTATCTGTGTGTGTGAGCAGAGTGATACTTGCACCCGATGTGTGGGTGTGTGTGTATGTGTGTGTGTGTTTGTGTTTGTGTGTATGTGTGTGTGTGAGCAGAGTGATACTGGCACCCGATGTGTGTGTGTGTGTGTTTGTGTGTGTGAGCAGAGTGATACTGGCACCCGATGTGTGGTGTGTGTATATGTGTGTTTGTGTGTGTGTGTGTGTGTGTGTGTGTGTGCAGAGTGATACTGGCACCCAATGTGTAGGTGTGTGTGTGTGTTTGTGTGTGTGTGTATGTGTGTGTAGAGTGATACTGGCACCCGATATGTGGGTGTGTGTGTGTGTGTGTTTGTGTGTGTGTGTGTGTGTATCTGTGTGTGTGAGCAGAGTGATACTTGCACCCGATGTGTGGGTGTGTGTGTGTGTGTTTGTGTTTGTGTGTATGTGTGTGTGTGAGCAGAGTGATACTGGCACCCGATGTGTGTGTGTGTGTGTGTTTGTGTGTGTGAGCAGAGTGATACTGGGACCCGATGTGTGAGCGAGAGCGGAGTGATACTGGGACTCGATGTGTGTGAGAGCTGCAGTGCAGCTGGAAAGGTGAGGTACCTGACAGTGACGCAGATCTGTAATTGCTTAGGGTCTACTAAATTCCCTTTTTTCTGGGGTATCTGCTTTCTTTTGGGGGTGTCTGCCTTCTTTAATGAAAGTCCCTGCTTTATTCTTTATTTTTTTTAGCTACCTAAAACCGCAAATAGGACTTATTTTTGGAGTAGAGATTATATTTTAAGCATACTCCAAAATGGGTAAAAAATCCTGCTAGGGCTTATATTAAGGGTAGGGCTTATTTTCACGGTGGGTCTTTGCAATGATTAGAGTGAATTGAATATTTTTTACTGCAAATAAACTGGTCCTTATTCTTCATCACTGCGGCAGGGATGTGCACCATGGGCTGTACATTAATTTTAACCAAAAAAGGCCATACAAAATTACTTTAGCAAAAGACCGTCATTATGTCTGACATTTTTCTGAGGCTCTGTTAGTTTAGGCATGATGTGTTAAATTAATGCTGGTGACATTTCCTATGAATCATCTGTGATTTCCTACTAAACAAGCCAATATCAAGCATGGAGGCTTTAGGTAGTAACTGTGATTAATTCATGTAATATCCTGTGATTAAAACTATAACAGGCTTAGGACTCTTAAGCACGTGAAGGACACGCTCTGCATGCTCTGAAGATGCTGGCTTAGGCGGTTGGAGAATAGGAGAAATCTCTAAAGTGCAAATAGTCACTCGCTTTAATATAATGCTGGTGTCATTTTAGCCTTGGTTGGACTAGAAACATCACGCTTGAGCATAGCGTTCCAAGACAAATAGCTGCTACACGTCTGGTTTCCCCTTGTGAAAAAAGCACTGAATGTTTTATAGCAAAATATGGGGGGGAAAACGAAAATAACTCACTGTTCAACATTTAATAGAAACAAATGTTTTCCCTGGGATCAGCATTCAGACACAAGCTGAGTCACAGAAGACCCGCAGCCAAAGCTATCTTTTCATATTGCTAAGATAACAAAGTGGTTCTTGTCTGTTCCGATGTCCATGTCAAAGTGACCCAGCTGCAGTTTCTAAAGTGTAGAGCAGGCTCCATCCCTCTCATTTTGATTAATTGCTCCAAGAGCTAACACTTTATGTTACTCAACAGTTATTATATCCTTCCCCCCACACATACAATGGCGATATTTTAATGAAGAAAAAGGAGCCCGTCATAAAGGACACTGGAGGAATACATTCCACCGATGACCCGATCCACAAAGAACCGCCCCTGATGCACACGTCAATCATAGTGCAGTGCATTTCTGTAATTTTAATTAAAGATATTTCAGCAACCAAGTGACTCGCCCACCCCAGGGCTTTGGGTGACCCAGTGTCAGGCCGGACTAGTCCAGGGTAGTCAGCGGTGGCGGGGCCCGACTCTGTGACCCTGGCGGGGTCAATTAATATGGCGGCTGTGGGGGTGATGATCAATAATAAAGTTTGTGGAAATATATTCGAGACGCCACCAGTGGATTGCAGCTATGGAGCCGCCGCTGCTGGATGGGGCCTCCGGGGCTGATGTATTGGCAGCTATGGTGGTTCTGCTCCCCACAGGTGGAGCGATACCCCGGGGCAACCGTTAGTGCTCGCAAGAGTCTATGGTGTTTTGGGAATGATGCGGTGCAGTGCGGAATAAAGGAAGTGACACCAGAGGTTGCGGTTCAAGGTCTTTTACTCACTGTTGCCAGGGCTGCAGCAGACTGGTTGCCGTTGGAGGGCTGGAATCCGCCATCCAGTGCCTCCGCCGATGCCAGGTAATTTTTAGGGTTAATACCGGTGCACCACTTTTAGGTCTCTTTCCTTGCCTGGCTTCGCAGCCTTGACTTTGATAGATGAACTAGTCTTGGCCTCTACCATAGAATCTGGTCAAGGGGGCTTGCCTGACTAGAATCTTGTCCTCTTCCCAGGGGATCTACGGCAGGTTGTGGCCCTGGGCGCTTGCAACCACCCGGGGCCTTCGGTGTTACTTGAGGAATTGTCTGTCTTCCCTCTGTCTGGGGACCGTCCCCGAATGCAGCCAGATCCCTCCACCCGATCTTCCTGTGGAGCAGGCCATGAGCAAATATGCCCTTCCGTGGCCCTGGGATCCTCTCTTCTCTATCTGTGGTGTCACCTGGGCCTAGCTGGGCCCCAGGATCTCCACCAGGAACCTTCTCTCTTCACCGTGTCAGCTCACTCTCTCTCACGACTACTACCCTCCTCCTCTGCCTCATGCAGACTACTCCTCTTGACTGCACTTGAACTTCATGTTTCTACTCTCACTTTCTAGTTGGCTCCTCCCACTTTCCTTGTTGCTAGGCCCCCACCCCATGGGAGGAGAGATGGGTCTTACGGCCCCCCTGACCACAGCACGGGGGTAGCTGCCACTATCTCTGGTCCCTGTATGTGCCCAGCAATGAGTGTTTGTGCAGATTTGCCTGTGAACTGGTATGTACCCTTGTCCTTACCTAGGATGGGATATCACACCTCTGGCTGAGGTGCAATGTCTCTGTGGTGACTGAAGCCTCAGGGGCGCCACACAAGCATCTGATGATTCAATAAAAGGTATGTCTGTATACAGCATCCTAGTGCCTAGTTTTCCTGTTCATCAGTTTAAAGGGGTTTCCCATTCTGATTGTTACATGCTATGAGTAAGGACTTTTCAGTCTGAAACGCGTAAGCGAGCGAACAATGGACTGCTTAATTTTATACCCCTTGTTATTTTTAATGAAGTTTCAATAAATTTCTACTAATTTTAAAGAAAAACACCGGATGAGTTGCTGGATAATCCTTGTTTGCCCTTGTTACTACACCGTGGATCCCCGATGTCCTATCATCTGTGCCCGGTTTGATTGAATCCAGTGGAAATGGAGCATTAAAGTGAGCTGAAATCTTTTTTTGTTTTAGCATCCTAGTGCCAGTATGGCACTGCCTTTACTTCATATAGCAAAATCCTGGTGGTTGGTTCTTTTTAAATACATGTTCTAGAACAAGAACATAAAACTAAATGAATATTGGTGGTTGATGTAAAGAAAGGTCACATTTCCTCATCCTAAAGCGGTAGTTTGGGCTAGGATCAAGAGTCAGCAGTTGCGCTTTATTACCGTACATTGTTGAGTTGTGATGGTGTGTGATGCACACACTGTCAGGATTTCCCTGCATTCCCCATATGGGTGAGCAGTCACAAAACCATATGTACACTCTCACTTCTTCAATTCTCTTTTATTGAAGGAAATTGGGTGTAGTTGACAGACAGAAGACTAAAGCGGGCTTTACACGCTACGATATCGTTAATGAATTATCGTTGGGGTTACGGTGTTTGTGACGCACATCCGGCGTCATTAACGATATCGCAGTGTGTGACACTTTTGAGCGACCTTAAACGATCGCAAAAGCGGTCAAAATCGTTAGCTGCGGAGAGGTCATCCTGAAACAAAAAATCATTTTCTGCTTATTAGCGATGTTGTTCCTCGTTCCTGCGGCAGCACACATCACTATGTGTGACACCGCAGGAGCGACGAACATCTCCTTACCTGCCTCCACAGGCAATGCGGAAGGAAGGAAGGAGGTGGGCGGCATGTTACGTCCCGCTCCTCTCCGCCCCTCTGCTTCTATTGGACGCCTGCCGTGTGACGTCGCTGTGACGCCGCACGAACCGCCCCCTTAGAAAGGAGGCGGATTGCCGGCCAGAGCGACGTTGCAGGGCAGGTAAGTCCGTGTGACGGGGTTAAGAGAGGTTGTGCGGCACGGGCAGCGATTTGCCCGTGTCGCACAACCGACGGAGGCGGGTACAATCGCTTGCGATCTCGCTAGTACAAGTACTCAAGTAGCCTACATACTTTTACGTGACCACCCACCTACACGGGGAATAAAAGGGAATCATGACGATGTGCTTTTCACACACTATCACGATTCGGCATCCTGTAATTGTAGAGTATAACTACAGACTATACTATTTAGCCTAGATCACTCTTTTAAAGGGATCCTTTTATGTTGAATAAGCAGTCCGGTCTGTGAACTACAGATTATACAGTAAGCGGAGCTGAAGTGACAGATATACAGATAATTTTGGGCTTAGGAGGCCAGTGGATAGTCCTAATTATTGATTAATGACCTTCTTCATATGAGATCGCTGTCAGTCAGTAAGTAGAGCCACCTACTGGACTCCTAAGCCCAGAATCAGCCGGACTTAAAAATAATTGAACATTTCCTTCTGATCTCTGATTGGACTGTAGGTTCATGTAACAGTTTCTCTTTAAGGTGCTGTTCACACTACTACTGTTTTAATACATTAGATTAGGTAAAGTGATTCTACTTCACCAGTTATATAATGAGTCAATCATGGGAATTTCAGGTCCTGACAAAACACTGTACTTCACAATATTGGCCTCATTTTGTTGGAAATTATTGTATGTGTGAGTCATTCTTGATCTACAAAATAGCATGTGTTTTATACAGAAATGTGGCCCAGAAGAGACATCCTTTGAGCATCCTAGTAATGGTTCTAGGTGGGAAGTAATGCTTGGAAACGGTGCACTTGCAGGAAAGTGACCCTTGATGCACTTGCAGTCGTATACATTAAAAGTCAAAGTTTTTCAGTGATGGAAAATCCTTTTGACAGTTTCCTTTAAAAAACCTTCACCATTGTCAAAAGATGGTACCAATGGTTTTATTTATGCTTCACCACTCACTACCTGCTATTCAGAGATGTTTTTGCTCATGTTTGTAAAAAAAGAATTTCTATAATTACTGGATGTCAAATAAGGATAACTCCAAAAATATATAAACCAGAATATATAACTGTAATTCCTAGGGAGTTTTTTGGCCATGGTTGGCAGGTGAGATTGTTGACATTCTTGTGGTGTTGTCACCCACATTCAGCTGCATTGTGATATAAACCAGGATAAACCACTTGGTCTCCATTATACATTTATTGTACTCATTTTCTTCACGTTTGTATTTTTAACCTCTTCTTGCTCCCAAGTTTAAATATATAGTAATATGGTCTCAGATTTGACAATATGCAACATATCCATGTGGGATTGTGAACCATTATGATTTAAAGCGAGGTAGATATTGCATTGTCAAATGCCAAAATTAGCTGCATCATTAGAATGAAGCTTTTTAAAAAAAAGAGTCCTCAGTGGTAGATACCTTTTAAGGCTACTGTCACACTTGCGTTGAACGGCATCCGTTGCATTGCGTTCTGTGACGCATGTAATGGATGCCTTGCAAATAGTGTGATATAAAGGCAACGGATTCCTGGGAAATAACGAGTTGCGTTAAGTTTTCTAGCCGCGCAAGAGAGAGCCCATCATCACCTCACATGCAGGCACTACCGCACTCATTATCATCACACACATCCCGACACTACCGCAGCCATCATCATCACCGCACACACAGGCACTACTACCGCACTCATCATCATCACACACATCCCGGCACTACCGCACCCATAATCACCGCACACACACAGGCATTACCTCAGTGACGTTCCCGCTGACAGCGCGACTCCCTTCAGTTGCTGCATAGAGCTCACAGTGAGCGGCGGTGTTCTTCGGCCGCTCCTGTCAGCTTTATGTAGCAGAGCGGAAAGCGTTGCGGGACCTCGTGTGGATTACATCGGACCTGGAGTGGTATTTGGGGATTTTAATAAAGTGGTGAAAGAGGGTGTTTTTTTATTTTTTATTCCAAATAAAGTATTTTTGCGGGTGTATGTGTTTATTTACTTTCACTTACAGGTTAAGACACATTGTGGGTGTCTCATAGATGCCTGCCATGATTAACCTAGGACTTAGTGGCAGCTATGGGTTGCTGCCATTAACTCCTTATTACCTCGATTGCCACTGCACGAGGACAATTCGGGAAGAGCCAGGTACAGTCCCGGGACTGTTGCATCTAATGGATGCGGCAATTCCCGACGGCTGATGGCTGATATTGTTAGGCTGGGGGGCTGCCCATAACGGGGGGCTCACCAGCCTTCAGCCGTGTGACTTTATCTTGGCTGGTATCAAAATTGGGAGGGACCACACGTCGTTTTTTTTAATTACTTATTTATTTATTTCACTGCACGATATAAACCTGCTTACCGGCGGCTGTGATTGGTTGCAGTGAGACAGCTGTCACTCAGTGTGGGGGCGGGTCTGATTGCAACCAATCATAGGCGCCGGTGGGCGGGGAAAGGAGTGAATACTGGATGAAATAATGAGCGGCCGGCATTTTCAAAAGAGGAAAAGCCGCCGGAGCTTTGTGACAGCTGTGCAGTGTCGCGCCCGAGATCGGTGAGTATGAGAGAGGGGAAGGGAGGGGGAGAGAGACCAGGAGTAATTTTAAACGATTTCGATCATTCTGCTGGACATGCTGAGCATGCTCAGTAGAACGTGACGGAATCCGTCAGCGGATTCCGCCGCTTAGCGCATAGCGGCGGAATCCGCCACCATAGACAATCATTAGACACCTTGGCGGATTCCAACGGAATACGTCAAGGTGCGTTATTTTAACGACCCAAAAAACGCTACATGTAGTGTTCCCTCCGCTCGACGCTGCGACAAAATAACGACGCAGCGTCGTCCAGCGGATGAAACACAGACACTTGCGTTACAGTGCATTGTCAATACAAGTCTATGGAGAATAGCGCAGTGCGTTAATGGACTGCGCTATTCTCCATAGCGGCAGATTGCGCTGAACGCAAGTGTGAAAGTAGCCTTAATGGCTAACTGAGAAAATGGTAATAAATAGCAAGCTTTTTCAGACTACTCAGATCTCCTCATCAGGCTCTGACAACAGGCAATGGACCACAAGTTTGAACCATAGGACACCTAATGGCCATAACTTTAGAGCAATTTTTTTACCCTTCAAAAAACAAACTAGTATAATACATTTTTGTGACTATATTAATAAAATATAATAGGAATACTTGTTGGTAAAGTTGTGCCGTCATTACATCTGTATCAGAATTGACCCCTACTACCTCAACATTTTTCGCAAGGTGGTGCTGCAGATATTTTGAGACAATGTGGGGAGACACTAACACAGCTTGGTTAAGTGATATCCTGGGACTTGTGGTGGCAACCAGCCCGGGATCATGTGTGATTATACCTTAGTATTGTTGATCGAATTAGCTCTTTACTGTGAGCCTTAAATAGGGCCACACTCTGCTTAATCCTTCCGCAGCCTAGGTGTTAGTGTTGCAAGTTTTACTTAGGCCTCTTTCACACATCCATGCAAAACACACACGTTTTGCATGGTCCGTGGTGTAGGTATGTATGTGTGTGCGTGTATCCGTGTGTGTGTTCAGTGTGTGCTGTCAGTGTGCTATCCGTGTGACATCCGTATAGCACATGGACAGCATGTACTTATATACTTACCTGTCCATGGTGCTGCTGTGTCTGGCACTGCTGCTGCTTCCGGTCCTTGGGGCAGTGAATATGCAATGAGCATAATGAGCGGGGGTCGGAAGCAAGTAATAGCAGTGCTGGAGATATCAGCGGTGGAGACAGGTGAGTATAGAATAGCATTTTATTTCACAGACACTTGGTTTATCCGGTATGTGTCACACTGATGTCACAGGCAGCACATCAGTGCGGGCCGTGTGACATCCGTGCTACCGGAGAAAAACAGACATGTCTACGTGTGGAGCACACAAACACACGTATGCTCCACATGGACACACGGTCTATGTGAAAACAAGCATGTGTGCGTAAACCCATTGATTTTCATGGGTCTACATATGTCCATGTCTCCTGTACACGTGAAAACGGACGTCACACATACTGGAAACACGTACGTGTGAAGGAGGCCTTACACTGATGTTTAAGTGTTGACCTTTGTTCATTTTTCTGAATACCTGCCTCTCCATGATTATGACCTCCTCATGTAGACATTAGATATCATGACACCGGCCAGCAGCCTCTTCATGGTCATAACTCAGGGGCTCTATGTAAAACTCTGTTTACACAAACTGACCAGTGGCACTAAATCAGAACTTGCTTGCTGATCTGCAGTCGTCAAACAGCTTGTTTACATAGGCAGACTACTCTTAACAATGCACAGCGTGATCGGCAGAGTCCTGTTTACGTCAGATGATGCAGTGCAGCTCAATACATCATTTCACCCAACGAACAAGCATTTTGTTCATTTGTCAAGTGTTTGTCAGCCTTTTTAGACTGCAAGATTATCAGGAAATCATAATCTTGCTGTGAAAATTGACCCTATGTCAGATTTCTGTATATGGGAGATAGGTGACAGTCAGGGTTCCCCTGGAATCCGCTGATCGGAGTGGCTTTGCAAAGTCTGTGCATAGAAGCCCTACTAAGAGCCGCCAGACTTCCACTACGGTGCTCAGTTACTGCTGTATTGACAGGGTCATTGGTAGGTTTTAAAGAAGGCTTTGTCTTTCCTTGAGCTTCTTTCACTATGGAAAGTTACATTACAAATTACATTACTTGAGGCTCCCCTGAAAATGTAGAATTCTATTTATAAAAACTTAAAGATTCCTAGAGACACAGGTGGGTACTGTGGGTACGGATCTATAGTGAACATCAGTGACAGATCCAAGTGGGTTTATAAGCTGAAGTCTTTATAGTGATGTATCATGACTACAAATGGTCTGGAATGATGATTGCTAACACTTGTATAAACTGTTATCCTAACAATTGGTGCTTTATATTGTACACCCCACCTCTAGTCATTTGTGGGTTCTTGTGGAGAGTATACATTTCAAAGACTTATTACAAAATAGCCTATCTGACTGTAGCTTAATAAAACAACTTACTTGGCTCTTATGTTAAAATGTCAGGTTTTATGTAAGAAACAGGTGTATGATATGTAAGAAGTACAGTATGTGCAACTGTACTAAAGGATATCACCATCAAGGGCGGTCACCAACGTAAGTCACAGACAGACACAATCGTAGATTTTGCATGAAGGGCTTACATGCTATTTATCAGTCTATAATTCAGAGGAATGCCTACAATCACAATGGCTTTTTATTTTCTATTAATGCACATAACTTTGTGGTTAATTAATAGAATCCGAATGCAAACAGTTTATTTAGACAGAAGTGTTAAGGTGCATTAACATTGTAAGACTATTGTGAATCAGCGCTGGTTTCTTGACAATCTTGCAACCTAAACAGACTGCGGATCACCTGAAAAATGAGTGTTTTGAAATGATCTTTTGATTTTCGCAAAAGATCATTGTTCTTGGCAGCGCATCGTTCTGTGTAAACAGAGGTCGCGATTGCATGATTGACCTTTTTGTATATACCATGCTACAGACGTACAGTATTTCTGGACAGTAATAAGGAAAAGTGAGAATTGATGAGAATAAGAACTCAGTAGTATGTATAAGTAAATGGAAGAAAATAATCAAGGAGATTAAAGTAGTTGATGAAAAAAACTGAAAAATCTGTCAGTAAAGCATATTTTTCGGTTTATAAGATGCACCGGATTATAAGACGCACCCCAAATTTAGAGAAAAAAAAGGTAAAAAAAATAAATGGGGTCCTTTTTATAATTCGGTGGTGTCTTACCGGAGGGGTGCGGCAGCAGTAGTGGAGCAGCGTCACAGGAGGTAGGGGCAGTTGTGGAGCAGGGCGAGGGTGCGGCGGGTGTACCGGATGTTCGCTGCGGACGGCTTGAGGAAGGCAAGATCTAGAAACTGCTGTGGGCTGCGGGCCGCTGTGCTTGAGGCTGCTGTGCTGCAGGCTGTGAGGTGACGCAGGGGCCTTCTTTAGGTGCTGAGGGCTGCTGGCGCTGTGCTGGTGGCTTCTGTGCTGGTGGCCACTGTGCTGGGGGCCGCCGTCCTGGCGGCCGCTGTGCTGGGGGGCGGTGAGGCAGGGGTCATCCTTAGGTCGGTGGTGCAGCTTCAAATAATGGCGCCTTGAGTCGGCACATGCGCAGATTGAGCTATTGGCTCAATGACAAGTCGAGATCTCATCTGTGCACACGCCACCTCCGGGCACCATTTTTCTTAAGTCCGCTGTTGGGCTGGAGACGGCACATGCGCAGATGAGATCTTGAGCTGAGAACTCCATTTGCACACGCGCTGACTCCATTATTTGAAGCTGCAGCATTGACCTAAGGATGGCCTCTGCCTCACTGCCCCTCAGCAGAGTGGCCTCCAGCACAGCAGCCTCCAGTACAGTGGCCCCCAGCACAGTTGCCCCCAGCACAGCGACAGACGCCCAAAGCATTGCCTCTGCCTCTTGCTAGCCCTCTCCCACCACCTCCTGGTAAGCTACATTCCTCATTTTCCTCCCAATTTTTTTGGGAGGAAATGTGCATTTTATAATCTGAAAAATATAGTAATTCAGATGACAATCTGTCATTCCATTGAACAAAGTCCTAACATTTGGGGGGTTGGGTGACAATGGTACCCTGCAATCTGCACTGGTCAGCCATCCTTACACTCATAATACACTGCAGTATAGTGATATTGAATGTATATTAAAGTCCCTTATTGGGTCTAAAAAAATCGGCTTATAAGCTTAACAAAAAGTTTTTAAAAAATAAAAAAAGATTTAAAAAACTTGAAAAAATAACGCTTGTTTAAAAAGCAACATAATTAGTATTGTCACTATCATAAGTAGAAAAACTATAAAATTATTATTGTAACCTTAAAAAAAAGTTGTTAAATTTAACATTGCAATATAGATAGACACGATAGTAGTAGTATCCTTATTACTCACCTGGGATAAAATAGTAGAGCCATCTGGATGTGAAAAGTGCGACTCCAGGAAGTGCGAGAGTATATCTCTCCCCACCCACGTGCGTAATAAGGAGATTATTGCCATCTGTGGAGATCTGTATTGTGGTGAATTCTGCTATCCATTTAAAAAATCTTTTTTATTTCTTCTATGCTCCCATGTTTAAAACACCACTCCAGCGTTTGTTTGTTTTTCAGCACTGGAGTGGCTCTTTAAATCTAAGTCCCCTTTTATATACTCACTCCCTGACTGGAGTCTGAAGTCAGAAGTTACGTCACAAGGTCTCAGTGCATCTATATGAGAGCTTTAACGAGGCCATAACAAGGCTCTCATAGAGTTGTCTTGATTTGTGACCTCCAGATTGCTCCATGAAACACTGGCGCTTTCAGCGACTGACTGGAGCGACACTGGAAACAAATGAAGAAGGCGGCAGATGGAATAGAATACAATGGAAAAACTCCGGCCACCGGCCCCCAGAAGTGATCTGGTTATGGCTGGCTGTATGTGGGTGGAGAACCGAACTGCCCAATTAGTGACTTCTATTGGGGTTCAGGTCAATTCCAGGTCCCGAACTGAATTTTATGTAAAGTCCGACTGAGCCTGCCAAACCGAACTTCCACGGATCCGCTCATCTCTAGTACCGAGAAATAAAAAAGATAAGAAGGTGGATACAGGTAACTACCATAATTCTGACATTGGTGGTGTGCAAAGTTTTTGAGGACATTATAAGGGATGATATATGAAAATATATTGTAGAGAACACTATAATAACTGATAAACAGCAAGGATTCATTTCATAAAAGTTAAGTCGTGATGCGGCTGATGTGATTTATCTGGACTTTGCAAAGGCATTTAACACTGTACCAGATTACAACCTTAGGCTTTGGTTCCACTTGTGCATAGTTTCCGATGCGAGAGCATTGGAAGCGATATGGCAATGACCCTCTACTGCGGGTGTCAGCCGGGGAACATGCAACTGTGATCCAATCTTGCGAGAAGGGGGGGGGAGCACTTTCTCGCTCTCCTCCGCTCCCTGTCTGAAGACATTTGAGTGCAGTGTGATGTTTCACACGCACCAATAGACTTGTATGGAGATGTGTGAGATGAGACTCGCTGCCAAACACAGCATGCTGTGATTAATTTCTCATGCCGATATGGCATGAGAAACC
The DNA here is from genome assembly GCF_048569485.1 of Anomaloglossus baeobatrachus. Classification (NCBI taxonomy): domain Eukaryota; kingdom Metazoa; phylum Chordata; class Amphibia; order Anura; family Aromobatidae; genus Anomaloglossus; species Anomaloglossus baeobatrachus. The sequence goes on from NC_134358.1 coordinate 289,940,570, forward strand.
AATCGCAGATGGACACTGCCCTATAGTTTTATATATATAAAAAAACTATAAAATAGTTTTATAAAGTATAGAAATTTACCATTGATAAATGTTGAGTAATGCACCTAGGATGGAGCAATCCTATTGCTGCAGATACATTACATGGAAGTAAACTCGGGACTACAAAACCGGAGAAGGACTTGGTATTCTGGTTACAAATAAGCTGAGCAGCAGCACACAATGCCAAGCAGCAGCTGCAAAAGCAAATAAGATTTTAGGGTGTATAAAAATAGAGATTAGATCCTGTGATCCCATCATATTATTACCCCTCTATAAATCAGTTGAAGGCCACATCTTAAATATGGGAGTCAGTTCAAAGGCAGTCAACTAGATTATAGCAAGAGATGGAAAGGCCTTCCATAGGTAAGAATTGCTGGGCTTGTTTAACTAAGAAAAAAAGACGTCTCAGAGGAGATCTCATTTATATGTATAAATACATGTGTGGTCAATATAAAGGACTGGCACATGACTTATTCCTTGGAAAAACTATACTAAGGACCAGAGGGCACTCACTACAGGTGCAAGAAAGGCAATTCTGACAGCTAAATAGGAAAGGGTTCTTTACAGTTAAAGCAGTCAGACTGTGGAATGCCCGACCACAAGAGGTAGTAATGGCAGATACTGTAAAATTTTTAAAAAAATGAACTGGATGATTTCCTCAGCAAAAAATGGCAGGGTGGGTTATAGGTTAGTGACAACAATGTATAATTTTTGGAGGAAGGTTGAATTTGATTGATCTATATATTTTTATATTTTTTCAACCTATGTAAATATGTGATAAGGGTATTGACACAAAAGAAGGGATTCATGAGGAATCTTTATTAAAAGGAATTTGTTAGAAGGTTTTTTGCTATGCATGAGATAAGAGGCTGAGTAAAGGCCGATTTAAACGCTGCGACATCGCTCAAGCGATCTCATTGGGGTCACGGAATTTCATCCGTGACCCCCACATCCGGTCGCTTTAGTGATGTCGTTGCGTGTGACACCTTTGAGCAATTTTGCATCGTTGCAAAAATGTACAAAATCGCTCATCGGTGACATGGGGGTCCATTCTCGAATATCGTTGCTGCAGCAGTAACGATGTTTTTCCTCGTTCCTGCGGCAGCACACATCGGTACGTGTGACACCGCAGGAACGAGGAACCTCTCCTTACCTGCCTCCCGCCTTCAATGCGGAAGGAAGGAGGTGGGCGGGATGTTCGTCCCGCTCATCTCCGCCCCTCCGCTTCTATTGGGCGGCGATTTAGTGATGCAGCTGTGACGTCGCTGTGACGCTGAACGAACTGCCCCCTTAGAAAGGCGGCGGTTCGCCGGTCACAGCGACGTCGCAGGGCAGGTAAGTAGTGTGACGGGTCTAGGCGATGTTGTGCGCCACGGGCAGCGATTTGCCCATGTTGCACAACCGATGGGGGCGGGTACCCACGCTAGCGATATAGGTCACGATATCGCAGCGTGTAAAGCGGCCTTAAGGATTTCAGAAATCTTCCACTTACTAGGCTGTGTTCTGCTGTTTACTTACGATAATTGTTTTATCAGCAGGAGATTATCACTGTCAGTACTACAGTTCATAGATCTGCTAGTACAACTATGCCCCCTCCTCTGATAAGCAGGTTACTGTCAGTAGACTATGTTCATAGAGAGCCTGGTGTGGGCGGGGTTAGCTTTCTTAAATCTACTACATCTTAAAACTCTGATTGTATCACAATGGCTGCACCCAGTATGTAATACATCTCTGGAATCAGGACCTCTTTTCCTACATTATGCTGCTTTCAGATGGGGTAACAAAACCCTGGTGCCAGATTCCCTTTAAATAAAATTATAAAATATAAATAGAAAATGCATAATGGGTGTAGGTAAACTCACTTTCACAAAAAGTAATACAAATTCAGTGTTTATGACCTCTGTGCTGTGACATCACTGTGTGCATTGCTGTTGATATATAATGCTTTTTATGTTTTTGCTGTGACTCGCTATGTTCCAAGACACTTTCTTATCTGTGGTCTGTGACAACTTTGTATTATTGCCATAATGGGATATCAATGTGTTCAATAATATTTTTCCTAATTTCATAGTGATATTGATGATATAAACCCGTCCTGTATCGTCGTAGCGTTATCCATCATCCCTGTTCTGGGATATCGCTGTGATTATCTGTTTTGTCATCATCTCTGCAGGGACATTTTATTGTCCATGAAGAGATATTACTGTTTATTAGTGATGTTTTGCTCCGTAACTGTAATATCAAATGTTCCTAAAAAAACTGTCACCAGGTTTATGCTGTGCCATCTGAGGGCAGTGTTTAGTAGGGTCAGAAAGGCTGATTCCAATAGTCTGTTACTTACTTTGCTTTTTGCTGTTATTTTGATAAAACAGAGTTTATCTCCTGCAGCTCTGCTAGTCCTCTCACTGATGACCACCTGCTATTTATTCCTCAAAGGGAACCACCTGACAACTGGCACATGCTGCCCAAACCATGGGCGGCATGTATCTGCCACTGATTGTAGTATCCCAGACAAGTATGCTTGACTCTGAAACCCTGCTGCATTTCAGAGAACAACATACTTTACCAGACGCCGGGGACTGAGCCATGCTGCAGATTAGTCAGACTGGCAAATCCTCGGCAGCTTCTTCTCATGACAGGTCAGTTGCTGTCTGCAAGCGAGGGGAAGATGCGGTGGCTATTAAAAGTATGTCTTTCCATGAAACTGTCACTACTGTCTCGCTGCATTATGAAACTTGTGACAGATTCAGGACTTGAGTCATTTTAAATGTGTTTTCCTTTCCTTTGGCAGTCATAGGGTTAATATCAGTATTCCTTGCCAGCAAGCATTCTCATTACCATCCCATCAGGTGTTTCCACTTTGGGACCACTCTCAGACCCTTTATATACCCTATGCTACCAGCGGAAGGTGCTGGTTATTCTTTGTTCTCTTTGCCATTTGGCTGCTGGTCCTGCAGGTGGAAGGAGCTGCTGAAGCCCTCTCTTGAAGTTGCTGCAGTGGCTGCAGTCTTGGTGCTCACTGCAGCAGTCTGTTGTTGTGTTCCCCCATCTGTCTTCCTTCCCTGGTGTGTTGTTTTAGTGCAGCGGAGGGGATAGCGTCCCTCACCTGCCCACTCCCCAGCCAGGGACTATTGTAAGGTTTTTTCAGGGCTTCAGGTTCTTGCCCGGCGACAATTGAGGAACTTGTATTGAGATTTGGTAGGAGTGCAGGGTAAAGCGGCAGGTAAGTGGAGGAGGTGTCCATCTTCCCTCTCACTAGTCCTAGGGTCCACTGTTGTTAAAGTGTACCCCTTGTTTGTCATGGTGTAACCCCTGTTGTTGTGAGTTTGGACTCACGCTGGATCTTTTCTAGTCCCTCCCATGACAGAAACGCTGCAGTGTTTCAGAATAAAACAAACCTGACTGTGATCTTACAGCCAGTGGATGATGCATACTGCCCACGGGTTGGCCGGCATGTCTCGGCTGATAGGTTCCCTTTAGGTTGTGAGCGATAATAATTTTGTACACTATACTACATAACCTTATACCCAGATTGAGTAAAGAACGTTCATGGGAGGGTATCCTTAAAAAACATAAAAGGAAATAATCATGAAAGAAACAGTACTATCCTAAAATGAAAACTTTATTTCTTCACAAGCATAGCCTATTATGCATGCAAAGGGTTATACATTCAGGCTGGCCAGCTGAATCAGAGTCAACGCTATCAGTCTATCCCATACAAAGTCAATTGTTCTGTTGTATATCCTGGGAATGTTTGCCAAGTTTACATTCTGGAAAGGCATTTTACTCCTTGTGTTTATTCCTGTTGAGAAGAGAGAAGCTCTGGGGATTTCCTGCATACAAGCCAAAATAGCAGACATTGTTACCTAGGGAAGAAAATGAAGAAGACATGATATATTTAAAATGATATGTACAAGCAACGTTGTTATAGAGAACATATGGTCACTATCATTTCTATTCCAAATGTTATTGAAGAGGCAGCCAAACATATAATAAAAATATATCCAAAGGAAATATAATTGTATGTTTGCTCACTAGTCTTGAAATGTGATAACCCAAGGAATATGCTATTGCTATTTGGTTAAGATATTTAGCAATTTTCTCTAGAATATACTGAGTTACTGCTGTGTAGGCTTAGACTAGTTATATTAGCTACATATACAGTTAGAGAAGCCTCGATGACTCCATAATACTTTACATATACATATGCCTTTGTGGCCTTTACTTTATGGAATTTCAATAAATATCCAATACTAAAAGATATTTGCAATAGCTCTCTACATAAATGTATCTGATTTGTAGAATAGTAAAGCATTGAATTTAATTCCATCCAGAAGGTCCTATATATTCTGGATTGTTAACTGAGCAGCAAGTAAAAGGTAGCTTAAATGCATAAGGCTCATTCCCCTCTGTATGTGTGACTCTCTAGTAGTTTAGTAATCTGTACTTTATAACTTTTGTGCCCTCACTGGTACAGAAATCAGATATCCATGGATTAAATTCCTTTCGAGCCTTGTCAGGCTTGTGGCCAATCAGAAGAGGCAGAGCTCCCAAGGGGCGGAAAAGAGCTGCTGTCTGAACCAATGATGAGACAGGAGGTGTGTTTCAGACTAACCAGAACCCTTGTAAGCATGGTAGCTGAAATGTAGTCACAGGTCACAACTATATGATATAGCCAGCTAAGTGTATGCTGCCAAAAAGCAAGCACCAATGAAAAGAAATAGCATTATTTTTTTTTACCTGTAGGTACAGACTTACACACAGTCATGGCTGCGTGAAGAAGGTGCTACTTGCTCCTTATGATTTTTTGCTTCATATGTGCTAAAGATGTCCTTCAGCTTTTTTTCTAATAGGTGGTCAAGGAAATTCTATTGGAACTACTTCTGTTGAAATACTATTGCAGTATCCACCATACATGTTTCTTCATTATATATGTATTTACTGTATTTAGTTTATGTAATGTTTAGTCTAGTAGAAAGCAGAGTTATTTTTAATGTACCAATGTTGTTAAGTAATAATGCACTTAGGGCCTGATTCATTAAGACTGGTATGTCATATCCCAGTCTTAGGCTACTTTCACACATCCGGTTTTTGCTCTGCGGCACAATACGGCGCTCTGCAGAAAAAACACAACCGTTTTTTTTGCCGCCGGTTGCGGTTTTTTTTTGCATAGACTTACATTAGTGCCGTATTGTGCCGCATGGGCTTGCGTTCGGTCCGGTTTTTGCAGCATGTGGCAGATTTAGCCGATGCCGCGGCCAGATGGAACGTTGCCTGCAACGTTTTTTGCTCCGGCAAAAAAAACGCATCGCGCCGCATCCGGCCGCTGCGGCGCATTTTTCAATGCATGCCTATGGACGCCGGATGCGGCGCGATGCGGAAAAAACGCATCCGGTCACTGCATGCGGTTTCTTCCACTGCGCATGCTCAGTAGCGTGCCGCAACCGGAAAAAAACGGACGGGCCGCATGTAATAACGTATGCAAAGGATGCGGTGTTTTCGCCGCATCCGTTGCATAGGTTTCACAGCCGGATTGAGCCGCACTGCTCAAACCGGATGTGTGAAAGTAGCCTTAAAGGGTTTATCTGTGACAAATTTATTTTTTTAACTATGGGCTTAAGAATTAACGGGCAAGTAGTTTCTACCTGGCACCTGCTTAGAGTAGTCACAGACTGTTCTTGCTGGTGATTCTGCAGCTTCATGTCATCAAAGCAGCTCCACATCTTACAGGCTGCTCTTATGATGTGGCATGACTGCCGAAGTCATGCTGAATGACAACCAGCTGCCTGCAGTTAGGCAGTATGACATTGGCAGCAATGTCTCATCAACAGTGCAGGGATGATGAGAAGCTGCTGCTAAGCTAAGCTAAGAATCACCGATAGGAGTGGTCTGTGACTGCTCTGTTCCAGCAGAGATCTGCTAAACAGGCAGGCAGTTAGCGATTACCTGCCTGTTCTTAGTACCAAAATATAAAAAATAAAATTGTCCTGGACAACCCCTTTACCGATAGGCATGTAGGAGGTGCTCGCCTCTTTATCAATTAGGCAAATCTTATCATCGGTGTATGCCTACATGTGCCTCGTCAGAAATAATGATAAGAATATTTATTCACTTATATAGCGCTATTAATTCCACAGTGCTTTGCATACATTGGCAACACTGTCCCCATTAGGGCTCACAATCTAAATTCCCTATCAGTATGTCTTTGGAGTAAATGTTACTCCTGTTAGACACTGGAGTAACATTCCTGCCGTACAACTGTTGATGAGTTTATCATATGGGATTTGTTTTACTTCAGTGTTCTGGTAAAATAGGCTCCATAGTATTTAGCCCTTTAGACACTTCATAGAGAAACTAATGAAATTGTGTTGAGATAGAAGAACAGTAGAGTAGATTTAGAGATGACATAGACCTGTAAATCACAGAGTTCTTTGAGGTACAGAAGAAGCAGAGTTGCGTTATAGCAGAGCACAGGCAAAGGCTCAAGACTAGGAATGAACAGAACTGTGAAAGTTCCGGTTTGCTGGGATCAACCGGACTTTAGTTCTAAGTTCAGTTCAGGAACAAGACTTGACCCTTGACCCCAAACTGCATATAAGTCAATGCAGACCTGAACTCTAGTGCTGTGAAATAGCTGTAGTTTTGTCTTGGTGTTGCAAAAAGGAATCAAAATGGGGGTAAGAATAGTACAATTGCCCTGCAAACAAATGTGGATAGGGAATTAATTTAAAAAAACAAATTACATGAGGTTTCCACTGTTTTTGATAACCAGCGCAGGTAAAGCAGACAGCTGCAGGCTGCAGTCCTCAGCTGTCTCCTTTTACTTGGAAGGTTATCAAAAATAGAGGGGATCCCATGCCATTTTTTTTAATGATTTATTAGTTAGTAATGGAGATACATCTATCAGACACCCCCATTACTAACCCGGCAAGTGTACAGTTAAAAAACACACACAAACAGGAAGAAAAACGTTTATTTGAATTCTGAATCCCTCATACTCCCTTGTTTACCAATTTATTAATTAAAAAAAATCCTCAAAGGTCCAACGTATTTATTACAAGCGTGAGAACCTCCATACCTGCCGCTGACCGGGAGGGACCTATGCAGCCTTTTTCTGAGAACGTTGTCAGAACAAAGTTCCATATGAATCAATGGATGTCAGGAAACATTACTCTTTGGATTATCTCAGAAAACCATTGGATTACGACGGAACTTCCAGGATTTCTTTTTGATTAATACATTTTTGAACGAGGAAGTGTGGGAGAGTCTTTATTCAAATAATTTTTTCCCTGAGTGTATGTTTTTTAACTGTACACTTGCTGGGTTAGTAATGGGAGTGTCTGATAAACACCTGTCCATTACTAACATCTGGGCTTGATGCCAGATGTCAATTCACAGCTAACATCAACCCCAAAAGTGTTACCCCGAAAGAACCTAGGCTAAGGGATGTGCCACCTCTGGAGCAGCTGAGGGTTGCTATTTTTAGGCTGAGAATGGCCAAATAACCATGGGCCTTGCCAGCTTGATAATTACAACCCCCAGCTTTCTGCTTTACCTTGGTTGCTTATCAAAAATAGGGGACACTACTCCATTTTTTAAAATTTTTAAAATAAATAATTTTAAGAAATGAAATGGGGTCCCCTCTGTTTCTGATAACCAACCAAAGTAAAGGAGACAGCTGAGGGCTGCAGCCCTCAGCAGTCTGCTTTACCTGCTCTGGTTATGAGAAATAAAGCTTGTTCATTGGCTGCACTGCAGCCTTTCATCAAAATGTATTAGAATACAAACAGCACCCAAACTGAACACAAACTTGTTTTAAAAGTCAGAGTTCAAGCCCCGGACACCTGGTGTCCGGTATAAATCCCGATCTTTACCATCCGGGATCACTCATCCCTACTCAGGACCTGACTCAGGACCTTGAGGAGGGGCCTTAGCATCTGTGTGTGCTAGGTACATGCTTTAATGTATAGTTTGTTGTGCTTGAAGAGGGATCTATCCAGGGAGGCAGCGTTATCACCTTTCCACAGGCAGCAAAGTTAAATATAGGAGAATTTTCTATCTCTAAATATCAAAATGGTAAATGGTATTCTTCTGTACAGACATGTTATAATGGTACATAAAGCCACATTGCTATATACCACTACATATCTTTGTACCAGTACATTTCTATAAAACTGCATATTTCTATATATCAGATACATCTCTACATACCAATACATCTCTGAATAGTTGTATATCAGGGGTAATATAAAAGTCAGATTTTATTCTTCTAAAACTACTAAAAAAATAATTAAAACATTTACAATAATCACATTATATAATGCACATATACATATATCAATGGTTGTAATCCCCTGGCAGCCCTGTCAGATGTCAGATTTTTTTATCGTACAAGAAAAATAGACCAAGTTTCACCAGAGATTTTCATCAGAGTTTTGTCAAAGTTTCATCAAATTTTTCAGTGATGAGCAGAAAAAAATGTTTCTCTAACTTCTCCTATATCATTATTATCAAAAATCTCTATAGAATTTCCTACGTCACTTATAGATAAATGCAAATCTCAATATCCTCCAAAATGAAGGCATAGCCTCACATGAAATGGATAGGGTGACAGATATAATGTAAAAAAACTTAAGTTTATTAAATAAATGCACAACAATGTCTAAAAATTAATGTATAGAGAAATATAATTAAAAAACGGCTTTTCCTCCAAGACTTTCCGAAATGTAAGTAATTTGCATATCATAACATATCCCATATAATTACCTCATGTAAAATCTGCAATGGGGTAGGTGGTCAAATTAGGATATATGTTCTATATCCAAATAACATAAAGGTGCTATAAGAATGTCTGATGTGCATACCTGGGTGTCAGTTGGTTAGTCCTGCTTCCCTATGGCCCCAATGCGCGTTTTGTCGTCACTTCCACAGAGGTGAATGTGTAGGGGGAGTTTGGTGGGGGGTATATATACCCTGTTGCTGATGGGCAGATGCGAGTAGTGATGGCGCCGACTGTGTGAAGTATCCATCGGATTTTTCAGCGCATGGGTCTCATGACCTCCTCCTGCCTCACATGGCTTCCGGTCTGTGAAGCGCAGCAGGCTGCTCCGTCATGGTAACAGACGGTGCATGACAGCGTTTCTAAGCTCCAGAAGCTTCGGATGTATATGTATATGTTAACATATATTTGGGTCATCTTCTTATGCACTGTGCACTTTATTAGGGTCTTTCCTTATCTTTATGTTATCAATTGATTCTGCTTTATCTTTTATATCTACTTTATTACGGTGTTGTGTATGCAGCTGTTTGTTAAACTCATTTAGTAAAATACACTATATTTTTTTTGTACACTTTTTAGTGCATTATTTGGTCCATACTGGGCTTTTGTAGGTGTTCTATGTTTGGTTACCGGTCCAGGAGACCATGGTCATTCCCAATTGTAGTATTATACTATTTTCCTCTTTTCATGGGACAGAAAGTAGAGTAAAATCTTTCAAAAAGGGGCAGAGTCAGCAAAATAAATGTTGCAGGGCTGTTAACTCTTCCCTTTGCTATCCAAAAAAAAATGGCTGGAATTATACGTACATAACGTACTTATTTCAACTTCATTTTGAGAAAAAACCTACAGAGCCTATCTGGCTCATAACCGGGAACTGCCTGTACTTACCCGCTGTCATTGCCTGTGTTAAGTCAGCACCAGATCTGTTATCATCACCGTTACTCAACCACACGAATGCTGCGGCCTGTGATTGGAGTCTGCAGTCAGGTGGCTTGAGCAGCGTCTCATCAGAAAAATATGCAATGATGCGCTAATCAATTCACCTGACTGAGAAGAGGCGTCAATTTCAATTTTCAATTTTCGCCTGAAGCAGCAGAGAATCTAGAGCCAGGCCTAAACGGGAGTCTATATCTAGCCTGGGCTTTGGAGAAAGATTTAATTTGTTATTATTTGATTGTAAGTGGAAAATTAGTAAGTGTGCCATTATATAATAATCTAATACATACTTATGTTACAAATAAAATATACTTAAACCGTAAACAAGTATATTAAATTACAATTTATGAATAGCAAAACGAATCACGTCATGCTCCCTGTGTAGCATGCCACAGGAAAGCAACTGAAATGCCACCTTGTAATGTAAAGGTTCCTCCGATCACATTATGTAAGAAAATAAACATCTGAGCGAAAAATATGTTTATACATAGTATTTGATTCCTTCCAAAAACTCTAATGTTTTTCCTGGCTGAGCTCACATATCGGAAACTTTCAAAGGCAGAGGCCCGGTTACTCCTTTATCTTGCCTTTGCCAGGTGGCAAATGGGAGCGTAGACTTAACATGCTGAGAGTTATGAGCAGATCGGTAAAAATCAGAAGAAAAGCGACAGAACAGATGGTGGAGTAGTAGAGTGCTACATTTACTTGTCTTGTTGTACTTCTGTTCCTGAATAATGAGACTTGTTTTGCTAACTCTGTCTGTCTGTCTTGTCTTCTATATTTAGGCATCAGTCAAGCTCATTTAATAACTACCGTAGTCTAGCAATTGCATATTAGGCCATAGCTTCCCAAATTGCAAGGAAAAACATACGAGTAATGGGGTGCTGCTGGAAAAGATCTCATAACCATACACTACTCACAAAAGGTTAGGGATATTCGGCTTTTGGGTTACATTTCAGGATGTTCCTAAAATGCCCTCTAACCTTTTCAGGTGAACTTAATGTGACCTCTATACTTTTCAATGCACATGTCCAACTGTTCAATGTTTCTGTATTTTTTGCACAACATTCTCTAACGAGGAGCTTAATGGCAAATTTCACAACGGGGGTTTGATCGATGGATCGTCCAATACATTTCAGGGTTCATTTAGAATTGGTATTTAATCAGTACTCCTCATCATGCTGTTCACATTTTGATATCTGTAGATCAAGATGACACTTAACAATTGATCAACCATACCTCACCATTTTGAGGCTTTATGCAGGATGTTCTCAGAAGGAAGTGCCCACTGAGTTAAGAGTGTCACAGAATGTCATCAACAGGTTGCAACATAGATACAGAGAGACTGTAAGCATCACAGAAAGGCATAGTGTCAAAATTTCAAATAGAAGTGGACTCCCGCACTGTCGTAAGAAGATGGTCAGCAGTAATAGTTAAATGTGATTTTATTACGTGTTTCAGAGATCACATCTCCTTCCTCAGATAAGTCACACATGTACATACACGTTTCAGAGATCACATCTCCTTGCTAAGATAAATAACACATGTACATGTATTAGGTGAGCACATCTGATATTTATTCCATAAACGTTTGTAAAGTTAGTACCCTATTAGCGCCTTTTGTCTTTTCAGTCTCCTTCACATAGCAAGGCATGCATAATGAACATCCAGTGTCCACTCATATTGATGACCGCTTCATTGTGAACAATGTCCTTCAGAACAGGATGATGAATGCCACACAACTCCAGGAATATGTAAGCGAGATAAGAAGCAGCTATTATGTCAGACTATTTGAAACTGTTTACATCAGCGTGGTCCGCATGCTAGATGACGTGCAAGGCTACTTGACCACACCACCAGGCAGAGGCGTCATCATCACTGGAGGAGGGACCAGTGGGCTTCAGTGCTGTTCACTAATGAAAGTTTATTCACGCCAAGAAAAATGATGGTGGCCAACAATGTTGGAGATACTAAGGAGAGACCTAGGCATCAGCCACTGTTGTCACCAGACGAGCCTTTTGTGGTGGTGTTACAGTATGGGCATGTATGTCTATTCAATACAAAAATGCCTTACACTTTGTGAATGGTACAATGACAAGCCACTACTACCTGAATAACATAATTAATCCAGTCATTGTGCCTCTGCATGAAAAATACAGGCCTAATTTCATCTTCATGGACGACAATGTTCTAGCTCATTGAGGTCGCATCATTTGGGAACAGCTGGTGGAGACTGGAGTATCACAAATGGAGTGACCTACACTGTCTCCAGACCTAAATCCCATAGAAAACTGATAGGACTAGCTGAATCACTGAGGCTCATAACTGTACCCCAGAACCTCAATGACCTGAGGGCCACCCTTCAGGAAGAGTGGGATGCCATGCCTCACCTACAATATCTCCACTTGTGAACAGCATGAGATGTCGTTATCAGGCTGTCGTTGATGCTCAAGGCCACAACACAATTTATTGAGAAAGGGATATTTTTTTTAAGTTAACTGTTGTTGACTTTTGTTTCAATAAATTGTTCTAGATGAGGAAATCACCAGTGTATGATTATGATATATGATTCTACTTTCATGATAAAATATCACTGTAGAGAGAACTTTTTACGTTTTACATAAATGTCACCCGAAAGCCAAATATCCCTAACTTTTTGTGAGTAGTGTATGTTAGTTCTTGTAAAGGCTTAGTGACTTTGATAGCCTGAACATATGAACAGCAAGTCATTTTCCTCTATGAATCAGTTGGACCATTCTTTTGATCATTTTGTTAGCACTTTCTTGAGCATTTTTTTTAATTGTCCCATTCAAAATATGGTGGTAAAATGTGCAGTGTGAACATACCCTTATGATGAACAGAAAATACCACCATGGTCGTTTGTGGGACTTCCTAGCGATATTCTGCAATCTCCCTGTTACGACACCAGCTAGGGGTAGCACATATTTTTATGTTCTTTAATGAATCATAATCTCTATATAATTAAAATGTAGTGAGAATGTTGATACATATGAGCTCTGTCATTCTCCTGCAGACCTCTGGTATAGCATTCCAGGCACAGAGCTGTGTGTTATTTTATCATATACTTATTGGAATTCATTGGACTGGGAATATTCCACAATCATTATTTTACATTCCTTCCTAACATTACGCAGTGATCTAACCTCGTGCCTGCATGAAGGGTGCTGACAGGTTATAAACCAGTGTGATTTCTGTGCACCCCACTAGGTTGGGTTACCGTTCTGCTCGGCCACTTCGGGGATGCTCTTAGCAGATGTCTTTGAACTATTCATCTGCAGAATCGAGGATTTCTGTGATTTGTGTGTTTACATGAGCTCCTTATTCACAAACTGAAGAACTGTAGACACTACTTGTGAGAAACAGTAAGAAAAAAGTATTAATGCCTAAACTGGATTAAGTCCGTGTGTGCCTCAATACTCCTGAGATGAATGATGTCAGAGCCGTTCATCATTCGGGAAATGTTTCTTAATGCTTCTGAAGACTCATATTTCACCTGCTGTATGCAGAACACATTTGTACATTTTTAGACAACAGTTTCACAGATCAAATCCCAACGAACCGCGACTAGAAATAGCTGCATAAAATCTGGTGATAATCATTATGACATACTGGACATGTCACATCCATTTGTGAAAGATACAAAAAGGAGGAAAAAATGAGTGGTACTGTGCACTACAAGTGGTACTGCTGTTCGGAACCCAGGCTAAATAAAGGGGTTCACCTGCTACCTGGTAGTACGGCCACATGGCTTACACAATGTACTTTAGTTTACCGTACTCCTCCTGTGCAACTCCACCCCCACCACTGATTAGCAGCTTTTTGCCTATGCACAGTGTACACAGAAAGTTGCCAATCAGTGGCATGGGCTGGGTTATACAGAGCACAGAGAACTGGTAGATCTGCAGCAGAGAAAACTGATTTTATCAAGCTGCCCAGTAAGTGATATATCCCTGAAATCAGAGTATCTGTCCCTACATCATGCAGGTCTCAGATCACATAACAAAAAGGTGGGGACAGATTCCCTTAACCCCTTAAGGACGAAGCCAGTTTTGTACTTAATGACCAGGCCATTTTTTGCAATTCTGACCAGTGTCACTTTATGAGGTCATAACTCTGGAACGCTTCAACGGATCCCGGTGATTCTGACATTGTTTTTTCGTGACATATTGTACTTCATGATAGTTATAAATTTAGAACGATATTTTTTGCTTTTATTTGTGAAAAAATCGGAAATTTGATGAAAATTTTGCAATTTTCAAACTTTTAATTTTTATGCCCTTAACCCAGAGAGTTATGTCACACAAAACAGTTAATAAATAACATTTCCCACATGTCTACTTTACATTAGCGCAATTTCTGAAACAAAATGTTTTGGGGTTAGGAAGTTAGAAGGGGTCAAAGTTCATCAGCAATTTCCCATTTTTTCAACAAAATTCACAAAACCATTTTTTTAGGGACCACATCACATTTGAAGTGACTTTGAGAGGCCTAGATGACAGAAAATACCTAAAAGTGACACCATTCTCAAAACAGCACGCCTCAAAGTACTCAAAACCACATCCAAGAAGTTTATTAACCCTTCAGGTGCTTCACAGGAACTAAAGCAAAGTGGAATGAAAAAAAGCAAAAAATAAAATTTTACCTAAAATGTTGCTCTACCCCAAATTTATTCACTTTTAGAAGAAATAACACAACAAAATGAACCCCAAAACTTGTTACCCACTTTCTTATGAACGCGCCAATACCCCACATGTGGTCAGAAACCTTTGTTTGGACAAATGGGAGGGCTCGGAACAGAAGGAGCAATATTTGAATTTTGGAAAGCAAATTTGGCTGAAATAGATTGCGGGCACCATGTTGCATTTACATGTCCGCCAAGGTACCTAAACAGCAGAAACCCCTTACAAGTGACACCATTTTGGAAACTAGACCCCTTAAGGCTTCTATCTAGGGGTATAGTGAGCATTTTGGATCCACAGGTACTTCACAGATTTTGATAACATTACGTTGTCACATTGAAAATTTTCATTTTTTTCTCAAAAATGTTGCTTTAGCATCAATTTTTTCACTTTTTCAAGAGGTAATTCCAAAAATGTGACCCCAATGTTTGTTACCCACTTTTTTATGAGCGCGGTGATACCTCACTTGTGGTCTGAAACCTTTGTTTGGAGAAATGGGAGGGCTTGGAACGGAAGGAGCAATATTTGAATTTTGGAAAGGAAATTTGGCTGAAAAAGATTGCGGGCACCATGTCGCATTTGGAGGACCCCTAAGGTACGTAAACAGCAAAAAAACACCACAAGTGACCCCATATTGGAAACTAGGCCCCTCAAGGAATTTATCTTGATGTTTGGTGAGTACCCTGAACCCCCAGGTGCTTTACAGAAGTTTATAACGTTGAGCCATGAAAATAAAAAAATAAAATTTTACCACAAAATTGTTACTTCAACCAGGTAGCTTTTTTTTTCACAAGGGTAACAGGAAAAAAATCACCATGAAATTTATTGCGTAATTTCTCCTGAGTTTGTTGATATCTTGTATGTGGTGGAAATCAACTGTTTGGGCACACTACAGGGCTCAGAAGAGAAGGAGTGCAATTTGACTGCAAAATTGGCTGGAATCAATAGCGGACGCCATGTTGCATTAGGAGAACCCCTGAGGTGCCTAAGCAGTGGAGGTCCCCCACAAGTGACCCCATTCTGGAAATAAGACCCCTCAAGGCTTTAATCTAGGTGTATATTGAGCATTTTGAATCCACGAATACTTCACAGAATTTGATAAGCTTAGGTTGCCATATTGAAATTTTCATTTTTTTCACAAAAATGTTGATTTAGCGACACATTTTTCACTTTTTCAAGAGGCAACAACAAAACATGTACCCCAAAGGTTGTTATCTAATTTCTTGTGAGCGCAGGGATACCACACATGTGACCAAAAACCTTTGTTTGGATAAATGGGAGGGCTTGGAATGGAAGGAGCACCATTTGAATTTTGGAAAAGTTGAAGTAAATTGCGCGCACCATGTCACATTAGCAGGGCCCCTTGGGCACCTATACATCAGAAACCCCCCACAAGTGACCTCATTTTGGAAACTGGACCCCTCAAGGATTTTATTCAGGAGTATAGTAAACATTTTGAATCCACAGGTACTTCACAAAACTGTTGCTGTAGCAAAAAATTTCTCACTGTTAAGGGGGCTTTACACGCTGCGACATCGCTAATGCGGAGTCGTTAGGGTCACGGAATTGGTGACGCACATCCGGCCGCATTAGCAATGTTGCTGCGTGTGACACCGATGAGCGATTTTGCATCGTTGCAAAAACGTGCAAAATCGCTCATCGGTGACATGGGGGTCCATTCTCGATTATCGTTACTGCAGCAGTAACGATGTAGTTCGTCGCTCCTGCGGCAGCACACATCGCTATGTGTGACGCCGCAGGAACGAGGAACCTCTCCTTACCTGCCTCCCGGCCGCTATGAGGAAGGAAGGAGGTGGGCGGGATGTTCCGGCCACTCATCTCCGCCCCTCCGCTTCTATTGGGCGGCCGCTCAGTGACGTCACTGTGACGCCACACGGACCGCCCCCTTAGAAAGGAGGCGGTTTGCCGGTCACAGCGACGTCGCCGGGCAGGTAAGTATGTGTGACGCATCTGCGCGATGTTGTGCGGCACGGGCAGCGATTGCCCGTGTCGCACAACAGATGGGGGCGGGTACCCACGCTAGCGATATCGGGACCGATATCGCAGCGTGTAAAGTAGCCTTTAGGCTATGTGGCCATGATCCAGCGACACGGCGTCTAGTACACAGTGTCAGCCTCCTGCAGAAATGTGAGTGTTGTCCACGGGAGAACGCAGCTGCCCATGCCCACGATTTGGGTTCAGGCTGCTGTGGACTTTAGTTCTATTCTACCTGCAAAGAACACTCATCTCCGCAGCATAAATTGACATCCTGAGGCTCGGGAAGCTGCGCCACAGGTCGATTTATGCTGCGGAGAAAAGAAACAGTGGGCACGGGATTTCTAAAAATCCTGCCACTGTGCTTCTACTGCACAACGCAGCGTTATGGACGCAGGGAAAACACTCTGCGCCCAAAACGTTGCAAACCCTGATTGTGGGCACACAGCGTAAAATGCTACAATGGATGAATGGATAGATGTCAAACATATATAACGTCCCACCCCCCTGCATATTCTAAGCTGGCGCCCTTTAGTGCCTTTCATGTGACACTAAAGGATGCCTAGCCTTGTATTTAGCCCAAAAAAAAAAAAAAGAATTAAAATAAATGACGTGGGGTCCCCCCTATTTTTGATAGCCAGCTAGGGTAAAGCAGACAGCTGTAGCCTGCAAACCACAGCTGACAGCTTCATCTTGTCTGGTGATCAATTTGGAGGGCTCCCCAAGCTGTTTTTTTTTTTTAATTATTTATAAATAAATAATTAAAAAAAACAAACAAACGTGGGGTCCCCCCAAATTAGATCACCAGCCAAGGTGAAGCTGACAGCTGGGGTCTGGTATTCTCAGGATGGGAAGAGCCACGGTTATTGGACTCTTCCCAGCCTAAAAATAGCAGGCCGCAGCCGCCCCAGAAGTGGCGCATCCATTAGATGCGCCAATTCTGGCGCTTCGCCCCAGCTCATCCCGCGCCCTGGTGTGTTGGCTAACGGGGTAATGAATGGGGTTGATACCAGGTGTGTAATGTCACCTGGCATCAAGCCCAGCAATTAGTTATGTCACGGCGTCTATCAGATACCCGACATAACTAATTGACAGTAATAAAAAAAAAATTGACAACAAAAAAAAATTTATTTGAAAAAACACTCCCCAAAACATTCCCTGATTGACCAATTTATTGAAAAGAAAAAAAAATCCACAATAATCCATTTGGACGTCCCACGTCGACTCTGGACCTTCTAGAATATGGGGGACACGTTCAGGGAACGTATCCCCCATTTTCTAGGAGGGCAGACCCTCCATTTGAGGAGAGTGGGTGCAAAGAATCTGCACCCACTCTCCCTGGGTCACAGCTGCAGAGTGCGAGCAGCAGCAGCAACAGCAGCCAGCGTCCTGAACACAGGAAGCTGACAGCTGCGCTCTGCTCATGTGACCGGAGTGTGCTGAGAAGGAGCCGGAGGAGGGGGCCGCGGGGGATCAGAGCTGCGACAGGTATGTATGACACCGGGGGACACCGGGGAACACCAGGGGGGGGGTAGGGGGGACCCGGCAGGGCCTAGGGAGCAGGTTTCTGTCGTATGTGTTTTGGCACATACGACAGAAACCATAGGAACAGTGGAAATGCGGCCGGCGCGCTGCTGTGCTCGCCGGTGCGCGCGGCCATCTTGGATTTTCGGGAGGGGGTTGGGGGTCGGGGGGGGCACTTTGGGGACACCGGGGGACCGGAGGGAACCGGGAAAAAGATTTATCTCCCATCTGGCATGTTTGATCATGCCAGATGGGAGATAAATCATTTTTTACCGGCGCGGTCATTTACTATAACTTGATGATCGGTATACGGTGTATACCGGTCATCACGTGACTGGGGACCGGAAAAACCAGCCCGAATCATGATCTCCAGGGTCTCAGCTACCCCCGGCAGCTGAGACCCCGGAAATTTTCTGACTCTGGGGGGCGCTAGACCCTTTTTTCCGACCGCCGTTAAAAAGCGGCGGATCGGAAAAAGTACCCTTATTTACCGCCGTTAAAAGGCGTATCGGCGGTCGTAAAGGGGTTAAAATGCATGTATTTGGCATTAAAAAAAAAATTTTGCAATTGGGTTTCATTAAAAATGTTGCTTTTTGTGTTTTCCTGCTACTTTGATGGGATCATAAATATGTTCGAGGGGCACAAAGAAAGAAAAAACAGATAAGAGTCAGGCCACCATAGACTAATGACAGATGGATTCTCAGTTAACGCATTTTGCAGCCACCAATAGACACTTTAACGCAGCTATAAAAAGCAAAGTGTGCAACATTTTTTGTGAAAATCTATTGTAAAAAATATTTTTAGGCTCAATTACATGTATGTAAGTGTGAAAAAACATTGTCCTCAAAATGGACAACCCCTTTAAGAGATCAACCTTGTATTATAAACTGAAACCGCATCAGCCATAATTTGTCTTTTGTTTTCCCCTTTTCCAGTGATCCATTAAATATATCAAACACATTTTAAAAAAAAATAACTAAAATTTGTATTAAGTAATTTCTGTTTAAAATAAAAAACTTCAAAAATGTAAAGACGTTACTCAAAATTCGTGCCAGATACAACAATTCTGAAAGCAGACTTGTAATCAGGGGCAAATTACCCTAAAAACAGCCTATTTTATGAATTTTACAGAAAAAAAAGTAAAATGTTGTAGGCCAGTGATATTGGCATAGTATTGGGATTATGTTATCACACTAAGTGTCCAATAGTGGCATAGCATTGGGATTATGTTATCACACTAAGTGTCCAACAGTGGCATAGTATTGGGATTATGTTATCACACTAGGTGTCCAACAGTGGCATAGTATTGGGATTATGTTATCACTCTAGGTGTCCAATGATGGCATAGTATGGGAATTAGGGTATCACTCCAGGTGTTGAATGGTAGCATAGTATTGGGATTATGTTATCACTTTACGTGTCGAACGGCTGCATAGTATTAGGATTATGTTATAATTCTAGGTGTCCAACAGTGGCATAGTATTGGGATTATGTTATCACTCTAGGTGTCCAATGATGGCATAGTATGGGAATTAGGGTATCACTCCAGGTGTTGAATGGTAGCATAGTATTGGGATTATGTTATCACTTTAAGTGTCGAACGGCTGCATAGTATTAGGATTATGTTATAATTCTAGGTGTCCAACAGTGGCATAGTATTGGGATTATGTTAACACTCTAGGTGACCAATGGTGGCATAGTATTGGGATTATGTTATCACTTTAGGTGTCTATTGGCGGCATAGTAATAAAATTATGTTATCATTCTAGGTGTCCAAAGGCAGCATAGTATTGGCATTATGTTATCATTCCTAGTGTCCAATGGTGGCATAGTATTGGGATCATATTATCACTCTAGGTGTCTATCGGCGGCATAACAATAAGATTATGTTATCTCTCTAGGTGTGCAAAGGCAGCATAGTATTGGAATTATGTTATCACTCTAGGCGTCCAATGGTAGCATAGTATTGGGATTATGTTATCACTCTAGGCGTCCAATGGTAGCATAGTATTGGGATTATTGTGAGGTAAATCCTGGGATATGAAGAGGAATTATGACTAGAAGTCATAATTGCTCTCATCACTCCCTGGCAGTGCCCCCCTCCCTTCTTGTGCTCAAATGTCCAGCATCTGTGAAGGTGTCACATCCCACTTACACCTCCAACAGCCATCTCCTCTGATATGGAGATGAGATGATGTGAGGACAATGGACCCAGGATGACTCCCTGCCGTCACCCTGTAACAAGAGTTGTATCTCATTAGCAAGGCTTGGAAGTAGCCAGACAGAACGACTCCAGTAAAAAATGGTTCAGATCTCGCAAGCCATATCTCCGATAAATATGGCAACCATAAAAATGGTGTTTGCGCAGGCGGACGATGCTGGCACACCTTTTTCATGGAAGGGGGAGCTTGGGAAATACCCCAGGCGTGATATCAGCCATATGGGAACTCGTAAACAGGTCATGAGTCCCCTCGTTCTGTAGCTAAATTCATAACTGTCACAATGAGAGCATTGGCGTCTGCCTACGACGCTCCCAGGCAAAGTTATGGCCAATATCCCCTTTGCTGGATAATTCTGATCCATGCAGGGGGAGTGGCAGTGCTTCCCTGTGAGGTCACTAAGGTAGGAGGGGACCTGGATCTGCCCAGGTTGATAACCCTACTTCGGCCATTTTCCAGTGTTCTTCTGCTCGGGGGCCTGGTTGGGAAACATCTGTGGGAAGAATCCTAGAAACCTGGTCTACAGCGCCCCCCTGTGGCCAGACACACAAGGTAACTGATGTAATTGTATACCTGTTTGTAACCCATGCTTTATCTGTAACTGTACTCTGACATATGTATATTCTGTAGAATCCCTATTGTATATATTGTAGTTCTAGTGTGCTTTAGGCTGATTAAATTATATAATTAATCTTGGGCTGTTCTGTTATCTCGATCTTGAATCCCACGTCTGTGTGTTCGGCTAATAGTTACCGTGAAGCGGTTGGTGGCAGCGAGTTGTGCCAAGGATTATTGTGGGGAGGCCAGCGAGACTCGGGAAGATATTATATATTCCGCCCGCGGAGGTCGGGGGAATATATACCTTACTCTCACCGGGGACCCTTCAATAATCGGCATAAGTAGTATAGCGGCCTCCTTGCTTATTGTCGGGCAATTCCATAATTGGCCTGACTATAAGAGGGGCGCTAGAGAGCGCGTCACGTGCTCTGTCTGTCGGTCGGGAGGTATAAAGGAGGGGTGACCCCACTTGTTACCCCCCGATTGTGACGTACTGGTAGCCAGCGCGGGGGACTTCTGAGTGACCCCCCCGGTGGTTTGTGACATATTGGTGGCAAGCGGTGGGATCGAGATAATAGTGTGTGTGAGTGTGAGACCCATACTCCCAGACACTAAAGACTGCCTGCAGCAGCTGTGGCTGCTGGGGTCTTCAGACTAGCTCAACACTAGAGTGTCAGAGTGCAGATACTGTAAGGTGTGTGGAGGCATCAGGTGTCAGTTCTGTGTCAGTGACCAAAAGTCTGCAAGAATGGCTGAGAGCACCAGGAGCAAAGCCAAAGGAATGGCCGATGCTCAGGCCAGAGACGATGAGGAGGTTGTCCACGAGTCCTCCAGGAGCTCGACGCCAGAAAACAGCTCTGCAGAGGACATTGCACAACCGGGCACTGCTGGACAAGATGAGGAGCAGTTCGCCCAAGGGTCCTCAACGAGCCAGACGCCAGCCCTCCGCTCTGCAATGGACCGTGAAGCACCAGGCTCCGCAGCGGGCCGCAGATCACCACGTGCCATTCCACCGAGCCTGGGAGGCTCGGATAGCCTTCTTCAAATGGCTATGGCCCTACGCCAGGCTGGAGGCCGGGAGGGCTACAAGGAACTCATGGCCGAGCGTGAGCGGCAAGCAGCGCGTGAAGAGCGCCAGGCAGAGCGTAACTACCAGCTGCAGCTAGCTCAGCTCCGGCCCTCATCAGCCACCCGTGACCTTCCAGACACCAAACTTCCAAAGGTCCGTGTTGAGGACTTCCCAGTGCTGGAGAAGGATGGAGACTTGGACTCTTTCTTGACTGCTTTTGAACGGACTTGCTTGCAGCATCATCTGAACAAGGACCAGTGGGCCAAATACCTGACCCCCCGTTTAAGGGGTAAGGCCCTGGATATCCTTGGGGACTTGCCTGCTGAGGCGGATCAGGGCTACGACACCATCAAGCGGGCCCTGATCCAACAGTACAACCTCACCCCGGAGTCCTACCGCAAGAAGTTCCGGACGCTGCAGAAGGGACCAAAGGACTCCTGGGCTGACCACCGGCGGGCACTTGCCCGAGCTGCCGACCACTGGACCCAAGGCCTGCAGCTTTCCACCGGACCGGAGATCCTGGACTTGTTCATCACGGAGCAACTCTTGTGGAACTGCCCTGAGGATCTCCGCCAGTTCATCCGAGACCAGAAGCCAAAGGGATCCACGGCTACAGCTGCCCTGGCAGATGACTACACCAACAATTGGGCTCCTGAAGCCAGGAGAGCAGCCACCAGCAGCACCTGGAGAGGGGGTAAGATGAACTCTGCGACTGCCCCACCTGCCCCTAGACTGCAGGGGATGTCCCCCTCAACTCCCCTCTCCAGGCCCGTGGCAGAACCAAGACGGTGCCACCAGTGCAACCTACCTGGACACTTCAAGGCCATGTGCCCTCAGCGTCCCAAGGCCCCGGCTCCGTCCCCGTCCCAAGGGCCGCCCAAGGTGTATTGTGTGGGTGGGGGTGGTGGTAGGTCCCTGGACAGCTTCCAACCTGTCACCGTCGGCCAGTCTGTGACCATAGGACTGCGAGACAGCGCCTCGGAGGTGACTCTGGTGCGGCCTGAGATGGTGTCCCCCCAAGACTTGATCCCTGGAAAAACCCTCGCTGTCTCCGGGATTGGAGGCATTGACCCGGCGCTGCCTGTTGCTGACATTTATGTGGACCGGGGCGCAGGGCGAGGGGTGAGGGAGGTGGGGGTAACTGATCGGATCCCTGCAAACGTGCTACTTGGGACAGATTTGGGGCAAATAACCTCCCAGTTTGGCCCCGCCCCAAAGGCTGAACCTTCAGCCAGTGCTGACGTGCCTCCGGACAATGTTAATGTGTTATCTATGAATGATGTAAGGGAGGAGGGAGTGAACTCTGATATTTCTGCTTGCACAGACACCATAGACACACACGCAGCTGCAGCTGTGACAGGGGAGGGGGTCAGAGAAAGGTGTGACAATGCCTCTACAAGTAACCAGCCTGTGAGCTGGGATCTGCTGCCCTCTGCAGGGATAAGCAGAGAGCAGGGTGCTGCAGGGGGAGGACCAGTGTGTGGGGTGGGGGCTACCACAGCAAATGTGGGGTCCCCAGAGATTTCACAGCGGGGTTCTGTTGCTGCAGGGGGGGAACAGGCAGGTGAGATTGGGGCCGGTCCAGGAGCGGAAGTGCTCCCAGGTAAGATCTCGGTGCAGGGTTCCCCCACAACCGGGGTGTCAGGAAGCCAGGTAGGTCTGCCTGAACCGGCGACTTGGTCAGGAACGGAGGAGGAGCAGGCACGACCCACGGTCGCAGCGGCTGTGGCCGCTGTCACCCGCAGTGGGAGTGCTGGAAGCCAAGGGGCCTCCCGGAGGTCCGATAGCTCTTCCCCTTCTGACCAAGTGGCAGCCGAGTCAGGTGGAGGCCAGGACACAGGTCCCGGGGTACTGACCGAAGATGTGACAGTCTCGTCGATTCTGGCCACATCTAGTCAGGGGTTTCAGGCAGCGTTAGAAGCTGACGACAGCCTGAAAGCTCTAAAGGAGCAGGCGGCACAGCCTCCCTCGGACTCGGACCCGGAGCGAGTGGTCTGGGACCAAGGACGGCTGTACCGGGCCACGGTCCAGCAGGGTTCACCGTAGGCGTGGCCCAGGGACCGACAGTTGGTGGTACCCTATCCATTCCGGATGGAGTTGTTGCGGATCGCACATGAGATTCCGATGGCCGGACACCTAGGGATCGCTAAGACCAAGGCCAGGTTAAACCAGCATTTCTACTGGCCAAAAATGGGGGCCGATGTGGCTGCCTACTGCCGTTCGTGTGAAACCTGTCAGAGAGTGGGGAAGGCGGGGCCACACCCCAAAGCCCCACTAGTATCTCTGCCAATCATCGATGAGCCTTTCAGGAGGGTGGCTGTGGATCTGGTCGGCCCGCTGGCCATCCCCAGCAGCTCCGGGAAACGCTTCATACTGACGGTAGTGGACTATGCCACCCGGTACCCAGAAGCAGTGGCCTTGTCGTCCATTCGGGCTGACAAGGTGGCCACCGCATTGCTGGAGATTTTCTCCCGAGTGGGTTTTCCCCAGGAAATGCTCACTGACCGGGGGACCCAATTCATGTCCCAGCTGATGGAGGCCCTCTGTAAGCAAGTCCAGGTGCGACATCTGGTGGCCAGCCCGTACCATCCACAGACTAATGGCCTGTGCGAGCGGTTCAATGACACCTTAAAGCAGATGCTTAAGATGTTGGTCGACTCCCATGGGCGTGACTGGGAGCGGTATCTCCCACACCTGTTATTTGCTTACCGGGAGGTTCCACAGGCCTCAACAGGATTCTCACCGTTTGAGCTCCTGTACGGGCGACGTGTGCGGGGCCCCCTGGCTCTGGTGAAAGAGGCTTGGGAAGGGGATTTGGCCACCCCTGGAGTGTTGGTCATCGAGTATGTCATGCGCTTCCGGGACAAAATGCAGGCCTTGACGCAACTGGTACACGACAATATGGCTCAAGCCCAGGCCGATCAGAAGCGTTGGTACGACCAGAACGCTTGTGAGAGGACCTACCAAGTGGGTCAAAAGGTGTGGGTACTGGTCCCCGTACCACAGGACAAGCTTCAGGCAGCCTGGGAAGGCCCATACCTCGTGTACCAGCAGCTCAACCCTGTGACGTACCTGGTCACCCTGGACCCTGCCCGTGGAAGGCGGAAGCCCTTCCATGTGAACATGATGAAGGCACATCATGAGCGGGAGGCATGTGCGCTCCCCGTGTGCAACCTGCCCGAGGAGGGAGAAGCGGAAACCCTCTTGGATATGCTAGCCCAGGTTAGGGCAGGCGGATCCATTGAGGATGTGGAGGTTGGCCACCAGCTCTTGGAGGACCAACGGTCCCAGCTGTGGGCCACCCTACACCCCTTCCGGGGGTTGTTTACCAACCAGCCCGGAAGGACTGACTTGGCTGTCCATCACGTGGACACTGGGGATCATCCCCCGATCCGGCGTTCAGCATATCGGGTCTCCCTGGAGGTGCAGCAACACATGCGCCAGGAGATTGACGAGATGCTGGAGCTGGGGGTGATCCAGGCATCCAACAGCGCTTGGGCCTCGCCTGTAGTCCTCGTCCCTAAGAAGGACCGAACCACTCGGTTCTGCGTGGACTACAGGGGGCTCAATGCTGTCACGGTCGCCGATGCGTACCCAATGCCACGCATCGATGACCTGCTCGATCAGTTGGCCGGGGCTCAGTACCTGACCATCATGGACCTGAGCCGGGGATATTGGCAGATCCCCCTGACTCGCAAGGCCAGGGAACGCTCTGCCTTTATTACCCCATTTGGACTGTACGAGTCCACGGTGATGCCATTCGGGATGAGGAATGCCCCTGCCACTTTCCAGCGGATGGTCAACACCCTGCTCAAGGGACTTGAAGGGTACGCGGCCGCGTACCTGGATGACATTGCCGTCTTCAGTCCCACCTGGGAGGACCACCTAGAGCATCTAGCACAGGTGCTCAGGCGGATCCACCGGGCAGGTTTGACCATCAAGCCGAGAAAGTGTCAGCTGGCCATGAGCGAGGTCCAGTACCTCGGTCACCGGGTAGGTGGGGGAACGCTGAAGCCCGAGCCTGAGAAAGTGGAGGCCATCGCATCCTGGCCCACCCCCAGGACCAAGAAGCAGGTGATGTCCTTCTTGGGGACCGCTGGGTACTATAGGAGGTTTGTTCCATGCTATAGTAGCCTGGCAAAGCCCTTGACGGACCTCACCAAGAAGAAGCTGCCCTCTGCAGTCGATTGGACAATGGACTGCGAGACAGCCTTCCGGGCCCTAAAGGACGCCCTGTCCAGCCCGCCCGTGCTACAGGCAGCCGACTTCACGCGGCCGTTTGTAGTACAGACCGACGCCAGTGACTTCGGCCTCGGTGCGGTGCTCAGCCAGGTGGACTCTGCGAGCCAAGAGCACCCAGTCTTGTACCTGAGCAGGAAGCTGTTACCAAGGGAAGTGGCCTATTCTACAATGGAGAAGGAGTGCCTGGCCATAGTGTGGGCCCTGCAGCGTCTGCAACCCTATCTATACGGGCGCCACTTCATCGTGGAGACGGACCACAATCCCCTCAGCTGGTTGCACACCGTCTCTGGGACGAATGGGCGATTGTTGCGATGGAGCCTTGCGCTCCAGCAATACGACTTCACCATTCGCCACAAAAGGGGCCGTGACCACGGTAACGCAGACGGGCTGTCCCGACAAGGAGAGGTCGCGGACGGGCGCACGGGGGAACACCGGAGTGTGCTGCCCCCTAGCGCCCTCAAAAGGGGGGAGGTGTGAGGTAAATCCTGGGATATGAAGAGGAATTATGACTAGAAGTCATAATTGCTCTCATCACTCCCTGGCAGTGCCCCCCTCCCTTCTTGTGCTCAAATGTCCAGCATCTGTGAAGGTGTCACATCCCACTTACACCTCCAACAGCCATCTCCTCTGATATGGAGATGAGATGATGTGAGGACAATGGACCCAGGATGACTCCCTGCCGTCACCCTGTAACAAGAGTTGTATCTCATTAGCAAGGCTTGGAAGTAGCCAGACAGAACGACTCCAGTAAAAAATGGTTCAGATCTCGCAAGCCATATCTCCGATAAATATGGCAACCATAAAAATGGTGTTTGCGCAGGCGGACGATGCTGGCACACCTTTTTCATGGAAGGGGGAGCTTGGGAAATACCCCAGGCGTGATATCAGCCATATGGGAACTCGTAGACAGGTCATGAGTCCCCTCGTTCTGTAGCTAAATTCATAACTGTCACAATGAGAGCATTGGCGTCTGCCTACGACGCTCCCAGGCAAAGTTATGGCCAATATCCCCTTTGCTGGATAATTCTGATCCATGCAGGGGGAGTGGCAGTGCTTCCCTGTGAGGTCACTAAGGTAGGAGGGGACCTGGATCTGCCCAGGTTGATAACCCTACTTCGGCCATTTTCCAGTGTTCTTCTGCTCGGGGGCCTGGTTGGGAAACATCTGTGGGAAGAATCCTAGAAACCTGGTCTACAGCGCCCCCCTGTGGCCAGACACACAAGGTAACTGATGTAATTGTATACCTGTTTGTAACCCATGCTTTATCTGTAACTGTACTCTGACATATGTATATTCTGTAGAATCCCTATTGTATATATTGTAGTTCTAGTGTGCTTTAGGCTGATTAAATTATATAATTAATCTTGGGCTGTTCTGTTATCTCGATCTTGAATCCCACGTCTGTGTGTTCGGCTAATAGTTACCGTGAAGCGGTTGGTGGCAGCGAGTTGTGCCAAGGATTATTGTGGGGAGGCCAGTGAGACTCGGGAAGATATTATATATTCCGCCCGCGGAGGTCGGGGGAATATATACCTTACTCTCACCGGGGACCCTTCAATAATCGGCATAAGTAGTATAGCGGCCTCCTTGCTTATTGTCGGGCAATTCCATAATTGGCCTGACTATAAGAGGGGCGCTAGAGAGCGCGTCACGTGCTCTGTCTGTCGGTCGGGAGGTATAAAGGAGGGGTGACCCCACTTGTTACCCCCCGATTGTGACGTACTGGTAGCCAGCGCGGGGGACTTCTGAGTGACCCCCCCGGTGGTTTGTGACAATTATGTTATCACTTTACATGTCCAACGGCTGCATAGTATTAGGATTATGTTATAATTCTAGGTGTGCAATGGTGGCAAAGCTTTGGGATTTTGTTATCACTTTAGGTGTCCAACGGTGGCATAGTATTGGGATTATGTTATCACTCTAGGTGTCATCAGCGGCATAGTAATAAGATTATGTTATCATTTTAGGTGTCCAAAGGCGGCATAGTATTGGGATTATGTTATCACTCTAGTTGTCCAACGACTCAATCTAAGAGAGCTCTGAGTATTTTCTGCAAGAGATCTACATATTTTTTATGGCAACTCTGAAAGTGAAAGTCTCCTCAAAGTACACTATAAAGTATATAAACACTATATGTTTTATAAAATAATATTTACATTTAGAATTTTATCTACTAAAATAGTGAATCTTCCCTCTATCGGGCATCATTTTGTTTTCATGTTGGGTAGCCTTGGACACTCCCAAATGTACCAGTCCCTTTTGTCATATTCCACACCTGTGAAATTGCCAGTCCGGGCCCCGGTACCTCCTACTCATTGGGTTGGAGGTTGAGCAAATGCTTTAATGACATTTTCTTCTTTTGGTTTTCGTCAAGCTTAATAAAAATTAGACTTGTTCACAGTGAACTTTAACCGAAAATAATGGAAAACGGCCATTTTTCTATGTCTAACATGACTACTTCAGCAATCGGTAAATATATGATTCTGTTCCTTACACGGCTCAGAAAGCTTAAGTTAAAAGGAGGCGGCATGCTTTGATACTATGCAGATAGATACTTGAGCCGTCTCAGTGTCACATGTTTACAATATATCACGAGAATTACTTTGAATGTCAACAGGGCTCTATTAATATTTATCATGAATCTCTTTACCAAATCCTTGCTGGAGCCTAATATATTTGTGAGGAAGCATTACTGATCTAGATTTACGTCATCTTGGAAATACTGTGTTCAGGAATTCATTTCAGCGCTATCAAGCCAACGATAGAATGTTACTACCCACAGAACTAAAAGGTGCATGCCATTCTAGTCAGAGTGGACGTGGAATTAACCCTTTAAAGGAGTTGTCCAGTCTAAAATGACAAGAGTGGATGTATACTTGGGAATCCTCACATCGCGTGCACCGTTCAATCTAAGGATTCTCCACTGTTAGAGCACCAAAAAAGACACATATTTGGTATTGCTGCATTCATAAAAGCCTTATCTATCACAATACATAATAAACTAATCCGATTAGTAAACATAGTAACAAGAAAGTAATTGAAACACCAGAAATGCAGATTTTCGGCTGCCGCGACAACACAACCAATGGACCACACAGAGAGACCAGGGAGCATAATAAAGCCCAACAAAGTGAAAGAAAGTTCCACAAAAAAATCCTCTTTATCACAAAAGTAGAGAAACTTTATTAATCATGATATTTTAACACAAGAGGAATAAAATAGCTACATAGTAAACATTGGTTATAAAAAGTAGACCCAGGTGAATGTTAAGGGCCCGTTACACGCTACAATTTATCGGGAAATATGTCGTCGGGGTCACGGATTCTGTGACGCACATCCGGCATCGTTTGCGGCGTCGTTGCGTGTGACACCTACGAGCGACTCTGAACAATCGCAAATAGGATGAAAATCATGGATCGTTGACATGTCGTTCATTTTTAAAAAATTGTTCGTTTTGGGGAAGCAGCCGACATATTGCTCTGTTTGACACCCTGCCAACATCGAACAACATTCAAACGACCGCCTGGGTCCAACAATATATCGTTGATCACTGATGTGTCCATTTTGAGATTGTTAGGTGTGACAGCAAATAAACGACCAAAGCGATACCGGCAAATCGTAACTACGATCTGGGCGTGTCACGTCGCACATGCGATCGTCAGATAAATTGTAGCGTGTAAAGCGGCCTTTAGGCTGCATACCCACGATCAGTGTTTGCAGAGTTTTGGATATAGCATGCTTCAGCTGGGTCCAAAACGCAGCGTTGTACAGTACAAGCACAGTGGATGGGATTTCTAGAAATCCCGTGCCCACGATGCTTCTTTTTTCTGCAGCAAACACTGACCTGCGGTGCATATTTCCAGACCGCAGTATGTCAATTGTTTGCTGCGGAATTGCATGTGTCCGCCGTAGGGAGAACACAGCGAGGAGACCACAGCGCACTGAACCCTGATCGTGGGTACAAGCAGCTGCCGTCTCCTGCGGAGGAGACGCGCAGCCCCACAGGTCAGGACTCGCTGCGTTCTGAACGAAGCGAGTCCTGATTGTCGTCACATGCCCTAAAAGTAACAGAGAAATCCACCGACCAGTCAGTGAACCCAAGGGTACCATTAAGCCAACATAAGACATAAATCATACATAGTGTTTTAGAAGTATTTGAATCTCCAGTGAAGCATATCATTAACACATATTATTCAAAGCAGTCACCAAGTGGTGTCAGAGGTCCCTAAAACAATCAAGACTCAGACTAAAGCGGGCTTTACACGCAAAGACATCGCTAACGAGATGTCGTTCGGGTCACGGATTTCGTGATGCACATCCGGCCTCGTTAGCAACGTCGTTGCATGTGAAACGCACGAACGACCGCTAACGATCAAAATTACTCACCATATCGTTGATCGTTGACACGTCGTTCTAATCTCAAATATCGTTGCTGTTGCAGGATGCAGGTTGTTCGTCGTTCCTGCGGCAGCACACATCGCTATGTGTGACACCGCAGTAACGAGGAACAACATCGTACCTGTGGCCGCCGGCAATGAGGAAGCAAAGAGGTGGGCTGGATGTTTCCACTTATATTGGGCCATATCTATACACTGACCATGGAGGCCATTTCGAGACAGAATCCTACAAATGTTCTAGTTGACACAAAGACTTGAGGTGACCAAGCCTGTTGGAGCTCTGCTGCAGTGGAAGAGGGGCTGGCTTTGGATTTTTTAACCAACAAATGTTCCTCCTCAGCAGTTATCTTGCAGGGTCTTCCGGACCTGGGCTTGTCAAAAACATCTCCAGTCTCTTCAAATCTTTTTTTAATTCTTTGTACTTGATGCTGAGACACATTAAAGGTGCCAGCCATCTTTGCAGTGGATCTGCTCTTCAGGGTGGATTTATGGCATGTTGTCAGAGGTCAAGTTGCAGTTCAAGTGAAGGTCTGGGGTTCTGGGTTTCTTTTTATACACACCCACTAATTAACCGATCATTTAGTGAGCACAGGTGTGGATGTAAACTAGGATTGAGTGCATTATATGACAAGGTGACAAAACCTTTGTCTTGCCAAAATCTGACCTTTCTGTGTTCATTAAATGATCAATAATTCAGCTTTGCAGCAACTTTTTTTTATAATCTAAACCAAATTTGGGAGGGTTTCAGCTTTCAAAAGAGTAATTTTATAAGCTTTTATTTACATAACATGGATAAGAGACAGAACTTCTCAGGGACTGTATGTACAGCAGCATTCTCCTCTATATCAGAGGTCTCAAACACGCGGCCCGCGGGCCACATGCGGCCCCTCAGGCTACTTCATGCGGCCCCCAGGCCTGTGCCCCTGTTGACTATTGCAGCCGGTGCAGGGGCTGCAGCCTCTGTCTGCACTTTGTTAGATGAATGTTTTGCCGGCGCTGCGCTCTGAGCGAAGGGCTCTGCGTGCGCAGCGCCGGCAAAACAATCATCTGACATAAATCCCTGACAGTGTCTGCGGCCCCTGCACTGGCCGTGATAGTCACCGGGGGCACGGCCTGCAGACAGCAAGAAGCAGAGATGAGGCAGCCGAGGGAACGCGGGACAGGTGAGAAGAATGGTATTTTTTTTATTTTTTTTGTGTGTGTATGTGAAGGACGGCACATTAACCCCTTAGCGACCTATGACGTACTGGGTACGTCATGGCTCCCTGCTACTTAAGGACCCATCACGTACCCAGTACGCCGTGGAGAAATCGCGGCCCCGGAGCCCCGGTGGCTGCGATCGCTTTGCATTGCAAATACCTTAGATTCGGGAGGAGGGGACCTCAGGAGGGGTGGTGTCTCCTCCCCTGACCTACGGAGGCTGTGATTGGCTGAGCAGCATTCGTCAGCCAATCACAGCCACTGTAATGTTTTAGCCATTGAAAATGGTTGAAACATTGAAATCCAGCCATGATCAGTGCAGTTATAGCACCGATCATTGGCTGGAGCTGGGTGACCTCTGTTTCACCCTCCCCCAGCTCTGATTGGAGAGACCGGCCTTGTGACCGATCTCTCCAATCACTGTGGATCTGGGGCCGGAGACCACTCCCCTCAGCTTCACTCCAGCTTCTGTGAAAGCTGAGGAGAGTGAACGGTAAGTTATAGCTCCACTGTCCCCTTTCAGCCATCGCCGTCACTGCCCCCCCCTTATTACTACAGGATGGGGACATTACTATAGAATAGGGACAAGGTGGGCACATTACTATAGGATGGGGACAAGGTGGGCACATGACTATAGGATGGGGACAAGGCTGGAGACATTACTAAAGGATGGGGACAGTACAAGGATGGGCACAATACTATTGGATGGGGACATTACTATAAAATGGGAACAAGGCTGTGGTCATTACTATAGGATGGGGACAAGGTAGGCACAGTACTACAGGATAGGGACATTACTACAAGGGCACGAGGATGAGAAACATTACTATAGGATAGGGATAAGGCTGGGGACATTACTATAGGATAGGGACAAGGATGGACACATTACTACAGGATGGGCACATTATGATAAAATGGGGACAAGGCTAGGGACATTACTATAGGATGGGGACAAGGTTGGCACATTACTATAGGATAGGGACATTACTGTAGGATGGGCACATTACTATAGAATGGGACAACTATATGATGGGGACAGTACTACAGGATAGGGAGATTGCTACAAGGGGACAAGGATGGGGAACATTACTATAAGATGGGGACAAGGCTGGACACATTACTACAGGATGGGCACATTACGATAAATGGGGACAAGGCTGGAGACATTACTACAGGATGGGCACATTACGATAAGATGGAGACAAGGCTGGGAACATTACTACAGGATGGGCACATTACGATAAGATGGGAACAAGGCTGGGGACATTACTACAGGAAGGGCACATTACGATAAGATGGGGACAAGGCTGGGGACATTACTACAGGATGGGCACATTACGATAATATGGGGACAAGGCTGGGGACATTACTACAGGAAGGACACATTACGATAAGATGGGGACAAGGCTGGAGACATTACTATAGGATGGGGACAAGGATGAGCACATTACTGTAGGATGGGGAGTAGGATGGGGCACAGTACTACAAGGGGACAAGGTTGGGAACATTACAACAAGATGGGGAACATTACTAAAAGATGTTGGCCAAAATTTCTATATAGTGATAATTGTAACACTATTAGTTACAAGAAAAGGATAAAATGTAAAAGAAAAAAAACAAAATAAGGCATGACTTTTTTTAGCATCAACATATTTTTTTGAGATATATATATATATATATATATATATATATATATATATATATATATATTTAAACAAAGAATGTTATAATAAACAAGTAAAAAATGTTCAAAAACAGTGATCCAAAAATATGGTACCAATAAAAATGTCACTTTGTCCTGCAAAGAATGCGGCCCCCCAAATTATTTTTTTCCTGTGTGGCCCATACACCCAGCCGAGTTTGAGACCCCTGCTCTAGATGCATTCATTCATACCAGCTTATCCTTTGCATATAAAGCAGCTGAATTATAGGATGGGTATATGACTGTGCATTATGTCTCTATTGACTGATAGATGTCTCCATGTACACACAATCTATTGGAATGGGGCGAGCAGGAGATGCTGGGGACCTGACTCATCATCTTAGTTGCATCACACCCATTCACTAATTCAAAGTAGTTTTCTGAAGCGCCACAGACAGTGTTTTAGAATTAACTATATTGCAAATTGGAGCTGGTAAAAATTCATGCTGCTCATAGTTTGGGCAGCTGTCACCTGGTGAAGGTGCAGCAACAAGAAGGAGCCTACAGTAGTGGTCCGCATGGAGTCCTATGAGCCAATGTAACTCTGTGACTATGCATATGGCACTTTGTTGCACATAGTTTTTCTTACTTTTTTAATATTTTTTATACTGCCTTACTATCTGTACGTGTACATTTAACTTTTCTTCTTTACTGAATACTATTTGACATCACTTTAAGGCCTCTGCCACACTCACGTGAATTTCACGCACGTGCCGAGAGACACGTATTTCCCCTGCATGTTGCGTGCAGGTAAGTACGTGTCTCTGGTACGTGCGTGACACGTGTGTTCTACGTGTGCTATCCGCGATAGCACACGTAGAACCGGTAATTATTATACTCACCTGGTCCTTCCTGATGTCCGCGCTGCTGTCCGTGGTGCTGATCCTCGGTCTCCAGCCCTCCTGTCTCCCCGCTGCTGCTGCTGCCAGGCAGTGAAGTGAATATTCAATGAGAATAATGAGCGGCGGTCGGCAGCAAGAGGCAGCAGCGGCAGAGACAGGAGGGCTGGAGAAGGTGAGTTAATGTTTTTTATTTTTTTCCCTGACATGTGTGTTTACTCCGGCGCGTGTCACACGGGACCGCATCCACACTACACCCGTGTGGTACGGGTGCGGGCCGTGTAACACCCGTGCTGCCGGAGAAAACACTGACATGTCAGCGCTTTGAAAATCGCACACTTGTACAAACGCACACGGACACACGTTCCGTGTGGTTTTACGTGTGTGTGCCTGCTACCATAGGGTAGCATTGCTGTACATGTCTCCGTGCCGCCGGTACGTGTAAAAAATGACAAACACGTGCCGGAGGCACGGATGTGTGGCGCAGGCCTAAGGTAGTGTCCATTCATGCCATCTCTGATATTTTCTGCATTTACATGGCTCCATGGGTTATAATGCCAGTCGTAAAGGGGATGTCCAGCACTTTTCACTTCCATACTAGGAGCTGATAAGGGCTACTGACCTGATCTCTGCATGACTATCTGGCCAGTAACATAATTATATTGAGAGATACCTGGCAAAAAGCCAATGGGTGCTACACCGCCCAATGCAGAAGTCAAACGCTCTAGATAACCTTTCTAAAATTACACTGAACAAAAATAAAACATTACATTTTGTTTTTGCTCCCATTTTTCTTGAGCTGAACTCAGAGATCTAAGACTTTTTCTATGTACATAAATGACCTTTTTCTCTCAAATATTGTTCACAAATTTGTCTAAATCTGTAATAGTGAGCACTTCTCCTTTGCTGAGATAATCCATCCATCTCACTGGTGTGGCATATCAAGATGCTGATTAGACAGCATGATTATTGCACAGGTGGGCCTTAGGCTGGCCACAATATAGGCCACTCTAAAATGTGCAGTTTTATCACACATGCACAATGCCACAAATGTCACAAGTTTTGAGGTTGCATGCAATTGGCATGCTGATTGCAGGAATGTCCACCAGAGCTGTTGCCCGTGAATTGAATGCTCATTTCTCTACCATAAGCCATTTCCAAAGGTGTTTTAGAGAAGTTGGCAGTACATCCAACCAGCCTCACAACCGCAGACCAAGTGTAATAACCACAGCGGCCTATAACTTCCACATCCAGCATTTTCACCTCCAAGATCGTCTGAGACCACTCACCCACCCAGCTGCTGCAGCAATCTATTTGCATAACCAAAGAATTTCTGCACAGACTGTCCAAAATCCTCTCAGGGAAGCTGATCTGCATGGCCATCGTCCTAATCCGGGTCTCCATCTGATTGCAGTTTGTCGATGTAACAAACATAAGTGGGCAAATGCTCACATTCAATGTGTCTGGCAAGTTGGAGAGGTGTTCTCTTCATGGATGAATGCAAATCAAAACAATCTGCAAAACAATCTTTTCACTCTACTCTCAAGATCACATCTAACCACCTGTGCACTTGACACGCTCCCATCGCACCTCATCCCCAACATAACCGCAGTCCTCATCCCAGCCCTAACCCATCTCTTCAACCTATCACTAACAAGTGGTGTATTCCCCTCATGCTTAAAACATGCCTTCATTACACCCATCCTCAAAAAGCCCTCCCTTGACCCATCCTCTGTGTCAAACTATCGCCGCATATCCCTTCTCCCCTATGCTTCAAAACTAATGGAACAGCATGTCCATCTTGAATTGTCCTCATACCTCTCCTCCTGCTCCCTCTTTGACCAGCTACAATCTGCTTCTGACCACATCACCCTACGGAAACTGCCCTAACCAAAGTCACCAATGATCTACTAACTGCCAAAGCCAAGTGACACTACTCTATCCTCCTCCTCCTGGACCTGTCCTCTGCGTTCGACACAGTAGACCAGTCCCTTCTACTACAGATTCTCTCATCTCTGGGCATCACAGACTTGGCCCTATCTTGGATCTCCTCATACCTAAGCGATCGAACTTTCAGTGTCTCCCATTCTCACACCACTTCCTCATCTCATCCCCTATCTGTCGGTGTCCCCCAAGGCTCAGTTCTTGGACCCCTGTTGTTCTCCATCTACACCTTCGGCCTGGGACAGCTCATAGAGTCCCACGGCTTTCAGTATCATCTCTATGCCGATGACACACAGATCTACTTCTCTGGACCTGACATTACCCCTCTACTAACCAAAATTCCACAATTTCTGTCTGCTATTTCATCCTTCTCTGTGCGATTCCTAAAGCTTAACATGGACAAAACAGAGTTCATTGTCTTTCTTCCTCCTCACTCATGTCCTCCAACAAGCCTTTCCATCAAACTTGATGGTTGCTCATTCTCCCCAGTCTCACAAGTTTGTTGCCTCGGAGTAACCCTCGACTCTGCTCTATTCTTCAAGCCACACATCCAAGCCCTCTTCACCTCATGCAGACTACAACTCAAAAATATCTCCCATATCCGTGCTTTCCTTAACCAAGAATCAGCAAAAACATTAGTGCATGCCCTCATCATCTCCCGCCTCGACTACTGCAACCTCCTACTCTCTGGCCTCCCTTAGAACACTCTTTCACCCCTCCAATCTATCCTAAACTCAGCGGCCCGCTTAATCCACCTCTCCCCTCGCTATTCCCCAGCCTCGCCACTCTGCCAATCCCTTCACTGGCTTCCCATCGCCCAACGACTGCAGTTCAAAACATTAACCATGACATACAAAGCCATCCAAAACCTGTCTCCTCCTTACATCTGTGACCTAGTCTCCTGGTACCTACCTGCACGCAACCTCAGATCCTCACAAGATCTCCTTCTCTACTGCTCTCTTATCTCCTCTTCCCACAATCGTGTACATGATTTCTGCCGTGCCTCCCCCATACCCTCAAATGCTCTACCTCAGCATATCAGACTCTCCCCTACCGTGGAAAGCTTCAAGAGAAACCTCAAGACCCATCTCTTCCAAGAAGCCTACAACCTACAATAACCCTCAGTACAGTACACCACTGCGCAACCAGCTCTGTCCTCACCTATTGTACCCTCACCCATTCTCTGTAGACTGTGAGCCCTCGCGGGTAGGGTCCTCTCTCCTCCTATACCAGTCTGTTTTGTACTGTTAATGAGTGTTGTACGTATACCCTCTTTCACTTGTAAAGCGCCATGGAATAAATGGCGCTATAATAATAAATAATAATAATTGTCTCTTCAGAGAGGAAGGAGATGAACTCTAGTGCCATCTATTGGAAGTAGCAATCCTACAAGTCAAAACTGACTCTTTAACGAACCTTATCATATGACCTAGGATTTATGCCAGATCAGAACCTCAATTTTTAGACACGGTGTTTTGGGGTGATTTCCCCTCATCAGTGCAAAGTATGAGATCTGATCTGACTTTATGAGAACCTAAGATGGGGTCTAAGGGGAAAACTTTTCTCCTTGTGGAGACTGACAAACCAATCTGGCTGCCAGTGAGGAGATTTATAGCTGCAATGCTCCTCTAGGAAATAATATTTCCCAGAGGAACATCGCAGCTATAAGTCTCCTCACTGGCAGCTAGATTGGTTTGTCAGTCTCCGCAAGGAGAAAAGTCTTCCCCTTAGACTTCATGGATGAATAACAGTTTTCACTGTACAGGGCAGGTGGTAGACTGGCAAATAGTGGGCACACCAAATACTGACTGATTTTCTGAACCATCTGGACTCCTAATATTGTAAAACTGCACATTTTAGAGTGGTCTTTTAATGTGGCCAGCCAAAGGCACAACTGTACAACAATCATGCTGTCTAATCAGCATCTTGTTATGCCAGCCCTGTAAGGTGGATGGATTATCACAGCAAAGGAGAAAAGCTCACTAAAAGCCTCCTTCACACATCTATGTCTATGGTACATGTGACCTCCATTTTCAAAGTACCGGAGACACGGACACACATAGACCCATTCAAATCAATGGGCTTGCACAAGTCTGTGTTTTGACACACACTTTGAGTCCGTGTGGAGCACACTCATGTTTGGATGTCACATGGATAGCAGATGAACAACACACAGATGGACATACCTACACCACAGACCATGCAAAATGTTTGTTTTTTGCTTGGACGTGTGAAGGGGACCTAACACAGATTTAGGCTAGGTTTACATTTCCGTTAAAATGTATCAGTCACAATCCGCGGCTCTGGTAAACAACGGCATCCGTTTAGTGGATTCCGTTGTGTCCCATAGACTTGTATTAGTGGCGGATTGCGACTGATGACCTTGCGTTGCATCCGCTGCGCCGTGGTCAGTCGTTCTTTGACTGACCGCCAGGCGGGAGCAACGCAGAATGTAACGTTTTTCTGGCCGTCAAAATTAACGCGCCACGCAGGAATCCGTCGCCATCCGTCAAGCTTGTAATGGATGTCTATGGTGCTGGATTCCGTCGTAATCTGTCTTACAATGGAATCCAGCGCTGGATTCCGTCATGCTCTACTAAGCATGCCAAGCATGTTTGGCACACCCACTGGGCTGTCCCAAACACAAACGGATCATGACTGATCCGTCAAAAAACGGACACATAGCAGATGTAACGGACGCGATGGATCAGTTTTTTCACAGGATTCCTGTGAAAGGAATCCTGTGAAAAACACATCCGTTGCGTCAGTTGACATCTAAAAAAACAACTGATCCGTTGCTGACGGACCTGACGGATTTAAAACAACGGAAATGTGAACCTAGCGTTAGACATACAGTATATCTGAATAATATTTAAGAGAAAAAGGCCTTTTCTGTACATAGAAAGTCTTAGGGTACTTTCACACTTGCGTTATTTTCCTTCCGTTACAATCCGCCCTTTTGGGAAACAGCGGAATCCGTTAACGGATTCCGCTGTTTCCCATAGACTTGTATGGTTGACGGATTGTACCAAAAGGAGCTGCGTTGCTTCCGCTGGGCGACGCTCCGTTGCTTCCGCCCAGCGGGAGGAACGCAGCATGTAACGTTATTTTGAGCAGCGGAATCCTCTGGATTTCACTGCGCATGCTCTTTTTTTTTTTTTTTTTTTTTTTTTTTTTTTAAATCAAACTTTATTTTGGCTCGCGGTGGCCGAACGTTCAGCTGAGCGCCCGGCCGTCGGCAAGCGACAGCGCTCAGCTGAATGACCGGCCACCAGCATGCCCGGCCGCCGGCAAGTCACAGCGCTCAGCTGAGCGCCCGCCCGCCGGCATGCCCGGGCGCCGGCAAGTGACAGCGATCAGCTGATCACCCGGCGGCCGGTTGCAGGGAGCGATCAGCTGATCACCCGGCGGCCGGGAGCGATCAGCTGATCACCCGGCAGCCGGCTGCAGGGAGCGATCAGCTGATCACCCGGCGGCCGGCTGCAGGGAGCGATCAGCTGATCACCCGGCGGCCGGCTGCAGGGAGCGATCAGCTGATCACCCGGCGGCCGGCTGCAGGGAGCGATCAGCTGATCACCCGGCGGCCGGCTGCAGGGAGCGATCAGCTGATCACCCGGCGGCCGGCTGCAGGGAGCGATCAGCTGATCACCCGGCGGCCGGCTGCAGGGAGCGATCAGCTGATCACCCGGCGGCCGGCTGCAGGGAGCGATCAGCTGATCACCCGGCGGCCGGCTGCAGGGAGCGATCAGCTGATCACCCGGCGGCCGGCTGCAGGGAGCGATCAGCTGATCACCCGGCGGCCGGCTGCAGGGAGCGATCAGCTGATCACCCGGCGGCCGGCTGCAGGGAGCGATCAGCTGATCACCCGGCGGCCGGCTGCAGGGAGCGATCAGCTGATCACCCGGCAGCCGGCTGCAGGGAGCGATCAGCTGATCACCCGGCAGCCGGGAGCGATCAGCTGATCACCCGGCGGGCGGGAGCGATCAGCTGATCACCCGGCGGCCGGCTACTGGGAGCAATCAGCTGATCACCCAGCGGCCGGCTGCAGGGAACGATCAGCTGATCGTTCACTATAGTCTGCCGCTGGTAAAACCGGGAAAAAAAAAAAAAAAAAATCAAAACGAATTGCGTTGTTTTGCAGCATCCGTTGCATCCGTTGTGTCACTATATGCAACACATCCGTTGCATCCGTTACACAACGCAATGCAACGGATACCGTTCAACGCAAGTGTGAAAGTAGCCTTAGATCTTTGAGTTTAGCTCATGAAAAATGGGAGCAAAACCAAAATTGTTGTGTTTGTATTTGTGATCACTATATTAAGATCTCAGCTGAGGATTTAAAATTGACTAAAACATAAAATAACATATATTAATTTTCTTGTACTTTTTTTAATAAATACCAGAAGACAAAATGTTAATTGGAACAAATGTGGGAAGACATTTATTAATTCACAAGTTTAACGACTAAGAATGTAAGTAGCGTTTCCTTCCAGCTATGCTAAAATTATCAACCAGAAATAATCATCCAACACAGCTTTTTACAGTTTAAGGATTATTTCTGAGATTATGCTGATAAACTATTTACAGCCTGTCTGCTGTTGACAATCTATTTGTCTGGCTTCATCGGTTTATGGAAAACTGCGGTTGCAAACATTTATAGACTTGTAAATCAGTTTAGTCATAAAATATAGCATTTACCTTAAATGGCTTCTGGGATCCTACGCTCGTATATCATTAGTCTTAGCCCGGGCTATTAATCCACGGATCATTTAAAATTTAAATCTCATAAACTTTATTTTAGTTACAAAATAATTTATTTATTGTGTCACCTAATGAGCAATTCTAAACTAATGCAGTACACTTTATTGGAAAAAATGACACATCAGAAGGTATCTTGCAGATGGTGGAACCATGTGCATGCATCTTGTACAGAGGACAATTGATCCCCTACAAATCCATATTATATGTGTTATTGTATAGTGCCTTCACGTAACACCATAATACAGAGATAAGAGCAACGCGTTCAGTGGGGAATATCTATGTCATCTGCTCAGAGAAACCATATGCAGCAGGAAAAGGCTCCATATGTTGTATATGAAATTAGAAGCATATGGAGCTGCAGGATGTCTGTACAGACTTCTATAGATATTAGTGTTCCTCTTAAAATTTGGAACTCGCTCACATGGAAGTATATTATCGCTATTTGCATTAAATTTATTGTTTGGTGCCAAACACTAATTAAGACCCCTATATACATTACACTAATGTAGGCCAAATTTGCCGATACTGACCGGTTGTGTGTAGGGGCACTGACCAACTGATCGTTAGGGGAGATGTTAATAAGGCATGTCAGATTTTGAACTGCTAATCACTATATTCTCCCAGAGATAATCCGACACCAGAAATGTGACAGAACACAGGAACGCTGGCCAAGTGAGCCCTCCTGTGTATGAAAGATGGCCAAGATTGCTGCCAGACGAACAATTGGCCAAAGCATCATTTGGCCAACAGCCATTTAATATGCACGGTCGGCTTTAAGACAGTTTTATACTTGTGTCAGACTCAGAAGACAAAACACATTGGAACAGAAAATCTGAACTCTGAATGTTATTGTGAAGCTACCCTTACAGATATAGAAAACTTTATCTAAATTGGAGTGCTGTACTACCGCATTAACATAGCGTGACAATGCTATTTGTGTTACCATGTGTACAAAGAGGTCCTGACTCATCAAAACCGGCTTGGGGACTGGAGTAAGACTTGTGGCATACTGCATCTCATCATGAATTAGAGGAGCTGTGGCTTCACAACCCTATTCCACACCAGCTCGTCCCATTTTGGCTTAACTGTGCAAAAATTGACGCGAAAATGACAAAAGCTGATAAATGTTTACGCAACTTTGAGTTCCTCAAATATTTGTGACTTATCATTGTTTTATGACAGATTTCTGGCTAAAACACTTTGATGAATTGGGGCCATAACAGTCTGAGCACAAACACTCAATGTTCATTTGGTGCTTGCTACAAACGTTGATTTTTTTGTATTTTTCTCTATACTTTCCTGCCTTTGTCTTGTAGTTTTTTTTATGCTGCTGTACATTTTTTCATGCAATTTAAAAAAGAAGCCTCAATTCTAGCTCATTAATTTTTTGGATCTGCCCACTCTTAAATTAAAGAGGTGGCCCAAAGGTAGAATCATTTTCATCCTAACTCCCTATCTATCTGATGCCATAATCTAAACTATTTTCTAACATACAAGTGCATCTCAATAAATTTGAATATCATCAGAAAGTCAATTCATGGGAAAGACTGCTGACTTTACAGATGTCCAGAAGGCAGTTATTGACACACTCCACAAGGAGTGTAAGCCACAAAAGGTAATTGCTAAAAAAAAGCTGGCTGTTCAGAGTGCTATATCCAAGCATATTAATGGAAAGTTGAGTGGAAGGAAAAAGTGTGGTAGAAAATGGTTCACAAGCAACAGGGATAACTGCAGCCTTGATAGGATTGTTAAGAAAAGGCCATGTGGGGAGATTCACAAGGAGTGGACTGTTGCTGGAGTCAGTGCTTCAAGAGCCACCACACACAGACAAATCTAGGACATGGGTCAACGAGAAAAAGAACTGGACTGTTGCTCAGTGGTCCAAGGTGTTGTTTTCAGATACATTTCATTTGGAAATCAAGGTCCCAGAGTCTGGAGGAAGAGTGGAAAGGCCACAATCCAAGCTGCTTGAGGTCTAGTGTGAAGTTTCCACAATTAGTGATGGTTTGGAGAGCCATGTCATCTGCTGGGGTAGATCCACTGTGTTTTATGAAGATCAAAGTCAGCACAGTCGTCTACCAGGACATTTTAGAGCACTTCATGCTTCCCTCTGCCGACAAGCTTTTTGGAGATGGAAATTTCATTTTCCAGCAGGACTTGGCACCTGTTCACACTGCCAAAAGTACCAATACCCGGTTTAATAACCACAGTATCACTGTGCTTGATTGGCCAGCAAACTTACCTGACCTAAACCCCATAGAAAATCTATGAGGTATTGTCAAGGGGAAGATGAGAGACACCAGACCCAACAATGCAGACAAGCTGAAGGGTGCTATCAAAGTAATCTGGTCTTCCATAACCCCTCAGCAGTGCCACAGGCTGAGCGTCTCCATGCCACGTTGCATTGATGCAGTAATTCATGTAAAAGGAGCCCCGACCAAGTATGGAGTGAATTTACTGTAGACTTTTCAATAGGCGCTACATTTCTGAGTTTAAAATAATTTTTTCTGGCATCGGCTTTCACCCCTTTATTGGAAAGCATGTGAACGCTTTGCGGAACATTTAGGCAATGTGCGCACGCTGAGTATTTGTTGGCAGAAATTTCTGCATTAAATCTGCATTTCTTGGCAAAAAAAACGTGTTTTAACTTACACTTTTTAGGCAGTTTTGGTGCATTTTTTGCATGCGGTTTCACTAAAGATGCATAAAAAATGCTATAATAACGTATTGTGCGCACACAGCTTTATATGCAAAGGAAAGTCAGTTGCGATAATTGTCAATCAAATATTCCTTCAGCTGACAGTTATATTATGTTTATGAGCACATTCGAGGGAATTTATCACCAAGTTTTTGCTAACCCATCAGAGATCAGAATGATGTAGAGGCAAGACCCTGTTTCTAGCAGTTTATCAGTTACTTGTCTGCTAACTGCAGTTTTGATAAAATCACTGATATATCATCCAGTTCTCTGAATGCTGAGCTTTCTATAACTCCGCCCACACCACTGATTGACAGGTTTTTCCTGTATACTGTGTATAAGCAAAAGGCTGCCAATCAGTGGTGGGTCGGGGTTAGACAGAGCTCATGAATATGGTGGATTACCTAGCAGCAGGTTTACTAATCCACAAGTAATAAAACTGTGATTTTCTCAAAACTACAACAAGCAGCCCAGTAGTGATAATCAGAATCATTGCTTTCAGGATAGGAGTCAAATACCTGGTGAAAGATTCCTTTTAATCCCTTCATGCTTCTCACTGAATAACCAAATGTTCACCATGGGTCGGTTTGGCTTCATTGCTTCTGAATATCCCCAAGTGATTGTTTAAAGTGTTACAAGTTTATTCATGTGCTTTTAGAATCTGATTTGTTGTATTTTTTTTTAATTCTAAGAAGCTAAACACTACTTAACAGAACTTACCCAACACCTCATACTTTTCAAAGATATGCTATAAGTGTAACTAAATAATTATACATACTATTGTCAATATGTATATAATATATGTATGTACTGTATGTT
This sequence comes from Anomaloglossus baeobatrachus, assembly GCF_048569485.1. Lineage (NCBI taxonomy): Eukaryota > Metazoa > Chordata > Amphibia > Anura > Aromobatidae > Anomaloglossus > Anomaloglossus baeobatrachus. The sequence goes on from NC_134358.1 coordinate 289,984,991, forward strand.
AGTATGTATATAATATAGTAAATAATTATACATACTAGTGTTAGTATGTATATAATATACAGTACATATGTATGTTAGTATGTATATAATATATTATTAGTATCTATATAATATACAGTATAGTAAATAAGTAGACATACTATTGTTGGTATGTATATAATATGTTTGTATGTCAGTATGTATATAATATAGTAAATTTACATACTATTGTTGTTAGTTTGTACATATAATATAGTAACTAATTATTCATACTATTCTTAGTATGTACAGTGCCTCGTGAAAGTATTCGGCCCCCAATTTTATGCTGAAGAATCAACAAGTAGGACACAATTGTGAAGTTGAACGAAATGTATTGCTTATTTTAAACTTTTATAAAAAAAATGATAATCTGAAAATTGGGGCGTGCAATATTATTCATCCCTTTTAAGGTAATACTTTGTAGCACCACCTTTTGCTGCGATTATAGCTGCAAGTCGCTTGGGGTATGTCTCTTATCAGTTCTGCACATCGAGAGACTGAAATTCTTGCCCATTCTTCCTTTGCAAATATACATCGATCTGAGTGAGGTTGGATGGAGAGCGTTTGTGAACAGTATTTTTCAGCTCTTTCCACAGATTCTCGATTGGATTCAGGTCTGTACTTTGAATTGGCCATTCTAACACCTGGAAACATTTATTTGTGAACCATTCCATTATAGATTTTGCTTTATGTTTTTGATCATTGTCTTGTTGGAAGACAAATCTCCGTCCCAGTCTCAGGTCTTTTGCAGACTCCAACAGGTTTTGTTCAAGAATGGTTCTATATTTGGCTCCATCCATCTTCCCATCAATTTTAACCATCTTCCCTGTCCCTGCTGAAGAAAAGCAGGCCCAAACCAAGATGCCGCCACCACAATGTTTGACAGTGGGGATGGTTTGTTCAGGGTGATGAGCTGTGTTGCTTTTACGCAGAACATATCGTTTGGCATTGTGCCCAAAAAGTTCAATTTTGGTTTCATCTGACCAGAGCACCTTCTTCCACATGTGTGTTGTGTCTCCCAGGTGGCTTGTGGCAAACTTTAAACAACACTTGTTATGGATATCTTTAAGAAATGGCTTTCTCCTTGCCACTCTTCCATAAAGTCCAAATTTGTGCAGTGTATGACTCTCCCACCTGTAGATCTCTGCAGTTCATCCAGAGTGATCATGGGCCTCTTGGCTGTATCTCTGATCAGTCTTCTTCTTGTTTGAGATGAAAGTTTGGATGGTCTACCGGGTCTTGGTAGATTTGTAGTGGTATGATACTCCTTCCATTTCAATATGATCGATTGCACAGTGCTTCTTGGGATGTTTAAAGTTTTGGAAATCTTTTTGAAACCAAATCCAGTTTTAAACGTCTCCACAACAGTATCAAGGACCTGCCTGTTGTGTTCCTTGGTCTTTATGATGCTATCTGCGATTTAAACAGAACACTGAGACTATCACAGAGCAGGTGCATTTATACGGAGACTTGATTACACACAGGTGGCTTATATTTATCATCATCAGTCATTTAAGACAACATTGACAACATTTTTAAATAAGCAATAAATTTCGTTCAAATTTTGTTCAACTTCACAATTGTGTCCCACTTGTTGATTCTTCACCATAAAATTTAAATTTATTATCTTTATTTTTTAGAAGCCTGAAATGTGGGAAAAGGTTGAAAAATTCAAGGGGGCCGAATACGTTCGCAAGGCACTGTATAAAATATGCATATGTATGTTACTATGTATATAATATAGTAAATAATTCTACATACTATTGTTAATATGTATTTAATATATGTATATATTTTAGTATGTATATAATATAGAAACAGGTAAAATATATCTTTGTACCGTGTTAGCCAGTAGAGATAAAAAAAAAAAAGGGTTTAAAAGAACTGAAGTCCTCAGTGGTTGATACCTTTTAATGGCTAACTGAAAAGATGGTAATAATAGCAAGCTTTCCAGACTGCTCAGGTCTCTTCATCAGGCTCAGTATAACACAAAATCTGAAGAGTCCTGTTGTCCTGTTGTGTATAATATGTGACTCTTCAGATTTTGTGTTATACCATGCCTGATGAAGAGACCTGAGTAGTCTGGAAAGCTTGCTATTATTACCATCTTTTCAGTTAGCCATTAAAAGGTATCAACCACAGAGGACTTCAGTTCTTTTAAACCTTTTTTTATAATATAGAAAATAATTGTACATACTTTTAGCTATTGTTTTCATGTAAGTGACAATTGTGACTATATATTACTGTGGCCATTTACTAAAGAAATTTCCACCAAACCCAAACCTGGAATAATTTTTGCTGTGTACTCGTTACTGCCCCAAGCCAATCACATGTGAATATGTGCAGATGTGCCTGACTTTTCGCAGTAATTCAGCAACCTCTGAACCGGAGACAGGCCACCCAGGAGGTGATCTTGACATGGAGAATTATTGGAAAGTAAACGAGATGATAGCTCTAGAGGCTTAAGTACATTTCTACACATAATCTTCATGTTATCTCTCCAGTCCCACTCATGGAGAAACTCCCAAGTTTAATGTCAGTAGCTGTCACAAAGCTCATAAAACAGCTGGCACCAGAATTTACCTCTTCACTGACAGATTGACAAGAGGAGCACTGTTAGGGATTGCTCAAGATTTGTTTAACAGTTTAGAGTTAAAATAGTTTATTTTCATGCTTTATTGTTTTACGGCAGATGAAGATGTACTAAAAATGTCTGTTATGGTCGATTGGCGGCATATGCAGATTTACTATTCCTTTACAGCTCATCGTTATTCTAGTCTCACCTATTCAGGGAAGAGGTTTCATTACAAAATATTTTCTAGACTACTGGAAGAAAAGTGAGGCTAGTGGAATACTCAACATCGGACACAATCTAATTTCTCTGGGTTCTGCAAATGTGCTGCAAGATTAGTGAGGTTGGCCATGGCGTGGTGCAGGACAGTGCACTACTTCCATGGTGCGGTGCAGGACAGTGCACTACTTCCATGGTGCGGTGCAGGACAGTGCACTACTTCCATGGTGTGGTGCAGGACAGTGTACTACTTCCATGGTGCGGTACAGGACAGTGCACTACTTCCATGGTGCGGTGCAGGACAGTGCACTACGTTCATGGTGCGGTGCAGGACAGTGCACTACTTCCATGGTGCGGTGCAGGACAGTGCACTACTTCCATGGTGCGGTGCAGGACAGTGCACTACTTCCATGGTGTGGTGCAGGACAGTGTACTACTTCCATGGTGCGGTACAGGACAGTGCACTACGTTCATGGTGCGGTGCAGGACAGTGCACTACTTCCATGGTGTGGTGCAGGACAGTGCACTACTTCCATGGTGCGGTGCAGGACAGTGCACTACGTTCATGGTGCGGTGCAGGACAGTGCACTACTTCCATGGTGTGGTGCAGGACAGTGCACTACTTCCATGGTGTGGTGCAGGACAGTGCACTACTTCCATGGTGCGGTGCAGGACAGTGTACTACTTCCATGGTGCGGTGCAGGACAGTGCACTACTTCCATGGTGCGGTGCAGGACAGTGCACTACTTCCATGGTGCGGTGCAGGACAGTGCACTACTTCCATGGTGTGGTGCAGGACAGTGTACTACTTCCATGGTGCGGTACAGGACAGTGCACTACGTTCATGGTGCGGTGCAGGACAGTGCACTACTTCCATGGTGTGGTGCAGGACAGTGCACTACTTCCATGGTGTGGTGCAGGACAGTGCACTACTTCCATGGTGTGGTGCAGGACAGTGCACTACTTCCATGGTGCGGTGCAGGACAGTGCACTACTTCCATGGTGCGGTGCAGGACAGTGCACTACTTCCATGGTGTGGTGCAGGACAGTGGACCACTTGTTTATGTTGTCAATATATCAGCATCTCAAGTTTTCTGTAACTATGGACAAAAAGAAGTAGGGATTATGCCTTTCTTATTCTAAATGATTAATTACTGTACTCCAACAACATTTTTTCCCATTTAACGGTCACATTTTATTCTCCTTTTATGTTCCCAATCTCTTTTTTTGAAAGACTCAGATTTTTAACCTTTATTTATTATTTATTCTGAGGTACGGTGTAATGGGAATATACATTTAGCAAGTGACATAAATTGATACTAACACTTTATTTAATGTTGGCTGGAGTCCATATGTACCTGTTATAAAAATATTCTGTTATTGATGAAATTTGTATATAATGTTATTTTCTGCCATCTTCTGAGCTCATCTCAGCTGATATATGACCACAAAGTTCAACTCCACTTTCTTTTGGTCATAAATTAGCTCTGAGAAGCTCAGAAGACAGAAGATAAGAGCTATAAGCTCTCCCAGCTCACTGACAGATTCTCAGTTAACCTATTCTGCCGCCAGCAATAGATAGAGCAACAAAGAGTCTGTAGAAAGCAAATGGTGCAAAATGTTTAAATAACCTAACATGTAAAAATAATTTTCTGCCCAACATACATGCACTTAATTTAAAAAAATGCTGTCAAATGTGTCCATATCCATTAGTAATACTGTAGATAATGTGGCTGGTACATATGTAGAAACAACATTTTTAATAACATACTGTATATTTTCATATCAGTTTTATATAATTTCTTTTCTATATTTTTTAGATTCGGACATGAGCATGCGGACACTCAGCACACCAAGTCCTGCACTAATATGCCCCAAAAACCTGCATAGCTTCCAAAATGGGAGAGGATCATCTACTTCATCATCTTCCATCACAGGCGAGACAGTGGCGATAGTCCACTCACCACCTGCCACACGACTCACTCATCCACTGATACGCCTTGCTTCGAAGCATCAAAAGGAACAGGCAAACATCGACCGGTTGCCAGATCAATGCCTAATTCAGATTTTCTCATATCTACCTACAAACCAACTTTGCCGGTGCGCTCGAGTTTGCCGACGCTGGTATAACCTAGCCTGGGACCCTCGGTTATGGAGGACTATTCGACTGACTGGTGAAACATTAAGTGTGGACAGAGCTTTAAAAGTGTTGACACGTAGACTTTGTCAGGATACCCCCAACGTCTGTCTCATGTTGGAGACGGTAATTGTTAGTAGCTGCAGGCGGCTCACCGATAGAGGGCTCTACACTATTGCCCAGTGTTGTCCAGAACTGAGGAGACTCGAAGTTTCCAATTGTTATAACATCTCTAATGAGGCCGTGTTTGACGTGGTCTCATTATGTCCCAACTTGGAGCATCTGGATGTGTCAGGTACTGTACCGCTGATGGTCTTGATTTTATATTTTGTGACTCTATGTAATAAAATGACTAAACCATGAATCGACATCACCTTCTAAACAGATCATTCTATGCTCAGTTCTAGAACTGCTGTTTATTGAGTAATACTTGAACTGTGGTTACAGTTTGCTAAAGCACAAGGCTAATAAGCTCTGCTCTACATTACAGTAAGATACACCATTGTAAGCTCCCAAACACAATTGGCAGCTTCAACCATCAGTTATCTGTCCCGACTCCTCCAGACTCAGGATTGTTTGACACTGCCAAGTGCACCTGTGTGGTCCAAGAAAAAGTCACTACCAGACACCTCTGGAGGAGGCTTATCTCACCGAGAACAAAAAAATCGGCTATCTGAAATTAGACATGGCAGATCATTAACTCCCCTGACATCAACTGTTGGGTAGGGTTATGGCATCCTCATACATTTTAGACTGTTTGCCGAGTGCACCGATATCAGTGGGTCTGGCTGATGTTAATCTAATGTGTATGTGGTCCTTTAAAAGGACCACATACAATTTCACAATTGTGAAATCAAACAAAAATTTGAACAATTGTCAAAGTTTGGTAATTCTGTGTTATTTTGTTGTGATTGATACAACAATTTAAGGGGTTTTCCCATGAACAAAGTTAATTTTAAAGTTTATTTTAATCAATAGATCTTGGAATAATAATCATTTCCACAATTGGATGTGTTTAAAAAAAAGGTTCCTGTGCCGAGAAAATCTTATAAATGTGTCCCTGCTATGTACTGTGTAATGGATGTGTCTGACCATGCAGGGACATGGCCTGATCATATCACATCTCCTGGGCAGTGGTAGACTCTAAAGAGATTATACAGCTAGCACAGTACGGGATTACAGCTGCTTCTTTTTGTGAGGGTAAAGCATTTCTTTGCCTGTTTTTAAAAAATGTTTTACCTAAAAAAAAAATAATTATTTGCAATCCCAAACTGTAATGTCTGTATAATTTTTTCCTTCCTTTTTTGCCTAGGAGATGTGGTATGATCATGTCCCTGTACGGTCAGACACAGCCATTACACAGTACACAGCAGGGACACATACAGAAGATTATCTTAGCACAGGAACAATTTTTTAAAACACATCTAATTGTGGAAATTATTATTATTCCAAGATCTATTGATTAAAATGAACTTTTTTTTGTAGGAAAACCCCTTTAAGCCAACATGACAACAGGAAATGCAGCCATATTGGTTGAGATCTTTGAATGGTAAATTGGAAACTGAAACGTGAAATTGTCATTCTGTCAGTATGATCAGTATCAACTTGACAGTATTTCTTGAAAAGCTACTAAAATCATAGACAACTAATAAAACCTCCAAAAAAAATTAAGCAACTTTGCAAAGGTACTGTGTTTAGTAATTACTATTGAATCCTTTGCCCACTGTTATCTATATCTGTATTCACTGCCTGGTGGGATGGATTATAAAATCTATGCCATTCCAATCTCTGCAAAGAGCATTCTCTATGCTTTTTTATACATGTGTTGACGTCAATCAGCCCACAGTTTGATGTCGGAACAGGTAAGTGCCTCGGAATAGCAGTGTGCAGTATGACTGTTTCTAATAACCATCAGCAGGGTTTGGAATGCAGGTCTGGATAATGGAAGAAGCTGCTGAGGATAAGTATGGTCATTAATGTCATGTATATAGAAAGTTTCTCCATTGTCAGAATATATCTGTATATAAAGTGAAAAATGGTAAATACATTTTACATTTCTACTATTTTAACAGTGTAGCTCATTTTCTACACAGTACCTTAAGAAAAGTATTCGTACTCCGTGAACGTTTTCACATTTTTTCACGTTACACCCACAAACTTAAATGTATTTTATTGAGATTTTATGTGATATACAAACACTAAGTAGTATTTGTGAACTGTATAAGAAATACTTGGTTTTCTAAATCTTTTAAAATCATAAATCTGAAAATTGTGACATCCATTTGTATTTAGCCTTCTGAAGTCCGATAACCCTAAGTAAAATCCAATGTGACTAATCGCCTCCAGAAGTCGTCTAATTAGTAAATTGAGTCCACCTGTGTGTAATTTATTCTCAGTATAACTACAGTTGTTCTGTGAAGGCCTGTGAGGTTTGTTTCAGAACTTTAGGGATCAAATAACACCAAGAAAACCAAGGAACACGCCAGACAGGTAAGGGATACAATTGTGGAGAAGAGTAAAGTAGGGTTTGGTTAAAAAATTGGTATTTAGTGCTGGTATATCACACAAAATCCAAATAAAATTAACAAAGGTTTGTGGGTGTAACAAGAAAAAAGTGGAAAGTTCAGTGGGTATGAACACTTTTTCAAGCCATTGTAGATATGTTATGTAACAGTCTAAACAATACTGAAATTAGCTGAAAATTAATTTTATCATTGTATTTTTCTGCCTAAAGTACTTTTAAATGATCTGATGCTGTAGGAAAATCCGAAACTTCATGGTTATTTTTCCTGCAATACGGAACTGCCTTGATCCAGCACTCGAGTGTGTCCCATTACAGAATGTCATTTGTATACTACATGCTGTAGGGAAGTTTCGCTTTGGAACATGGATTCCTTTGTTATTTTGAGAAAAAATTGCTGGCACAAAAATGTTGATCACAGCACCTCCACAAAGGGTCCTCAAAGCCCTCTCAATGCAAAAGGGCCTGGGTGCGGCTGCATCTTTACATTCACTATCGCTTAAAGAGGTTGGCCACAATTGTTTTTATCGATGGTGTATTATTAGGATAAGCTATTAATCGATGATATGAGTGGCTGCTAATAAGTCTTTGGCTTTACCCAGAAAGAAACTAGATAGGATGATGAAACGTTACATTTATTCCACTGATGTCAGCACACATCTTACAGCAGTATTCCAAATTCTGTAAGCCTAGCAAAAACAAGGATTTCAGTTGTGCCTCCAACCAGGCATCCGTAGCAACCATGACTTCAGAAATGGTGTGAAATGTGGTACCCTTGAGGTGTTTCTTTACATTTGGAAACAGCTGACAGTCGGAGGGAGCTAAATCTGGTGAATAAGATGGGGGGGTCAACCAGCTGGAAGTCCAGCTCTGCCAGTATTGCAGTGGTCACTTGTGCAGTTTGAGTGGAGGCGTTGTCTTGCAGGAACAAGATTCCTTTGCACAGCTTGCCGCGCCTTTTGGCCTCCAGAGCTGCTTTCAATTGGTCCAAATGTTTAATGTAATGCCTTGCAGTGATGGTGGAACCCTTTTGAAGGTAGTCCACTAGCAGCACGCCCTCCTTATCCCAGAACACAGACACCATCACCTTAGTGGCTGATTTTTGCAGCCGGAACTTCTTTGAACGAGGAGAACCACTGTGCCTCCACTCTGCTGACTGCTCCTTGTTTTCAGGGTCATACAAATAAATCCAGGTCTCATCCATAGTGACCAATCGATCCAGGAAGTTCTTATCAGTCAAGGAAACGCTGACAAATGGACCGAAAAGTTTTCACTCGCATGCTTCTCTGATCAATTATCAAACATTTGGGGACTCACTTTGCAGATACAGTTAGGTCCAGAAATATTTGGACAGTGACACAAGTTTTGTTATTTTAGCTGTTTACAAAAACATGTTCAGAAATACAATTATATATATAATATGGGCTGAAAGTGCACACTCCCAGCTGCAATATGAGAGTTTTCACATCCAAATCAGAGAAAGGGTTTAGGAATCATAGCTCTGTAATGCATAGCCTCCTCTTTTTAAAGGGACCAAAAGTAATTGGACAAGGGACTCTAAGGGCTGCAATTAACTCTGAAGGCGTCTCCCTCATTAACCTGTAATCAATGAAGTAGTTAAAAGGTCTGGGGTTGATTACAGGTGTGTGGTTTTGCATTTGGAAGCTGTTGCTGTGACCAGACAACATGCGGTCTAAGGAACTCTCAATTGAGGTGAAGCAGAACATCCTGAGGCTGAAAAAAAAGAAAAAATCCATCAGAGAGATAGCAGACATGCTTGGAGTAGCAACATCAACAGTCGCGTACATTCTGAGAAAAAAGGAATTGACTGGTGAGCTTGGGAACTCAAAAAGGCCTGGGCGTCCACGGATGACAACAGTGGTGGATGATCGCTGCATACTTTCTTTGGTGAAGAAGAACCCGTTCACAACATCAACTGAAGTCCAGAACACTCTCAGTGAAGTAGGTGTATCTGTCTCTAAGTCAACAGTAAAGAGAAGACTCCATGAAAGTAAATACAAAGGGTTCACATCTAGATGCAAACCATTCATCAATTCCAAAAATAGACAGGCCAGAGTTAAATTTGCTGAAAAACACCTCATGAAGCCAGCTCAGTTCTGGAAAAGTATTCTATGGACAGATGAGACAAAGATCAACCTGTACCAGAATGATGGGAAGAAAAAAGTTTGGAGAAGAAAGGGAACGGCACATGATCCAAGGCACACCACATCCTCTGTAAAACATGGTGGAGGCAATGTGATGGCATGGGCATGCATGGCTTTCAATGGCACTGGGTCACTTGTGTTTATTGATGACATAACAGCAGACAAGAGTAGCCGGATGAATTCTGAAGTGTACCGGGATATACTTTCAGCCCAGATTCAGCCAAATGCCGCAAAGTTGATCGGACGGCGCTTCATAGTACAGATGGACAATGACCCCAAGCATACAGCCAAAGCTACCCAGGAGTTCATGAGTGCAAAAAAGTTGAACATTCTGCAATGGCCAAGTCAATCACCAGATCTTAACCCAATTGAGCATGCATTTCACTTGCTCAAATCCAGACTTAAGACGGAAAGACCCACAAACAAGCAAGACCTGAATGCTGTGGCTGTAAAGGCCTGGCAAAGCATTAAGAAGGAGGAAACCCAACGTTTGTTGATGTCCATGGGTTCCAGACTTAAGGCAGTGATTGCCTCCAAAGGATTCGCAACAAAATATTGAAAATAAAAATATTTTGTTTGGGTTTGGTTTATTTGTCCAATTACTTTTGACCTCCTAAAATGTGGAGTGTTTGTAAAGAAATGTGTACAATTCCTACAATTTCTATCAGATATTTTTGATCAAACCTTCAAATTAAACGTTACAATCTGCACTTGAATTCTGTTGTAGAGGTTTCATTTCAAATCCAATGTGGTGGCATGCAGAGCCCAACTCGTGAAAATTGTGTCACTGTCCAAATATTTCTGGACCTAACTGTAGATTTCTCATGTCCAAATGTTCATGGGTAATGACACAAACACGTTCACAGGAAATCCCCATGAGGTCTGCTATTGCTTTTGCTGAAATTCGTCCATTCTCCAGTACGAGGTTGTGCACAGCATCGATGTTCTGCAGAACAACAACCACTCTCGGTCGTCCAGGACTCTCCTCATCATTGGTGCTGAAGTGGCCTGTTTCAAATTTGGCAACCCAGTTCTTAACTGTGGAATATGAAGGGCATTGATCCCCCAATGTCTGCAACATATCACTATGAATATCCTTCATGGACTTTCCTTGCAGAAACAAGAATTTTATCACTTCTCTGCTCTCAGTTGCTGTGAATATCTCATTAGACTCTGCCATTTTGTTTTCCCGCCTGCGTAGAACACTGTTGCCATAAGCAACCAACAAAAAATTTTAAATACATATATTAGGCACATAAGGCTTTCATGTGATGTAACATTCATTACCATAGAAAGAAAGAAAGATCCCAAAGCCAAAGACTTATCAGCTGCCCCTTGTATTACCAGTTCTGGTCGGAAATTCCCAGACACTGCCAGTACACAGGGGGTGGATCTGCAGTACCCAGCCACGGTCACTATAGAAATGATGGAAACGCTTTGTTCCGGCAGCATCTGAGAACTTCTGGCCAGTGTAGGTAACTGCGGATCAGGAGGGGCGCCAGGTGTCACACCCTTAAAGATCAGATGTTAATGGCCTATCCAGGGAACAGTCCAATTAAAAATTGTAGTAGCCAACCTCTTTAAGAATATATTACTGAATCCACGTCTAAGAAGATAATCCTGTCTTCTTCAAGTTGTAGTTGTGTCTTATGCTTCAGACTGTAGACCATTCTTGAAGTGAATATCTATCCTAAAAATGAATCTGTCACCAGGATTTTGCCACCTAATCTGCGAGCCGCATAATGTAGACAGATACTCTTATTCTAGTATATTGGTCACTTACTAGACTGCTTGTTGTAATTTTGATAAAATCATTGTTTTATTAGCAGGGAATTATCACTGGAGGACTAGTAAACCTGCTGCCATGTAGTTCTTCATATTCGTGAGCTCTGATTACCCCACCCCTGATTGGCAGCTTTCTTCCTATGCACATAGTACAAAGGGCTTAGCATTCAGTGAACCAGTAGATTTGCAGCAGGGAAAATAGTCATTTTATCAAAATTGCAGCAAGCAGTCTAGTAAGTGACACATCTTTAGATTCATGGTATTTGCCAGCTTTCAGATGGAAAAACCTGGAGTCAGATTTCCTTTAACCACCTCTTTTTAATTCTAAGTAGATCCAAAAACTTGTACTAATTTCCTAATTCATTTTTAGTTGTCTGTGACTTCTGATACAGTGCACCAAATCTTATGCATGTAATACAATTGCTTGTGGGAGATCTATTGTATAATGACAGTGCTACATTTAATGCACAGCACTGTATATGTATGGATTGAGAGATGGGGTGGGCACAGGTGACATCTATATATTCCAGGTGACATCTATATATTACAGGTGACACTGTGGTGCAACAGCTCTCGATGCCACTTTCAATAGTGACCAGTGCATTTAAGTGGAAAGGGTTGGTATGCCAATAAGCTTCAATAGCAGTTGGAAAATTTATAAATAATAATATTTATTCATTTATATAGCACAGCACTTTACATACGTTGGCAACACTGTCCCCATCGGGGCTCACTATCTAAATTCCCTATCAGTATGTCTTTAGAGTGTGGAAGCAAACCAGAGAACCCAGATAAACACAAAAAGAACATTCAAACTCCTTGCAGATGGTGTCTTTGGTGGGATTTGAACCCAGGACCCCAGCGCTGCAACACTGCTGTGCTAACCACTGAGCCAACATGCCACCACTTCTCCAAGCTCAGCCACTTTTTTACTTCTGGGACTGGCAGAGACTGAGACTAACACAGTCCCAGTCAGTTTTACACTGACAGACATAATACACTACGGAAATATTACATTATATTACATCAGGAATCAGTTGATCCAGAGCTATAAAAAGGCTTTCCATCATGTGGAGTACACTGACCAAGGTAAAATAGTTTATTGGCACGCTCCATGGCATTCAGTATCTTAGCTATGTCCCTTAGCATTAGTTATGCTCCTAAAGTGATTATATGGTCAAATCCTTAAAGGGACTAAATGGAAAAGTAAAATAATATTTTAAAACATTTAAAAATAAAATATTTTTTTTTCTATTTCAAAATGATTTAACAAATAATTGGTATAGGTGTATCTGTAATAACCTGTGCTATAAAACTAATGTGTCTTTTCTCTGTATAATTAAGGGTGTGAAAAAAAATCTAAAAAACAGAACTTTGTTTTTTTTATTTCAGTTAAAAAAATAGGAAAAAAGATCAAAATTGTGTATGTACTAATAATTCCAACTCAAAATACTGCTTGTTCCTCCAGGGAACGGGCCCCCAGTCAGCTCCATCGATACAGAAAAAAATTGACATTCAGAATAAAGCATAGTAGTGAATAAAACGAAGTTTGGTATTACCGTAGTAGTAATGATTCACAGCATAACGTCAACAATTATACCACACACTTTATACACTTAATCCAAAAAAAGTATTGATACATAGCTGTAGTTTTTCTACATAATAATGCAAACACAAAACATTAAACCATCTAAAAACACAACTCATCACACAAAATTGTGCCCTCATGCATCTATGTCAAATCCTGGCTCGCTTAATAGCTGTATCCACAAGGGATAAATGTTTAGTTGGATAATAAAATGATTGCCCTAAATGATTTCTGGCTGCCCTTAGACAATTCGGGAAGACGTTTGCTGAGAACAGTTTATACGGAAAGCAATAATTAACACAGTATGCATAAAGCTTCTTAGCTCCACCTAGTGGCACCAGCAGGTACTATAATTTACTTAGGTTGACGCAGGGGATTAATACTTCCGTTTCCGAAAAATATCCTCAAAGATATGAGATTAATTAGAACAAAAATCAAGACTTAAAACCTCATTATTTTAAAGGATGAACTTTCACTTGTAGCTGATCATTGTATATACATTGTATTTTATTCTCTTTTTCCTATGACAAATTAGGCACAAAGAAAATATCATGCATAGAGAAGTAATTTCTTTATGTATAAAAAATATATGAATATAAACCTTGTACAGTAGACTTACTTGGTAAGTTTATTTAACAAACGTGTTTTTGAGACCCCTTTAAATAGAATCTCCAGGATTTTACATTTTATATCCATATGTAACTCAAGTTCAGCAATACTTTTACATGGCCAGTCGGTTGCTGTGTTACTGAGAAGTCAGCGTGTGAATTGAGATATATATATATATATATATATATATATATATTTATTTATTTATATTTATATTTCTATATATATATATATACATATATATATATATACAGTACAGACCAAAGGTTTGGACACAGCACCTCATTCAAAGAGTTTTCTTTATTTTCATGACTCTGAAAATTGTAGATTCACATTGAAGGCATCAAAACTATGAATTAAAACATGTGGAATGAAATACTTAACAAAAAAGTGAGAAACAACTGAAAATATGTCTTGTATTCTAGGTTCTTCAAAGTAGCCACCTTTTGCTTTCATTACAGCTTTGCACACTTTTGGCATTCTCTTGATGAGCTTCAAGAGGTGACTACCAGAAATGGTTTTCCAACAGTCTTGAAGGAGTTCCCAGAGATGCTTAGCACTTGTTGGCCCTTTTGCCTTCACTCTGCGCTCCAGCTCACCCCAAACCATCTCGATTGGGTTCAGGTCTGGTGACTGCGGAGGCCAGGTCATCTGGCATAGCACCCCATCACTCTGCTTCTTAGTCAAATAGCCCTTACACAGCCTGGAGGTGTGTTTGGGGTCATTGTCCTGTTGAAAATTAAATTATGGTCCAACTAAACGCAAACCGGATGGAATAGCACGCCGCTGCAAGATGCTGTGGTAGCCATGCTGGTACTGTATGCCTTCAATTTTGAATATATCCCCAGCAGTGTCACCAGCAAAGCACCCCTATGTCACGCTCCCCGGGTCCCCTGTGCTGCCCTCCGGCTCACCTGTCACGCTCCCCGGGTCCCCCGTCTCGCTTCCCGGTTCCTTGGTCTGGTCACCGCCGCTCCCCGCTCTCCAGCACCCCTTGCCAGCGCGTCCCCAGCGTCCTGGTCCCCGCACCCGGCGTCCGTCGGCTTCACAGCCCCATCCTGGCCCTGCTGCTTCCTCCTCGCAGCTTCCTGCTCTGGCTTCTGGCACTCGGGCCGCGCGCATGCGCATTAGGGCGCGCGCGCGGTCATTGACCCTTTCTTAAAGGGCCAGCGTCCATTAACAGGAAATGATGCAAAACAGGTACAGGGTATAAAGGGGGTTTATGTCCAAGGGGGCGGGGCCTGATCTTCGTGTTTCTTAAGCTAGGAGTCAGGTCTCCTGGTGTATATGTGTATATACTCACCTATCTCTCTTGTAGAGCCGTGCCTGCCTCGCCATCCGGTCCAGACCGAACCCCGAACGCAGTCCATCTGCCATCCTGACAGTCCGTACCATCTAGGATCCCTGCGGTGACCTGTCATCTCGCTCCAAAGGTTCCGGACCCCGCCTGACATCTTCTCGGCTTCCGAACCTGAGCTGCGTCACCCGGACTACCACCAGTGACTCCGTAGTCCCAGGGACTTCTCCGTTATACTCCTGTGCACGGACTGTTCTGCTGCCTATAGTGCTCCAGCTACCGGACCCCTTACCACCATCTAGGAGTTCGGCCCAGTGGATCCACCTCCTGGGTCTGCCCGTCCACCTGGCCCTGACAGTAAGATCAGGCGATGGATCCCGCTGCAGCACTAGCAGCCGTACAGGAGGAACTCCAACGCCAGCGTGAGACTCAGACCCGCATGCTGCAATTTATGTCTTCTGTGGACGCCCACCTGAACACGCTACAAGCGGCAGTCACGTCTTCAGCATCCCGGGCCTCCACTAGTCAAGCCACGGCTCCAGCTCCCGTGGCGACTTCTTCAGATACTTCCAGACTTCGTTTGGCCTCACCACCCCGGTACGCCGGAGACCCCAAGACCTGCAGGGGATTCTTAAACCAATGCTCCCTCCATTTCACGCAGCTGCCGCATTTGTTTGCCTCTGATCAAGCCAAGGTCGCCATCATCATGTCCCATCTAGAGGGTGAGGCACTGGCGTGGATGAACCCCTTGTGGGAGAAGGGGGATCCTGTGACCACGAACATCCAGGACTTCCTGCAGGCATTCCGTGGCACCTTTGATGAGCCCGGACGCGCCTCCGCGTCTGCTTCGTCTCTTCTCCGGCTGCGTCAGGGGACTCTGACGGTGGGCCAATACGCAATCCGGTTTCGCACCTTGGCTTCGGAACTCGGGTGGAACAACGAGGCCCTAACCGCCGCCTTCTGGGAAGGACTCTCGGGGCGAATTAAAGATGAGCTGGCGGGTCGTGACGTACCGACCACCCTGGATGCCCTGATTACCCTAGCGACTCGAGTGGACATCCGCTTTCAGGAGCGATCCAAGGAAGTGTCCCGTGAGAGACAACCGGTACGGCATTCCTCTCCTCCGCAGAAGCCCGCCGTACTTCAGTCTTCGACAGCTGGGGTCCCCGTCCACGAGCCCATGCAGATCGACAGAGTGCGGCAGTCTGAACAACGTAGAGCAGAGCGGCTCGCCAAGGGCCTCTGCTTTTACTGCGGAGAGGACACACACCTGCTACGCTCCTGTCCTGAGAGGCCGGGAAACTCCAAAGCCTAGGGTTGGTAGGAGAGGCCACCCTAGGTGCTGGGACTCTCTCAGACCCGGTTACATGGACTGTGCAAGTGACAACGGGAGAGACGCGGTTCACGGCTGAGGCATACCTCGATTCCGGGGCAGCAGGCAATTTAATCCAGCAGGCCATGGTGGACAAGTACCAGGTGCCTGTTACTCCACTTGACAAGCCCCTCGTGATTGCCTCTGTGGATGGGAGACCCCTCTCTGACACCATCTCCTGGATCACCAAGCCGGTGGAACTGCGTATCGGTGCCCTGCACACCGAGAACATCGCTCTCTACGTCCTCCCACACATGTCCCATCAAATCCTGCTGGGACTTCCCTGGTTGCGGACACACGAACCATCAGTCAGCTGGGGCACTGGCGAAATCACCCGATGGGGCTCTTCGTGCCATGAGAAGTGCCTGAAGACCATACAACCCATCCGACGACCTCCGGTTCCAGAGAACCTACCGGGGCTGCCCTCGGCCTATTGGTCCTTTGCAGACGTCTTTGATAAAAAGGAATCCGAGGTACTTCCGCCACATCGTCCCTACGATTGTGCCATCGACCTGCTCCCTGGAACTACACCACCTCGAGGACGGATATATCCATTGTCTCCAGCCGAAACAAGGGCCATGTCTACTTACATCACAGAGAGCCTGGCAAGGGGATTCATCCGGAGATCCTCCTCTCCTGCTGGAGAAGGTTTCTTCTTTGTCAAGAAGAAAGAGGGCGACTTACGCCCATGCATAGACTACCGGGGTTTGAATCAAATCACCGTAAAAAACAAGTACCCTCTGCCGCTCAACCCTGAATTGTTTGACCGGCTTAGAGGAGCTCGTGTGTTCACCAAGCTGGATCTTCGGGGTGCTTACAATCTGGTCCGCATCCGCTCTGGGGACGAATGGAAGACCGCGTTCAACACTCGCGATGGGCACTATGAATACTGCGTGATGCCCTTCGGCCTGTGTAACGCCCCAGCCGTCTTTCAAGAACTGGTGAACGACGTCTTCCGGGACCTTCTTTACCTCTGTGTGGTAGTATATCTGGATGACATCCTTGTCTTCTCTCCGGACCTCCAGACCCACAGAGAGAACGTGCAGCTGGTTCTACAAAGACTGAGAGAGAATCGTCTGTACGCGAAGTATGAGAAGTGTGTCTTTGAGCAGTCTTCTCTCCCCTTCCTGGGGTACATCATCTCTGATACCGGACTGCAGATGGATCCAAAGAAGGTCTCCTCCATTCTCAACTGGCCTCCTCCTTCTGGACTGAAGGCAATCCAACGCTTCCTGGGATTCGCCAACTACTACCGCCAGTTCATCCCTCACTTCTCGGCTCTGACTGCTCCTCTCTCCGCTTTGACCAAAAAGGAGGCTAATCCAAAGGACTGGTCACCTGCGGCCGACGCCGCGTTTGGCTCGCTGAAGCGGGCATTTGCTCCTCTCCTGTACTTCACCGTCCGGAGTTAAACCGCCAGTTCACCTTGGAGGTGGATGCCTCCTCCTCAGGAGCCGGAGCAGTGCTCATGCAGAAATCCTCCTCCGGGAAGATGGTGACTTGCGGATTCTTCTCCAAGAGCTTCTCAGCGCCTGAACGCAACTACACCATCGGTGACCGAGAGCTCTTGGCAGTCAAACTGGCTCTGGAGGAATGGCGCTACCTTCTGGAAGGAGCAGTGTACCCCGTTATCATTTACACGGACCACAAGAACCTGGAATACCTGCGGTCTGCTCAGCGACTGAACCCACGGCAAGCCAGGTGGTCCTTATTCTTTGCCAGGTTTGATTTCCAGCTCCATTTCCGACCCGCGGACAAGAATGTACGCGCTGATGCCTTGTCCAGGTCTTTCATGCCCATGGAGCAGGAGGAGGAGACTACCCAACCCATCATCTGTCCTAGCAAAATCATTCTGGTGGCCCCTGTCACCCTGGCCCAGATACCGCCCGGGAAGACCTATGTCTCTGAGACAGACAGGC